>NC_047087.1:270683214-270991443 GCF_902459505.1 Geotrypetes seraphini
TGGATAGGTAGCATGGAATGTTGCTACTCTGAGTTTTTGTCAGTACTAGTGGCCTGGATTGGCCACCATGAGGATGAGCTACTGGCCTGGATGGACCATTGTTCTGACCCAGGAAGGCTATTCTTATGTTCTTATAGCAAATTACTTAGACAGAAAAGACACATAGATGTGGAGGGGCATAATCAAAAGAAAGTCCCCTTTTGGCCTAAGTCCCTAGGTGCAGAAAGTAAGCAGCAGGGAAATATACATTCTGCAAAAAAAAAAAAAAACCCATCCAAAATGAAGGTTTTTTTTTTTAGAATGGCCTACCTCTACAATCAGCAATCTAATCATCCAGACTGTCACTACGTCTATCCTTAACACATATTCCCACCCAAAAAATCGCCCAAGTCCCAAACTCCCAAAACAAGACCTTTTAGTCGAAGGAGGGGCCAGTCCTTTGCCTAAAAGCAGGATTCTCTAACCCATGTCTGTCATAAACAATGCCGATTACAGAATCCAGGAACTGTCGTTCCCTCCCTCCCCCCACCTTAGCAATGATCGCGGCAGGAGAGATGCCCAATCTCTCCTGCCATACAACCTCCCCGCACCGATTATCAGCAGGAGAGATACCCAATCTCTCCTACTGAAGAACACCTCCCTGTAACGATCATCGGCAGGAGGGAGCACAAACCCTCTTGTTAAAGAACCCCCTCCCCCCACACCAATCATCAGCAGGAGGGAGCCCAAGCTCTCCTGCTGGAAAACCCCCTGCCCCGAACCCCCTTCCCCCGACTGTACATCCAACCCCCCAGGACTCCCCCTCCACACTCCACCATACCCCCTAACCCCCCCAGTCCCCCTTCTAACTTTAATAGATGGCCGAACGACCAGAGGAAGGAAGGAGAAACCGGACAGCTGGCCGGCTATTAATGTTATAGGGGATCCAGGGGGAGTTGGGGGGGTTAAGGGGGCCCGGCAGAGCATGGAGGGGTTCTGGGGGGGTTGAATGCACAGTCAGGGGGTAAGTGGGTTCGGGGTGGTTGTCTGGCAAGAGGACTTGTTCTCCTTCCTGCCGATGATCGGTGTGTGGGGGGGGTTGTTTAGCAGGAGAGATTGGGAATCTCTCCTGCCAGGGAGATTCGGGGGGGAGGGGGAGGGTGGATCACAGCAGGAGAGATTAGGCATCTCTCCTGCCATGATCGTTACTGGTGTTGGGGGACGAGTTGCCTGGGCTACTGCCTAACAGAAATAAAAAAACTGGATGACTGCAAATAAACTACAGCTCAATGTGTCAAAAACAGAACTTCTCTGGATACACAAGGACACCTGCGCATACCCTCGCCCATCTCTTTCTTGGGGAAATGACACCCTCACAGCCAAAGACAACGTCCGCAGCCTAGGAGTGATTCTCATCTCAAACCTGTCACTCTCAGACCATATATCAAAATTAGTGTCTTCCTCCTTCTATTGCCTCCGCCAACTACAGTGCATCCGTGCTTATTTTTCAGAAAGTGATTTTGCCCAGCTACTATACGCGTTGTATTATCCTGCCTAGATTACTGCAATGCTCTACTAGTGGGCCTACCAACAAAAACACTCTTCTATCTCCAAGAGGTACAAAATGCCGCAATCCAATTCCTAAAAAAGACCTGGGCTTCCATGACCACGTCACCCTTGCACTAACTTCCATGAACTGGCTGCCTATCCAAAAATGTTGCGCTTGTAAAGCCTTAGTGTTAGCCTTCACAACTTTCCACAAAAATGACACCAAACTACAAATTTATGTCCCCAACTGATCACTGAGATCTCAAACAGAAAAACGGCTAACCCTGCCACCTGGCCGCTCACTCACGTCCGAAACAGCCAGAAGACGCTCTTTTTTGCATTATATACCCAGATTACGGCACCCCCCCCCCCATCCATTAGATCACTAGACAGTCTTTGGAACTTCAGGAACTTCCTTCTTAAAAACCCAGCCCCTTAACGACTCGCGTCTACACCCTTGATGGATGGATCTCAAAGACACTAGGGCTCCTTTTATCAAGCCGCGCTAGCGGGGTTAGCACGCACAACTTTTAATCACACGCTAATCCCTGCGCTGGCCAAAAAACTACCGCCTGCTCAAGGCAGGTGTCAGCAGCTAGAGCAGCCGGCGGTTTAATACGCGCTATTACGAGCGTTAAACCACTAGCGCGGCTTGATAAAAGGAGCCCTACAACTTGCATGCCACCGCAAATATAAGAACATAAGAACTGCCATCTCCGGATCAGACCTTCAGTCCATCAAGTCCAGCGATCTGACACATGCTGAGGCCCAGCCAGGTGTACACCTGGTGTAATTTTAGTCACCCATATCCCTCTATGCCTCTCGTAACCAGAATTACTACCACATTCTCTAACAACAAAGATGCTCCCAGCTCTAAAAAAAGCTATGTTACCTCCATGATATATCTACACTGAAAATGCTGCAATTTAATCCACCTTACATCCACTAAACCTATATTTTTAATTCTGTAATGTCTACACTGTAAATGCTGTAATCAAAACTCTCTTTGTCTATACTGTAAATGGTGTAAAGTCTGTATTCCTCACCAAAGCTTGTCCTACACATACTATGAATGTACTCTTGTAACCCTTTCTGGGCTCCTTTGGGAGGAAGGGCTAAATAAATGACAAAATAAATAAAATATTCATGAGTCAGTAGCCCACAACTAGGGAGAAGGGACAAACACATCATGTGAGGCAGATACTACCAAATAGGGGAGCGGGGGAAGCACAAAGAGTCTCCCATGCATATTAGTCTAAGATTACCCCCATATCTTATTGAAAATTGACAGTCATTAAGGTTTAGACCTATCCCAAAAGGCATGCAATTGCACAGACTCAAAGTGGTATATTGTACTATCCATTCACTTGTCTCAAAGCAAGAAAAAATAGCTGTATCAAAGATTTGGTACAGGTATGAGAAAGAGCTCAGTAGACACATCTTTGTAAGATGCCTTCTTGTCCTATCCTTCAATATTTTTCAAGATCCTTCACTAGCTTTTACAAAGCTGCGGAAGAGGTTTCTATCGCCGGCTGGTGAGGTAAATGCTCCGACGCTCATAGAATTTACCGTGCTGACCCGCAGTAAAAATCTCTATTGCGGCTTTGTAAAAGGAGGTCATCCCACACAATTCTAAATCTGCATGAGATCACCGAGATTGTAAGCCGATTGATAACATATCTCAGGGGTGCCCACACTTTTTGGGCTTGCGAGCTACTTTTAAAATGACCAAGTCAAAATGATCTACCAACAATAAAATTAAAAAAAAACACAAAGCACACCGTACGCAGAGAAAATGTTAATTACCATTCCTATTCCGGGGTTTTTTCAAAGAGGTCAAGGCAGATAACTCTATGCACTGTCACCTCGGTAACAACCATACAAAAATAGACAAATATACCCCCCTCCCTTTTTACTAAACCACAATAGCAGTTTTTAGCGCAGGGAGCTGCGCTGAATGCCCAGCGCTGCTCTCGATGCTCATAGGCTCCCTGCGCTAAAAAAACAACAATTGCGGTTTAGTAAAAGGGGGCCATAGTGCAAAATATAGACAGCAGATATAAATTCAGACACATTTTGATCACTAAATTTAAAATAAAATCATTTCTCCTACCTTTGTTGTCTGGTGATTTCATGAGTCTCTGGTTGCACTTTCTTCTTCTGAGTGTGCATCCAATCTTTCTTCCCTGCTTTCAGCTTGAATGCTTCCTCTCCTCCAGACCTCATTCCCTCCCCCAACTTTTTTTTCCTCTCTTTCTGCCCTTTCTTTCTCCCTTGCTTTTTTTCTCTCTTCATGCCCCCTTTCTTTATTTCTGTTTCCCTTCTTTCCTTCTGTCTCCCTGCCTGCCCCTTTCTTTCTTCTTCATGCCCTCCCCCAAGCCACTGCCGCCGCCATCAGGGAACAGACCCCCAAGTCGCCGCCACCATCGGGGAACAGGCCCCCCAAAGCCACCGCTGCCCCAAGCTCTCCCTGCGTCGGGTCGACCAGCATTCCTCTCCCCGACGTCAATTCTGCCGTCGGAGAGGAAGTTCCGGCCTAGCCAGGCAGCGATTGGCTGGCCTGAACTTCCTCTCCAACGGCAGAATTGACTTCAGGGAGAAGAAGGCTGATTGGCCCGGTAGATCGCCAAGGCAAAGTGAGTCTATCACGGAGCCCGGGATGGGCTTCACGATCGACTCACTTTGCCTTGGCGATCTACCGGTCAATCGTGATCGACCTATTGGGCACCCCTGACATATCTAATCCATTTTGATAAAGCAGTGATCAATATCAATTTCAGCCTTCTTTGCTGATCATTTCAATAATTTGTGCTGGATTTTTGCATCTGTACATTTCTGCTCAAGCTCTTTTACACTACAGTCTTCTGTTCACAAGATAAATTCAAAGGGCAGACTGATGTAAACCATCTATCCACCAGAGGTCTTGCTGATTACTTTTCTCCTTCAGTCATAAACTTTTCAGTTTCCCCTTATTGTTAGTAGAGGTCGCAGTTGACTTGAGCTTAGCTCAGACGACTCCCTCAAATGAATAAGGGCTCACACGAAGAAACAATTTAATTAAATCAGATTTTAAATCTCAAAATAAGTTTAGGAGAAATGTGTAACAATAAATTATAATTTAATTATTCTTTAGTTTTAAAATTACAATTAAAATAATTAGCTATTTAAAATGAGTTGAAGTACATGTATAAAAAGTTGTTAACTAAGCAGTAAGTACAGATGGATTTAGACTATAAATTATATTGCACTGTCAGAGATTAAACATTTCTCAGTAGGCGCAGTGTCACTTTATTCTCTCAATTTGTAATAATAATCATTAGTTTTGTTTTGCATAGAATTTACTTATTTCTAAAAGTTCTTAATATCAGTAATTTCTTCAGACCTAAAGAACATACAGTATGATCTTTTCCTCAGAATTACTTTTTTCGTTACCAATACCCAAAGATCTGAAGGCACAGAAATACCTGTGTGTAAGTGTTTTTTTCCCCCCAAATTTTCCTCTTCAATTGTAACAAAAATCCACATTAAAGGTTTCCTATTTTCCCAGTGCCTGTACCAATGCCTGTGTGCACTAGTGCTCATTTTCCACAGCTGGAAGCTTTTTTAGTTCAACAACTTTTATTGGGTTTTCAGAAAATATAACAAATATGATATGCTTTTGTATATCATATTTGTTGTATTTTATTTTTCTCAACATGAATGAATGTAAAGTGCAAGGCATAGGGACTCAGCTATTCATTTTTAAGCTATTGTGAATTGTTATTAAGAAGGCTGAACTCTCAGTAACTAAATAGAAACACTTGTGCTGGATTAAAACAAAATAGCAGAGAAACTTACATGGTTAACCCCTCCTCCCCCCTTTTACAAAACCGTGGAAGCGGTATTTCGCACAGGCTGGCATACGGAATGCTCTGTGCTGCTCCCAACGCCCAACTCCCGCCCTCGACACGCCTCCCGAAACGCCCCGTTTTGCTTTGGACGTTGAACGGCACTATGAGGGCCTAAGTCGTTTAGAAATACATGTACGTCCAAAACCCAGTTTGATTATCGGCACTTGGACGTTTTTGAGAAATGTTCGTCCAAGTGCCTACTTAGGCTGGTTTTTGGACGTTTTTCTCTTTCTATTATGAGCCCCTTAGTCTCCTATTAATGAAGGAGGAACAAGGAAAAGGGAGAAATTTTATATAACTATTCAAGGGAAAAAAAATAATAAAGAAGCGTGAGACTGAACTTAACTTTTTCCCTAGTGAAAATTAGGGTTGCAGATTTTGAGGAGTACTAGAGGAAGATGATGCAGTCAATTGAGATGATTTTTTTTTTAAATATACTGTATACAGTATATCGAATTCCCTGAAGGGTAGCCACACATTTACAAGGGTATCTAAGCAGAAACGTTGCTCCCATTTGTTAAACCTGAGGATGCAAAAGTAAAAATTGCTTTCTCTTCTTCTGGGTCACCCTAGATCAGGGGTCTCAAATTCCCTCCTCGAGGGCCGGAATCCAGTCGGGTTTTCAAAATTTCCCCAATGAATATGCATGAGATCTATTTGCATGCATTGCTTTCACTGTATGCTAATAGATCTCATGCATATTCATTGGGGAAATCCTGAAAACCTGACTGGATTCCGGCCCTTGAGGAGGGACTTTGATACCCCTGCCCTAGATACATCCGGATATATTTGAATCTTATGGTTCTTAGACAAATTATCTTGGTGCTTAATAAACATTTAAGCAACCTGTCATGGTCAGAATCCAATGCTAGTTGAACAAATAAGGTGGCCAATGCCACTACTTCCACATCCGATTTTTCCAAAAGGTTTGTCAAGTCTTGACTATCCATTGATAATCCTTGTTGATTAGTAACAGGTTTTTTTTCTTCCCAAATGGGTAGCTAGTAAATCTTAGAAATCAGAGGCTAAGGAGATTCTGGAACTTTTAAAACCTCATATAAGTTCTTTTTAAACATATCAAGAGCAGGTACTTTAGGAAAATTAATTAACCTGAGTTTTTGCCTTCTGACCACATTTTCTATGCCCTCCAGTTTAAAATGTATACTCCCACTATCTTTCATCCAAGATTGGCCTTGAGACTCTAAATTTTCCAATCTTTTTGTATAAAATGTAGTAGTAATAGCTAAGGGCTCCTTTTACTAAGGTACGCTAGCATTTTTAGCGCACGCTGAAGATTAGCACACACTAATTACGTGCTAAATGAAAAAAAAAACTGACGCCAGCTCTAGGGAGGTGTTAGCATTTAGTGCGCACGGCATTGTAGCACGCACTAAGCGCGCACTAAAACCGCTAGCGCACCTTAGTAAAAGGAGCCCTAAGCCTCTGACTTTTTTCTTCAAAATTGTAATTTCGGAGAGTATTTCACTACATTGAGATGAAATCAAGTGTATTTGGGATTCCAAAGAGAGATTTGTAAGGAAGGAATTGCTTCCCATATCGTTTTCCAAATTAAAGGCAAAGGCCTTTTTAAAGGGAGAAATTCTGGCTGAGATCCCGAGTTTAACTTTTTCTCAGCACCTGTTATTACATTACATTACATTAGTGATTTCTATTCCGCCATTACCTTGCAGTTCAAGGCGGATTACATACGATTGTCATATTACAAAATACATAAAGTGGATTCCATGAGACTTGTCAAGATATTAGGAGATACATAAGAAGTGGTTTGAATATTTTTGATTTGCTAGGAAGTAGATAGTAACACAGATGATGCTTAGGAGGACCTGTTTTTGTTATATAGTTTTGATGTGTTTTTTGAAGTGTTTTTTGTTTCTTTTTTGAAGGTTTTGTAGTCTGTGTTCGAAAATAGCAGGTCGGTGAACTGCCTATCCAGTTTTGCTGCTCTGGTTACCAGAAGGTTTTCATACATTTTTCTTCTTTTGACATTTTTGGTTGGCGGGTGTATGAATGGTGTGTGGGTTCTCCTGTGTCTGTTATCAGTATTGCCTCTGCAGTTTGCCTCCGGACTCCTACTCCCATCTGCATATCACCCTCTGCTGGTATTAGCAATGATTCATCCTGCAGTGAATCTACTGTGGACTCCACTTCCGTCACGCGGTCAGCAAGCAGGGCTGTTTCATCCGATTCCCCACCGAGTCAAATGGCGCAGCTTGGGCTAGTGGCTGCTCCGGTGGCATTTGCATCTCTGGGGACAGACTAACCGCCTCAAAGGAAGCTGAAGAAACCTCTGCCTGGTTCCTATCTCCAATTGAGGCTTGATCCTCCGGATTAATCTTATGTCTATGTTCCAAATAACAGTCCATCGAGCTAGAAGGATGAAATATCAACCCAGGTTCAGATGGAAAAATCCGGGTCTTAGATTTTCTTTTGATCATTGAAGAAAATGGAAAGAACTCACAATGGCGTTGTGGAAAACAGTTCAGGCTACCATCTTGTTCATGCTCCTCCCCTGTGTCATAAGTTGTAGGAATGCCACAAAAGAAATACACACACGCAATCTTAGAATCGGGAGGAGGCGCTAGTAAGGACTAGCTCCGAGTCCCTATTTATTATGCTTCTAAGCTAATGACATCATAATAACTCCCTCATTTACACATCTCATGATTGGTGGGTACAAAGGTACATGGTTTTACCTTGGTAGATGCAAAGATAGGTACATACTTTTACCTCGTGATTACCTCGTGATCATCCTTCAACTCAGCACTTAGACAAGGGCCTGATTAACACATGGACAGGGCCTGAGTCTTTGCACATCCTCAAGGCCTGTCAGCTGATGTCCTTTCCTAATAAGGACTGCTCAAATAAGATAAGCATGTGACAGTACAAAGGTTATAATGCATGCTCCTTAGCCTTAAGCTATAGGCAAAGTATGACTGTTGCCCATATAAGGAATGCTTAAACAAGATAAAAGATAAGATAAGGGTAAACCTGTGTCAGGTTAATATTTGGCAAAAGTCTTGTGACAAGATGCTAGTATTTTTCCTTTACTTAGAATGGCTGCATGGCAAGAAGGGAAAGGGAATGAGAACAGGGCCTCAGATCCAAACACAGGCCTAGATCCATACACAGGCCTAGATCCGTACACAGGCCTAGATCCACACACAGTGTGCCGACCAGGCCTGCGTTCAGAACCGCCTGTGTGGTGACCCTGCCTGTGTTCTGATACCCTGGATCAGAACTTATCAGATCTCCATCCCTACAATAAGTTAGACAAATTTGCCAATATTTAAATATATAAGCATATTTGTTTCATACAGTAACCAGCACACAGTAGCCCTCTTGCAGCTGAGATAAATAGTTGTACATTAAGAGGTTTCTACCCAATTAATTTAAAGAGAATGTAAGGTTAATCTAAATAAATGGAGAGCTCTGAATGTTATTACAATAGGCATTTTTTTCTCAAACAAAATTGATTGCATGTTCCTTGTAATAGGGTGTACAAACCAACTCATAGCCGGAGGCAGCAGGCACCGGAAGAAGCAAAGCAGAGTGGTGAGGAAAGAGAGCAGAGGAGCAGCGAGGGAGAAGGCAGGCGAGGGAGAAGGCAGGTGGACAGCGTGGGGTAGCGGCGAGAGGAAGCTCCACCCACCCCCCAGCATCAGAGCAGCGTCAGAAAGCCCGGACTCCCCCTTGAAAGGGGGGGAGCCAATGGCGCGCAGCCGTTTGGCACGCAGTGAAGGCGAGTGGCAAAGGCGCTCACCTTAGCGAGAGCGCCTTTGCGAAGGGCCTTGAGAAAGGCCGAGCAAGGACAGACAAGAACTCCAGAGCACCAGAGAACAGCAGGAAGATAAGGAAGAAGCGAGCACACGCATAAGGAGAGCACACACACAAGAACATACACAAAAGAAAACACACAATAAGACACACACAAGACAGGGAAGGATAAAGAAGCAGCAGGCTTCAGGGACAAGAAAAAGGCCCAAGAGAGGACAACTGACCCACAAGCAGAAAGCGGCAGAAGAAGTAGGCAAGAAAGAGCCAAGCACAGGAGAGAGAACACGCATACATGCAAAAGACAGAGGAGAGAGTACCTAGTGGACTGAAAAGAAAGAGAAATGGAAGCAGCAGGAACCTGGAGGAGCTTTCCAGTGTACTGCACGGAGTGTCATATGTATGACTACCTCCCCTTGGGAAGGCAGGCGTACGTATGCAGTCGGTGTCAGGAACTGGAAAGCCTGAAGAAGGAAGTCAGTCAACTACAGTGCAGGGTTCAGGAGCTGGAGGGACTCCACATCTCGGAAGAACCGTTCAAGATAGCTGAAGACCCCACAAGAGAGAGCCACATCGAGGAGCAAATAAGGGAGCTCGAGAGATTCATCAAGGAGGCCTACAGGAAGGTGGAAGAACAGGATCATCAGCAGCACTGGAGCAAGGAAGCTACGCCCACACAAGATGGAGGCAAAGACTCGCTGGTACCCTGAAAGAGAAGTACTGAACCACACTGAAGATACAGACTGGAGACCAGGGAGGAAGCTGAAGAAGGGGAAATCTGCAGTCATAGTGGGAGACTCAATCCTGAGAGAAGTGGACAGTCACATAGCAGGAGGGAGAGAAGATTGGCTAGTGACCTGTCTCCCAGGAGCAAGAACAAAGGACATCACCGACAGAATCAAGAGGATCCTGGAAGGAGCAGAAATAGAAGAGACAGCAGTGATAATCCATGTTGGAACAAACTATGTCAACAGGAGAGATTACAGCAGGACTACGCTAACTGAACAGTTCAAGATCCTAGGAAGGAAACTGAAGCTGAGGACACAGAAGATAGCATTCTCAGAGATTCTGTCAGTATCAAGGGTAGACGTGAAGAGGCAGACAGAGCTACAAGCAATAAACGCATGGTTGAGGGGATGGTGCGAAGAAGGATTCCACTTTGTGAGGAACTGGACAACTTTTTTGGGGAAGAACAAGCTCTTCAGGAGGGATGGACTACACCTGAGCATGGCAGGAACGAGACTATTAGCAAACAACGTCAAGAGAGAAATAGAGCAGGCTTTAAACTAAGAAGAAGGGGAAAGCCGACAGTCGATCTGACGTCGACGTTTTGGCCAAGAGTATCCAAAGAAGATACTGAGCGGGAAAAATACTGGGAACAAGCAAAAGACGAACAACAGGAGTCCAAGGAACAAGAGAAACTGACGAACAATAAGAAGGGCAAACAGAAAGAGCTAGAGGAACAGAAGAAATTGAGAAATCAGGTTGAGGACGAAAAAGATGCGCCAAAAAGAGAGGAAGAAAGGAACAGAAATCAGGGACTGGCAGCTCAAAAAGGGGATGGCAAGAGGAGTAAATCACAAGGAAAACCAGCAGGGAAAAGAAAAGACCAGGACTTAATTTGCTTGTACGCAAATGCGAGGAGCCTAAAGACCAAAATGGGAGAACTAGAAGTCACAGCCAAAAAAGAGGACCTAGACATCATTGGAATCACAGAAACATGGTGGAATGAGGATAACAAATGGGACATAGTACTGCCAGGGTACAAACTCTATAGAAGAGACAGGACTCACAAGAAGGGTGGAGGAATAGCACTATACATAAAAGACACCATTCACTCGACCAGAGTGGATATGGAAACAAAGGCAGAAGGATTGGAATCATTATGGGTTAAATTACCAGGAAGGAATGGTTTTGACATAAAATTGGGACTGTACTATCGTCCGCCTGGACAAACGGAAGCAAACGACAAAGAATTGAGGCGGGAATGCAAAAACGGGAATGTGATGGTAATGGGGGATTTTAACTACCCCAGGATAGACTGGAGTATTGGAAACTCGAACTGTGCGAGGGAAATAGAATTCCTAGAGGCTGTGAGGGACTGCTTTATGGATCAGCTCGTCAAGGAACCAACGAGAGGAAATGCTACTCTCGACCTAATCCTCAACGGGCTAGGGGGACCTGCAAAGGAAGTGGAAGTAGTAGGACCACTAGGAAACAGCGATCACAGCATGATCTAGTACAAATTAGAAATAGGAACATTTAGAGGGAAGAGAACAACAGTGACAACGCTCAACTTCAAGAAAGGGAACTATGATGCTATGAGAGTATTGGTGAGAAAAAAGCTCAGAAACAGCTCAAGGAAAATAGAAACCGTGGAGCAAGCCTGGTCCCTATTCAAGGGCACGGTGCAAGAAGCACAACTTAAGTACATCCCCAGATTTAGAAAAGGGTGCAAAAAAACCCAAACAAACAAAAGATCCAGTATGGATAACAAATGAAGTGATGAAAGCGATAGGAGACAAAACACACTCCCACCATGCTTCCTTGGTAAATATAGCAGTTATTTGAGAAACCCTGTTTGTGATTTGCACCTGGAAAGCCTGGTATTTCCTCGTGCAAACCACAATTTGGAAAGACTATGATTTACACGTGGAAGCCCAGGCTCCTTTAAGATCTCCCCATCTAGAAAAGAGGCAATGTACACATTTTACAAAGCACAATGACATGCAGAACAGGACATTTAAATGTAAGCATGTACAGCTGCAGTAAAGGATGAACAAATGCCAGCCTTGCTTGCTCTTTGGGACTGCTTGCATTTGTATTGACTAAGGAAGAGCTGATTGTGATTTTGCCTCTCCATCACCCCTGCATACTCCTTTCCAAGTCATTCCCCTTGCCCGTCCCTGCCACCTGTACTCCCCTTAACCTCCATCTATGTGATTTCCTTGTCCCATGGTGAGTCTCTCTAGGTATGACCTGCTGCTGCAGAGTCCTTATCTCTGTGTTTGTGAGTGTGATTGTGCTTGTGATTGTGTGTCTGTGCTTTGGTTCCCTGGATCTGTGGCTGAGTGTATGTGCATGCAACCTTCTACAGTGCTGGTGATGGGTCTCACAGGCTGTGCAGTGGCAGGTTGTGCAAAGTGGTGATGGGTTGAGCAAGGCGCTGGTGGAGGAAGTCAGCATTGCTGGATAGAGTGTGGTGCAGTGGTTAAAGCTACAGCCTCAGCACCCTGAGGTTATGGGTTCAAACCCATGCTACTCCTTGTGACCCTGGGCAATTCATTTAATCCCCCCATTGCCCCAGATACATTAGACCAGGGCTGCCCAAGTCTGGTCCTCGAGATCTACTGGCAGGCCAGGTTTTCAGGATATCCACCATGAATATGCACGAGAGAGATTTGCCTGTACTGCCTTCTTGGCATGCAAATCTCTCTCATGCAGGTTTATTGTGGATATCCTGAAAACTTGGCCTGCCAGGAGATCTCGAGGACTGGACTTGGGCAGCCCTACATTAGACAGATTATAAGTCCACCCAGACAGACAGGGAAAAATGCTTGAGTACCTGATAAATTCATGAAAACTGTTTTGAGCTCCCCTAGGAGAACAGTATAGAAAATTGAAAAAATTAATTAATTAATTAATGAGTGATCTAATGAATGGATTATAAAGACCATATTGTATGGTGCACACAGAAAAGAGAATCATCTAGGAATCATCCCTGTCATAGGATAAACAGTCCCAGGTCTCAGTTCCTAGACTTTACAGATTACTGTATTTATCCTAATCTACATTTATCCTACATATTTATACCTTAAAACATTTAATTTTATGTAATACACTATAATTGTATTATTTGTGTTTTATTTAATATATTCTCTACTATTTGTGAATTTTCTTATGTTCATCCTGTCATGTTCCATGTGGGGAGGTTAGGCTTTTATTTCCTCCTCGTTACTATTCCCCCTTGAATGTTTATTCCTTTCTTGAAGTTTCTGCTGTCCTTTTCTAGTTTTAAACCTTTCGGAAGGGAGTTCTACCACATCGGAGCCATCACTGAGAACATCCTTGTCCTGACGTTTATGTATTTGATGTCTCTGAAGGATTTCCAGTAGGTATTCCGGGCTAGATCGCAGGGCACGTGTAGGTGTATGGTTGTGTCACCTGGTCGCTAAGTATTACGGTTCTGAAAGATGTGTCAGCAACATGATTTTGAATTTCACCCTACTTTCGATCAGGAGCCAGTGTAACTCTTTCTGTAGCGGGGCGGCACTTGTCTGCTTTGATTTACCCAACAGAAATCTTGCATTATGGTCTGAAATCTATGACAAGTTAAACAGCAACCAGCTCACCAGCTTTTTGCTGCTTGATAAACTTTGCCTTGTCCTAAACCCACACCCTGTGCCTACCAGATATCCTGAGGCATCCTTGCAGTATCTACTCACTGCAGCTCATAACCTCTCTCTCACCTTATGATTGATGTTTCTTTACATCCTACACAGGTGATAGAGGCTAAGTGCAAAGTTTATGGCTCATGACAGTCAAAGTAACATCCCACACAGATACAGATGGGTGCTATAAAAAGGCCCACCATCATACTAGGGCCATAATTAAGAGGACCTTTGAATTGCAGAAAAGCAACTTCTGGTGCCTAAAATGATTTGAGGGAAAACTGCTGTTTGGATCATACAAAATAATGGCCCTACAATACGGCCCTAAAGTGCAGACAACTCTTTCCAGAGGGAACGAAGGTGCCACACCACAATACAGAAGAGCATGATGATCCAGCCACACATGAATCATCCCATCCTCACCGGTTGGTCCTGGCTGCAAAGAATAAACTCATACACAGGCATTTTCAGTGAACCCATTTTTCAGCAAAGATCTCAATCTGTATACTTTGGAGGAAAGGTGGGAGAGGGGAGATATGATAGAGATGTTTAAATACCTATGTAATGTAAATGCGCATAAGTCGAGTCTCTTTCTTTTGAAAGGAAACTCTGCAATGAGAGGACATAGGATGAGCTTAAGAGGTGATACAGAGGTGATAGGTTCCAGAGTAATCTAAGGAAATACTTTTTTACAGAAAGGGTGGTAGATGCCTGGAACAGCCTCACAGAAGAGGGAGTGAAGACAGAGACTGTGTCTGAATTCAAGAAGGCCTGGGATAGGCATGTGGGATCTCTCGGAGAGAGAGAGATAATGATTACAGTGGATGGGCAGACTAGATGGACCATTTTGCCTTATCTGCCATCATGTTTCTATGTTTCAGCAAATAGTGATTACAGTTCTCTTTATTCCCTTCCCTATCTCCCCAAAAGTGTTCAGTATCTTCTCTATCTCGTATCCCCACATGTGAATGAATTACTTTTTTCCCCTTCCCATTTCCCTTACCCATCTCCTTTCCCTTCCTTATTCACATTTCTACCTTGCAACCTTTGCAAATCCCAGTTGCCATAACATTCTGGGATGCAGGATGTGGTGCCTCTGCTCTCAGAGGAGTTCATCTAGCAGCTCGATATGTTGTACAATCTATGGAAATTAGGGAACACTATGGAGATATGTGTCCACTGTAGTATGTTGGCTGTGGCAGTGGATGATGGTGGAAGGGTCATAAATTTGGCAGCAAGACTGGGGTGTAGAGAGACAGAGAAGGTACCTGACGTGAATGCCTTTGAGTGACAGCAGACATGGGTATTCCTGCTCATGCTGTGGAGGCAGATGGCAGAGTGGTGGAGTGTATCTGCTGGTCCCTGTACAGACTTTTCATCTCTTTATGCAGAGCCATCAGTCTCATCAACTGCTTGTCTAGTTTCATCTGTCTCTATTGAGGGCCACATGATGCTCTGTGAGTGCCATCATTCATTCCTGGAGCTGGAGCTTTCTTTCCTTCTGGGCAAGTAGTTGTTTGATTTTGTTCCACAAGCCACATTGCACGCCTTACCTGACTATGGTGACCTGTATGATAGCGGTCACCTCCTACACCACCACCTGTAATTTTTGACGGAGTAAAAAAATTGGTCCACTTGTACCTGTTCTATCTCACTCAGGATTTTGTAGACTTCAATTATATCTCCCATCAGCCGTCTTTTTTCCAAGCTGAAGAGCCTTAATATCTTTAATCTTCCTCATATGATATGCGTTCCATCCCATTTATCATCTTGGTAGCTCTTCGTTAAACCTTTTCTAGTTCCACTATATCTTTTTTGAGATAAGGCAACCAGAATTGAATGCAATACTCAAGGTGAGGCTGCACCATGTAGTGATACAGAGGTATTATAACATTCTTAGTCTTGTTAACCATCCATTTTTTTAAATAATTCCTAGCATCCCGTTTGCTTTAGTCGCCGCCACCGCACATTGGGCAGAAGGTTTCAGCATATTCTCTACAATGACACCCAGATCTTTTTCTTGGGCATTGACCTTCAAGGTCAATTGACCCTAGCATCTGGTAACTATGATGTGGATTATTCTTTCCAATGTGCATCACTTTCCATTTGTGCACATTATATTTTATCTGCCATTTGGATGCTCAGTCTTCCAATTTCTTAAAGTCTGCCTGAAATTTTTCAAAATCTGCATGTTTTTAACAACTTTGAACTGTTTCTGGTCATCTGCAAATTTAATCACCTCACTCTTCATTCCAATTTCTGGATCATTTATAAATAAGTTAAATATCACTGGGCCTTGTAGCACTCCACTATTTACCCTCCTCCATTGAAAAAAAATAGCCATTTAACCCCACCCTTTGTTTCCTATCTGAAAACCAATTCCTAATCCACAATTGAACATTGCCTTCTATCCCATGACTCCTTAGTTTTCTCAGGAGCCTCTCATGAGGAAAATTGTTAAAAACTTTCTGAAAATCTAGTTATACTACATCAACTGGCTCACCTTTATCCACATGTTTATTCATACCTTCAAAGAAATCAAGCAAATTAGTGAGGCAAGATCTCCCTTGGCTCCATGCTGACTCTGTCCATTAAATTATGTTTGTTTACTTGTTCCACAATTTTAGTTTTTATAATTGTTTCCACTATTTTCCCCAGCACTGAAATCAGGCTTACTGGTCTATAATATCCTGAATCTCCCCTGGAACTCTTTTTAAAAATTGGCATAACATTGACCAGCCTCCAATCTTCAGATACTACAGACGATTTTAGCAACAAGTTACAGATCACTAACAGCAGGTCAGCAATTTTATGTTTGAGTTCTTTCAGTACCATTGGATATATACTATCTGGTCAGGTGATTTATTACAGTACTTTTTAACTAGTCAATTTGGCTTAGTACATCTTCCAGATTCATAGTGATTTCTTTCAGTTCCTCCACATTATCACCCTTCAAAACCAGGTAGATTTCTTACATCTTCTTCCGTAAATACCGACACAAAAAAATTAATTCAGTCTCTCCGCTATGGCCTTTTCCTCTTTGGGCGCCCCTTTTGCTCCTTGATCATCCAACATTCCCACGAATTCCCTCACAGGTTTTCTGTATAGTGTAATAGAGTACAAGGCTGTAAGCTTATACCTCACCAGAAAAATGCTAGTAAGTAATCTCATTCCATCCCACAGACCAGGACAGATATATAGTTTATTTGTTTTTTAGTTTTTTATTTAAAATACTTCTAATCCACTTAATAAACTAAGTGGCTTACAGTTGCCATCGCAGAGCAGAAATCTAAGTAATCAATTTTGCACTCTAATGGTGCCATAAGGCTCTAACCTGGAAATCATGAGCTAATATGCTAGGGGGCTCATAATAAAAAAACATAAACATCCAAACAGGGGCCTAAATCGGTACTTGGACAATCAAAAAACCAGATCATCCAAGTACCGATAATCAAAGCTGGTTGTAGACGTATCTAAAACCAGCTTACGCCTTTCCCCTGCCTCTAAACTCCTAGAGCGAAAAAAGGTGTTTTTAGAGGAGGGGAAAGGGTGGGAGGTCGGCAGGAGGTGGGCCGACCTAGACTTAGTCTTACAGCAAGTATAACCAAAACCTTGAGCAGGTTGTCCAGTCGGAACTTATACATTTTGACTTAAACCAAGTCAAAACAGGTATAAATTCCAAAAAGGGGCCGCTGAGCTGATTGCGGCTACCGCGATCAGCTCAGCGACCCCAGCAACCTGCCGACCCCCCACCGCAACGATTGCAGCAGGATAGATGCCTCTTTTCCCCTGCCACAATCGCGATTGCCCCACCCCCGAACTGCGCAACCCGCGGTAGGAGAGATGCTCAATCTCTCCAGCCATGGTTTGTGGCAGTTTGGGGGGAGGGGTGATCGTGATCACAGCAGGAGAGATGCCCAATCTCTCTTGCCGTGATCCACCCCCACCCCCGAACCAATACCAGCAAAAGGGAACCGAACCCCTCCTGCCGAAGCGTGAGCCCCGCGACCCCCCACCCCCATTAAAATATGGGCAGGAGGGATCACAAGCCCTCCTACCCATGAAGCACCCCCCACGAACGCTCTCCTGATCCCCCAATTGCCCCCAAGAAACCCACGACCCTCCACCCCCTCCACCACCCTTCACTTACATTAGTTGGATGGATGGACGGGTCCCATGCTCGTCTACCCAGAAGGCCCGCTATACTCCCAGTGGTGTGCCTTAGGGCCAGGCACCTAAGGCCCCGCCCACAGGAGGGGGCCTTAGGCGCCTGGGCCAAGTGGAATTGGCCCAGTTGCCTTAGGTTCCTCTGGTGGGTGGGGTCTTAGGCACATGGGGCCAACCCAGCCCATGTGCCTAAGGCCCTGCCCACAAGAGGGGCCAAAGGCAACTGGCCAATTCCAGTTGGCCAAGGTGCCTAAGGCCCCTCCTGTGGGCAGTGCCTTAGGCGCTTGGCCCAATCAGGCCCTAAGGTCCATCATTCAGAGGACGGCGGGCCTACCGGGCAGACGAGCTTGGGATCCGTCCATCCGGCCAACTAATGTAAGTGAAGTAAGGGGTGTCGGGGTGGGGGTGGTCATGAGGTTGCGGGGTTCAGGGGGGCAATCGGGGGTTTGGGGCGTCCTGGAGAGATGCGTCATGGGCAGGAGGGCCTGAGATCCCTCCTGCCCATATTGTAAGGGGGTGGGGGCATCACCGTGGGCAGGAGTGCCAGGGATCCCTCCTGCCCATATTTTAAGGGGGATGTGGGGTCGCGGAGCTTGCACATCGGAAGGAGGGGTTGGGCTCCCTTCTGCTAGTATTAGTTTGGGGGTGGGGTGGATCATGGCAGGAGAGATTGGGCATCTCTTCTACCGCGATTACGATCACCTCTCCCCCTGAACTGCCACAAACCGCGGCATGAGAGATTGAACATCTCTCCTGCCGCAGGTTGCGGCAGTTCGGAGGTGGGGCGATCATGGCAGGGGAAATAAGCCATCTCTCCTGCTGCGATCGCTGCGGGGATGGATTCTATAACTGGTATTGTTTTTGACAGAAGCCGGTTACAGAATCCAGCTTTTAGGCGGACTGGCCCCTCATTCGCCTAAAAGGTCTTATTTTGGGCGGTTGGAACTTAGGCTATTTTTTGGTTGATAATGTGTTGTAAGTTTAGACATAGTGGTGGTCTGGGCATTTAAACTACTGAACGTAGAGGTAGGCCATTCTCAAAAAAACCCTCATTTTGGACTTTCTTTTTGAGAATGGACATTTTCCCTGCTGCTACTTTCAGCATTTAGGGCCTTAGGCCAAAAGGGGACTTAGACTTTTTTTTATTATGCCCCTCCACGTGTACAGCCCAGGGGTAGGCAATTCTGCTTCTCAAGAGCCACAACCCAGTCGGATTTTCAAGATTTCCACAATGAATATGCATGAGATTGATTTGCATACAATCTAATCAGTCCATGGAAATTAATCTCATGCATATTCATTGTAGAAATCTTGAAAACCCAACTGGGTTGTGGCTCTTGAGGTCTGGAATTGCCTACCTCCTGGTACAGCCTTCAAGTAGCTACAGTTGGGGGCCTGTTAGGTGATGTGGGATATGCTGGGCACCTAATACACTAAGTGTAGGCATACTACTGGAAGTCTTAGCATGACCACAGACCAAATGGTGCAGGCCTTTGGTCACCCTGATCCAATCTGCCAAATATCCTATCTCATCTGACACTCCTGATCTGAACCTTTAAGCCCCAGCACCTCTGATCTGAATCTACAGTCCCTCTGACATTCCTGATCTAAATCCCCAATCTCCCAAATTCCATCCACTCAATAAGCCTCTCCATTAAAACAAAGATCCCTAATACCCCCAGGGCTTACCCAGCGGTGTTCCCTATAGCCCACGTGGAAAGATTGAAAGAAATCCCCGTTTGCTCCTATTCCATCCAGATCTGGAAATCAAAATGGCCACCGTGACCCCTAGTGGTGATCTTTGGGGTATAAGAAGATTTTCAGCTGTGGGAAGGCAGTTTAAGAATGCACAGTCTGATCAAGGTCAAATGGAGCATTCAACTGAAACTAGAAAGAGCCTGCTTATGTATTTTTGCTTGGAATCTGTCTAGGATACTTATATATTCAATGGAATGCAAATACAGCAGATAAGTGAATTGTACATTTTGAAATTCCCTATCCAGAATACTTATTGAAACTAAGCAGCTACATTTAACCAATCATCCTCAGTCAGTTTTCAAAGAGGCTGATCTAACCATTCAATTCTTTAGTTATCTGATTAGATTCCTGCAAAAATTGTCCTCCTAAAGTCTTGTAGAATTTGTGGACTGTTTCTTTTACTTTTCCAGTTTTCCAGTGCCTGAGTAGCATCTTCAAACTCTTGGAAGTGGCACAGGTCAATCCAGTCACCTAAAGCTGGCTTGGGTTTTGGTTTTGTTTTTTTTTTTAGAAATGTTATTACAGCTTTTGTAAATCAAGAAATTATCAGTTGAATTCTATTTGTCTGGTGACAACTTCCTGCCTGTAGATTTCTGTGCCCTCTAGTAGAGTTCAAAGAGGATCTAGTAAGACTTATATATATTTGACATTATTCAGAAAAGAATAAATAGTATATATACAGTACTCGAATATAAATCTAGATTTTTGGGCCAACAACAAAAATGGGGGCTCAGTTTCTATTTGAGTTCTCCCCCTCTCTGAAATCCATTGCAGGCCTCACCCTGGGCCTACCTTAAGCCCTGCTAGTTCAATAGTGAGCAAGAGCATGAGCAATCCTTCTATGTTCCTGCCCTGTGAAGCCTCACTACTCAAAATGGCTGACACAAGTTTATTCATTTGGATTTATTAACTGCCTTTTCATGAAGAGATTTACCCAAAGCGGTTTACAATACATTGAATAGTAACTGGGTGCTCTTAAGTATTCTCCCTATCTGTTCTGGCAGGCTCACAATCTAATTGTGGAATCTGAGGCAATGGAATGTTAAGTGACTTGCCCAGAGTCACAAAGAGCATGCTGGGATTGAAATCATATCCTCAGGGTGCTGAGGTAACAGCTGTAACCATTAAGCCTCCTCTCTACTCCACAGTAACCTTGTGAGACTGCTGTGAATTCAGTTTATATTCAAGTCAAAATTTTTCCCCCTTTTTGGGATGGGTGGGTGGAAGAAATGTTACCTTAGTTTATATTTGGATGGATTTATATTTGAGTATATATGGTAAATAGTCTACCATCTTGTGTGCTTAAGGAATGTTTGTTCCTCTCTGAATTGACACTATTGGGGGATAACAATGAGACTAGAGAATGACATGGGGACAAATTTGTCCTCATCCCCGCAGGATCTATCTCCATCCTCATCCTGTCCCCATGAGATCTCTCCTTGTCCCTGCCCCATCGCTGTAAGCGTTGTCCTCATTTGCATAAGCCTCAAATACTTATGATTTTAAAGTGTATGAAGCTTGTGTAGATGAGGACAGAACTTACAGAGATACGGCAGGGACAAGGACAGAACTCGCAAGGACAAGATGGAGATAGAGATAGATCCCGCAAGGACAGGGAGAAATTTGTCCTCGTGCTATTCTCTAAATGAAACATTAGCCTTATCTTTTTGTCCCTCTAGTTTCTGCATGATATTTTCATTAGATTCCTTTATAGGCTAAGAAATGCAGATGTCCAGTGTTTTTGTTTTTTAAAAAAAAATCTTTAACATTCTAGTAGGGTATGTGTTTATGTAAAAGAAAATGTAATTGATCACTAAAATGTTATCAATCAGAAAGAAAGACATGTCCATGCAAAGATTCTCAAAATAAATTTTAATAGTCAATCAAAAAAAAAAGGTGTTGTTATTCTACTGACGCTTGTAAAACAGAATGAAATTGAGTTGGTGTCAATAAATAACAACACTTTAGTGCTAAATGCATTAAAAAAAAAAAGTTAGCAGAGATAATGGCCTGATTTTGATCTATGCAGGAAAACTGCAAATCTACCTTCTAGCTCAGAATTTTAACTGATCATTTGAAGGTAATTTCTATATCATTGAAAAACTCTGAGGATTGTCTAAATGCATTTAATGGGCAAAAACTCAGTTTGGTTCAAATTTAGTACCAGCTATTGGACATCATCCAATTAAAGATGACTTCCAAACAGGCTAAAACTTATCTACTTATCACATACCTTTTTCTGTTGGTAAAAAAGTTTAGATGTCATCAGAATACACCCAAAACCTCCAACCATCATCTCTGTAAATAGCTATGCTAATTACATTACATTGCAAAGCTTTTTATATTCCACCATAGCCCTTATGAGTTCCAGGTGGTTAAACATATGTATTATACAGCATAGAAGAGAATGAAGAATCCAGTGGAACCCATGTTGGTTTTTCTTTTCCACTAAAGATTTTGTATTACCAAATACCTTTTGTATCATTTACACAATGAACCCTAAGGCACAAGAAAAGAACAAAAAATTTTGCCCATAAGCCAACAGCATAGTCAATATAGCAGAATTGCAGGCTTGACTATATTAAAAGCTGCTGAAATATCAAGTAGCAACAACATTATCTTTAGTGCCATCCACATGATATCTTACACATATACCCCTGCATTCTATAAATGGTGTACAAATTTCTGAGTGCAAAATAGTGTGTAATCCTGAGATGCCCACACAATAAAAGTGACTAATGAGCCAATTAATGCTAACAATCAATTACTGGTGCTAATTGGCAAGAATTTGGATTTACATATGCATCTTGTTACTGAAAAGATGGCTGGCTGCCTGTTGGTTGGCTATTTTCCCCACCCAGAAGGCAATCTTAGCTTATTCAGTCCTCCATCTAGATCTTTTGGTATCATGGTATTCTATTTTATTTGAAACTGACATTTGGACCACAGGTTTCAGCACTATGTAAGTCCCATTCCTTTATAATGAGACAATTGTGTACAATTAGAGGTTTGTTCAACAAGTCTTTTCAAATGCTCATTCTTTCGCTTTTCACTAAATGGCTAGATTATGGCAATATCTCTTACTCTGGTATTTCTCAGACTTTAGATTGCAAATGCCACACTTTATAAAATTGTGCTATTTATCTGCTGTGTTGAATGAATAAATCTGCTCATGTCACACCATTGTTAAAGGAATATCATTAGCTCCCGACTGAGCAGTGAATTAAATTCAAAATTCTGTTCTTAACATTCAAAGAACTTTGGCTCAGTGTTCTAAAAAACTGTTAGCTTAGCAGAGTTGTTAAAAGGTTTGAATAATTTTCTAAAAGAGAAGTCCATAGGCTGTTATTGAGATGGTTTGGGGAAATCCACTGCTTTTTCCTAGGATGAGCAGCATAAAATCTGTTTTACAACTTGTGATCTAGCTAGGTACTTGGAAACTGGGTTGGCCAGTGTTGGAAACAGGATGCTGGGCTTGATGGACCTTCATTCTATACCAGTAGGCCAATTCATAAGAACATAGGAATTGCCGCTGCTAGGTCAGACCAGTGGTCCATCGTGCCCAGCAGTCCGCTCAAGCGATGGCCCTCTGGTCAAAGGCCAGCGCCCTAACTGAGACTAGCCCTACCTGTGTATGTTCCGGTTCAGCAGGAACTTATCTAACTTTGTCTTGAATCCATGGAGGGTGTTTTCTCCTATGACAGACTTCGGAAGAGCGTTCCAGTTTTCTACCACTCTCTGGGTGAAGAACTTCCTTACGTTCGGACGGAATCTAACCCCTTTCAATTTTAGAGAGTGCCCTCTAGTTCTCCCTACCTTGGAGAAGGTGAAAAACCTGTCCTTATCTACTAAGTCTATTCCCTTCAGTACCTTGAATGTTTCGATCATGTCCCCTCTCAATCTCCTCTGTTCGAGGGAGAAGAGGCCCAGTTTCTCTAATCTTTCACTGTACAGCAACTCCTCCAGCCCCTAAACCATCTTAGTTGCTCTTCTCTAGACCCTTTCAAGTAGTACTGTGTCCTTCTTCATGTACGGCGACCAGTGCTGGACGCAGCACTCCAGGTGCTCTTATGTCTCACTATAGAAAACAACAAGCACAGCGAAGTCGACCAATATTTTTTTGCTCTAATAAAGACTCAACATGTCTGTGTTTCGGCCTAACCGACCTACATCAGGAGTCTAAAGTACAAGAAACATGGATGTATAAAACAAACATAAACACAGCATATATATAAAAAAATTAAAACAGAATAAAATAATGCAACAAATATCTGATGTGGAATGCAACATATCACTATCAACAGAAACTCACATGCGAGAAACATTGGTAAAGGACAATCATAAACACTAAAAACAAATCAACATAGATCATATCAGTTGTTACCAATATTACCACGTTCATGTATGAATATATAGGTGGTAAAAAGTCTATATAGATGTGTGAACATGAACAATTGCCTGATAAAGAATACAATGTATCACTGGATAAAACTTGAAGCCAAAAATTCATATACATCAAAAATATTTAAATGGATATCAATATTGCTATATTCATGTATACATGTACCCGTTAAATATTAAATTCAAACATTTGTGTCTATTGTTAATAAAATAATTCAGTTTCAACTGTTTATTACTTTTATAATGTCATACAGAAAATGCATAAAATGTAATAAAATAAAATCCATAAAAGCACTTCAATTCTACATATAAAACATTAAATCCTTTTCCTCCCACACACCCTCCCTCCCAATTTCCCCCTCTCATTTTTACTCTGGATACGCTTTCGGAATTTGATAGTTGACAGGATCATATAAACCTTATTTAAAAATCTTATTATCATATAAACCTTATTTAAAGTTCCAATGGTCCCTAAATTTCCTTTAATTTCCTGGAATCACCTACCCCCCCCCCCTCTTCTATAAAGCCACACTAGCGGCTGCCACGCTGTATCGGCCCCAAAGCCCATAGAGATTTAAAGGGCTTCGGGTCTGTTGCTGCGCAGCAGCCGCTAGTGTAAGGGCCAGATTAACAGATCGGCCCAGTAGGCACATGCCTAGGGCCTGAACTTGTCAAGGGGGGCCCGCTGAAGAAACAAGTAATAGACAACTCTGAATTTTTTTGGATTTCAAATGGCAATGCCCTTCCCCCGGGAAAATCGGCAATGCGCCCCCCCTCCCCCGAAAACTAGAGTAACCAGTGGCAACCTGCACAAGGCGCGATCACACCGTCCCATGCTCAGCTCTAGAAAAAGTTTGTGTGCATGCCCGCTGCAGAGTCTGTTGTAAACTGGGTATGGGGAGGCCAATACCATCCCCCATTGGCTGCCTCAAGAGGGCTTGTTGGGTATGTCGTCACTCTCGAATGATTCCATTGGTTCCCACCCGCCCGTGGCCACTGCTCCACGTCTGCCCGCTGCTACCTGCCGCCGCCACAACTCCAAGAAGGTAAGGGCCAGTGTGCATTGAACTGATGTCATGGGGAGGCTTGTGGGCTGGTGGCATGCAATCACTGCACGCTGACCCTTACTTGCTTGGAGATGCAGCAAGTGGCGGAGGACCGGGGGCAGAGGAGGAGGAAATGGGCAGGCTTCGGCTTGGTAGGGAGGGAGGAAGGCAGGCTTCCGCAGGCAGTCATGGAGGGAAGATGAAGGACAAAAGCTGGAAGGCAGCGAGGGGGAGATGGCATGGACTGGGGACATAGGGAGGAAAGAAAGGGAGGGAGGAAGGAAGGGGGCACTAACTTAGGACATAGGAAGGAGGGAGGGAGGTAATAGAACAGAAAGGGACAATTGTTGGGCCTGAGTGTGTGAGTGAGAGGGAAAAAGATGGTGCACATGGGGAAAAAGAAAGAGGAAAGTTGGGCAAAGAGAGGAGTGAGGTAGAGTTGCATGGGGAATAGAAGGATGAGAGGGAGAAATGTTGGATATGGTGGTGCTGAGTGAACAAAGGGATAGATTGAAGGGGATGCAAGGGGGAGGAATGTTAGGCATAGTGATGGAGGGAGAGATGTGGCATGGTGTGGGAGAGGGGTGATAGAAGGAGAAATGGGCATGGGGCTGGTGGGCAGTGGTGAAAAATGATCTAGGGGATGAGAGAAGAAGAAAAATTGAACTCCTGGAAGGATAGAGAGAGATGTTGGTTGAGGAATGGAATGAGGCCTGGAGGAGTGGAAGCATGCAGGAGGCAGAAAGAAAGAAGAATTGGATGCATAGTCAGAAGGAAGTGGAAGGTAGGAATAATGATTTTATTTTCAATTTAGTGATCAAAATGTGTCAGTTTTGAGAATTTATATCTGCTGTTTATATTTTGCACTATATTTGTCTATTGTTTTGAATTTTAAAATAAAAGAAAAAAAGAAATACAAATGGAAATAAAGAAATAGCTTAAAGTTTATTAAAATTTTGATTGCCTATCGCGATTTCTAGGTGATTGCAATAAAAAAGGATATATACATATATATAATCATTTAATAAAAAGCATAAAAACAAATAAAACTGGTAAGCAAATGGAGGTGGGGGTAGGCGGGGCATGGGGTATGGGGTATGGGCGGGGCATGGCCAGGGGGCCCATTGTACTTATGTGCCTAGGAGCCCTCAAACAATTAATCCTGTCCTGGCTAGCTTGGCTTTGTAGAAGAGGGGGCTAGTTCCTTTGCTAATATTTTCTCATATCGATAGTACAAACAGTTTCCCACCAGAAAGTTAAATTTAATCGATCCCATTGTTTCAAATTCCTCATAATCATTTGTAAAGCAACTCCAATCATAAGAAGAACAAGCTGATCCTTATGTTTTTTAAGTGGTCTCTTATTCATGATTGAGGTTCCAAACAGTATATTTTTATAAGATAATGAAATGGGCACCTCAAAAATAGAAAAGATCTTACTCCATATTGACTTCCAGAAAGTTAGTATTAAGGGACATTGAAATGGAAGGTGATCTAAGGTACCTACCTCCAAATGACAATGCCAGCACCTGTTAGACTGCATTTTATCAATTTTTTGCAGTTTCACTGGGGTCCTGGGGATTCTGTATAATAAAAAAAAAAATACAAAGATTGTCTCATGGGAAGCTGAGGCTGTGCACTGCACTCTGCACTTCCAAAGTTGAGGTCATTGAGCTGCTGAGATATTATAATTTATTTCTAAGTTCCAAATTGTTAATAAAATTCTTAAAATTATGCACCAAATATGACTCATAATTTTTCTGTATATTTCTGCGTATATCAATTATTGTCAGTACAAAAAGTGTGCATAAAGACATACCTTAATTATTATAAGTAACTTGAAAAACAGCCCTCTATTGTCTTGTGGTTTGGGAACACTGACGAACAACAAAAATATTTTTGATAAGCTGTGGTGAAATTGAGAGAAAGGAAGAAAAGAGGAAAAAGAAAAAAGAAGAAAAGAGAGAAAAAGAAAGAAAGAAGAAAAGAAAAAAAAACCCCTTTAGTTACATACCTCAATGTGATGTAACTTTTTGGAAGTATTAGAAAAATATAATAAAATCAATAAAGAACCGCTGTAAAAAAATAGAAAAACTTTCTCCTTTACAAAAGCATAGCACAGTTTTTAGCGCTGGATGCAGTGGTAACAGGTCTGATGCTCCTAGAATTCCTAGGATCATCCGAGCTGTTACCGTTGCGGCCAGTGCTAAAGCACTTATGTGACTTTGTAAACGAGGTGATTTAAGCATCACTAAAAACACTAGAAACTAACCCCCTCTTTTACTACGTGCTAAACGCTAACGTGTGCATGTTAGTCTACGGATGCATTAGCGTTAGCACATGCTAAATCAGTTTGCGCGTGCTAAATCGGTTAGGGGGTAAGGGGTCCTTTTACTAAGGGCTCCTTGTACAAAGGTACGCTAGCGGTTTAACGCGCCTAATCACGTGTGCTAAACCACCGGATGCATTAGCCGCTACCGCCTCATCTTGAGCAGGTGGTAGTTTTGGGCCAGCGTGGGGGTTAGCGCGTGATGAAAAGTCGCACGCGATAACCCCGCCAACGCGCCTTTGTAAAAGGAGCCCTAAGCTGCACCAACCAATTTAGTGTGTGCTAAATGCTAAGGCACCCGTAGAATATAACGGATGCCTTATGGAAGAATTGGAAGAATTGACTGATGGTTTTGTTTTTTTTTTAAATTTAATGGCCGTGTTAGTCCACTTTTCAAGGTAATATTTAGAACTAAAACAAAAACGAAGGGAAATAAGGTCATATCTTTTTTATTGGACTAACCCAATACATTTCTTGATTAGCTTCCGAGTTAACCCCCTCCCCCCTTTTTCTTTTTTTTTTTTTTTATAGCAAAGCAGCAGTGCTTAGGTCTCAAGTGATTCAGTGGAAGTCCTTTTAGTGCAATATTAGGGAACATTTTGCTGCCATGGCATAGTCCGGTCTGGAACGTTTGCTGACAAAGATTTCCTGTAAGGGCTACACATTGGATCCCTGTCCACTTTGGTTGATAAAGTGCTATGGATGTTTCTATTCTTTCCCTGTTGATGGTGATTAATTCTGTTTTGGTGTCAGGAGCTTATCTTGCGGTACTAAAGCATGGCTTTTGTTCTTTGCTTAAAGGTAAGAGACTAGGTGCAAAGGATGTGGTTTACTATGATCTATATTTCTAATCTTTCTTACTTAGCTAATATGATTTTAGGAGAGGTCATAGTACGGGGACTTTGATGCATTCACTGTTTGATAGTAGAGAATGACACGGTGACAAAATTCATCACTGTTCCCGTCCCCGCAGATAACCGCGGGAAACCATCTTCATGTTATTCTTTAAGTAGAGAGGGAAGAATCAGAGTATGAATGGCCAAAACCAATGACCCTCAAACTTTGCTTTGAAGAATGCTGGAGTAGAACAACCTGAGGTTGAAATAGACACTAAAAAAATGACATGAGATTATTTCCCGTGTCACCGTGTCATTCTCTATTTGATAGTACAGTACTTTCTATACTTTACAGTACGAACTAGACTCATTAGTAGATTCAGTAGATCAGAATTCAGCACAAAACAAAAATTAGCACTGAACGTATTATATAAAGAGTGCTCTGGGATGGGCACCCTTTAAAGAGTGGCATATAGCGACTAGGATCCGCATTCAACTTTCGGCTCGAGGATTTACACCAACTGAAACCAGGTGAAAATTCTGGCATGTAAGTGAGGTATGGATCCCCACTACAGTGTTTCTTTTTTTTTTTTTTAATTTGAATTTAATATATTTACAATATCATAAAGATATCAAGAAAAAAAGGGTTTCCATACAAATATTTCAATAACAAATCATACAACAAACAATCCTTTACAAGCCCACTAAAAGGGGAAAACATGTTGCTCAGTTATCAACTAAATTTAAGGAAAAACAAAGAAATGAATTGAATTCCAAAGAACCCAAGTCATTCCCTACTAAATTTAGGACATGGACTTACCTACCCTATTTTCTCAATGAAGAAAGAATGAAAAAGAAAAAGAGAAAGAAATCTCACTTCTGTTCATGAGCTAACAAAAATTGTTGCAATTGAATGGGATCCCAAAAAACAAATTCAGTATCTTGTATCTTAACCAGACATTTACAAGGAAACTTTAAATAGAATGATGCTTCAAGTGCTAATACTCTATTTCTCAATTTCAAAAATTCCTTCCTTCTAAGCTGAGTCTACAGTGTTTCTTAACGTGGTCCTGGAGTACCCCCTTGCCAGTCAGGTTTTCAGGATATCCACAATGAATATGCATGAAAGACATTTGCATACAATGGATACAGTGTATGTAAATCATATTCATTGTGGATATCCTGAAAACCTGACTGGCAAGGGGGTACTCCAGGATCACGTTAAGAAACACTGCTCTATAATACTGCATGCATTTTTAGTGAACACCCTTGACCCACATATTCCCCTCCCTTTTGAGTGCACAGATCTTTACAGAATAGCATTTTATTTATTTATTTCTATCAGATTCACCTGTAACAGTAAACAAAACACAGAGCAAGGGGGTGTACAATCTAATAACATAAATGAGAAAAGAACTACAATATTGAGACAGACATGACAGGGAATTCTAAAAATCAGAGTGGAAACCAGAGAAATAAAATACATATATAGGGACTGGCAGCAGATCGCGCCTGGAGGCATTTGCTTAATGTGAGAATGCCCTCTTGAAAAGCCATGTTTTAACTTCTGTTTTAAATTTCTTCAATGAAGTTTCCTCCCAAATGGATAGAGGAAGGGAATTCCACAATTACAGAGCTTTAAAGAAAAAGGCTCTATGGCACGTGGACTCCAGGCGCAGGCAGAACCAGCTAGTGGTCATTTAATAAACGGAGAGTGCGCATCAGGACTCTAAAGTACAAGAAATATAAATGTATAAAACAAACTTAAACACAGCATATAAAAGCATATACACTTCTGCCTCCGAATTCACGGGTTTAGTACCCACAAATTTGGTTATCCGCGATTCTTTCCTCCGCCTGATGTTTTAAGTTTTAAAGGCTGCCCGGACCTCCCCGGACCTTACTTGGTGGTCTAGCAGTGACATGGGGCAGGAACGATCTTCCTACGCTCCTGCCCCATGCAGAGCAGTCATCAAAAATGGCTGCGTGAGTTCCCGTGGTCTCATGAGACTACAACGGGAACTCACAGCAGCCATTTTTCAGGACGGCTCTGCACGGGGCAAGAGCATAGGAAGATCGCTCCTGCCCCGCATCACTGCTAGACCACCAGGTAAGGTCTGGGGAGGTCCGGCATGCAGGAGGGAGGCAGGAGGGATGCGTGGGTGGGTCAGAGTCGGCCCTAAAAGTTATCTGCAAATTTCCATATTCGCGGGCTGACTCTGTCCCTAACCATCGCACATTTGGAGGGAGAAGTGTATAAAAAAATTAAAACATAATAAAATAATGCAACAAATATCTGATGTGGAATGCAACATATCACTATCAACAGAAACTCACATGCTAGAAACATTGGTAAAGGACAGTCAAAAACACCAAAAACAAATCAACATAGATCATATCAGTTGTTACCAATATTACCACATTCATGTATAAATACATATGTGGTGAAAAGTCTCTATAGATATATATAGATATGTGAACATGAACAATTGCCTGATAAAGAATACAATGTATCACTGGACAAAACTTGAAGCCATAAATTCATATACATCAAAAATATTAAAATGGATATCAATATTGCTATATTCATGTATACATGTACCCTTTAAATATTAAATTCAAACATTTGTGTCTACTGTTAATAAAATTATTAAAATTATGCACCAAATATGACTCATAATTTTTCTGTATATCTCTCTGTACTGTATATCAATCATTATCAATAGAAAAAGTGTACATAAAGGCATACCTTATCTATTATAAGAACTTGAAAAAAAGCCATAAGAACATAAGAATTGCCACTGCTGGGTCAGACCAGTGGTCCATCGTGCCCAGCAGTCCGCTCATGCGGCGGCCCTCTGGTCAAAGACCAGCGTTCTAACTGAGACTATCCCTACCTGCGTATGTTCTGGTTCAACAGGAACTTGTCTAACTTTGTCTTGAATCCCTGGAGGGTGTTTTCCCCTATGACAGCTCTCTATTATCCTGTAATTTGGTAACACTGATGAACAACAAAAATATTTTGTTAAGCCATGGTGAAATTGAGAGAAAGGAAGAAAAGAGGAAAGAGGAAAAATAAAAAAAGAAGAAAAGAGAGAAATAGAAAAAAAGAAAAAAAAAGAACCCAGTAATTTGAGAGCAGGGACACAAGTTCTTATTTATTTAGTTATTGAGGGACAAGACTGAGACCCAGATCTCAAGGTTGGCCAAGCAAGCATACACCAGACTTTATACTCATAGTAACATTGTAAATGACAGCCCTGTAATTACATGAATTACAATTTTATGATTAAATTAAAATGTCTTTTTTCTTTGTTAATTCTGGGCCATAAATCATAGAAGTCCACCCAGTACTTCCTTAGGTTCTAACTACTGGAGCTTCCATTGAAGCTCACTCCAGGCTATCCAAACCATCTCCTTTGCGGGATTCAGACCATGAACATTTGGCCATTCATATTCTAATTACAGACCCTCTGTGATCATCTCAAGATTTTTTGAATTCCATCACCGTTTTCCTTTCCACCATCTCCCTCGGGAGGCCACCCTCTCTGTGAAAAATAATTTCCTAGCATTACTCTTAAGTTTATCATCTTCAACTTCAACTTCAATTTAAGTCCTTAGTTTTACGAATTTCCCTTCTCTGATAAAGATTTGGTCCTATATTAATACCTTTCAAATATATAAATGTCATATCACCCCTGCCCCTCCTCTCCTCCAGGATATACATGTTGAGTTCTTCTAATCTCTTCTCGTACTTCTTTTGATGCAAGTCCCATACCATTTTTGTCACTTTCCTCTGGACCACCTCAAGTCTTCTTATATCCTTGGTCAGATATGGCCTCCAAAACTGAACACAATACTCTAAATGGGGCCTCACCAATGATCTGTACAGGGGCAACAACACCTTTCTTCTGCTGGTTATGCCTCTATAGAGCCTAGCTTCTTTCTGGATATAGCCACTGCCTTGTCACACTGCTTTGTCACCTTCAGATCCTCAGACACTATCACCCAAAGGTCCCTCTTCCCATCTATTTATATTAGCCTCTTTTCTCCCAGTACATATATCTCCCTCAAATTTATACTCCTCAAATGCTTCATTCTGCACTTCTTTTCAATGAATTTTAGTTGCCATTCTTCCAACTTTTTCAGATCCTTTTTCATGTTTTGCACTCCCACCAGGGTGTTCACTCTGTTACCAATCTTGGTATCATCCACAAAAGGGCAAACTTTTCTTTCTAACCTTTCGGCAATATCACTCACAAACATATTGAACAGAACGGACCCCCAGAACCAATCCTTGAGGCACTCAACTACTCACCTTTGCTTCCTACTGGAGCTTGTGTGTAGAGAATGGCACAAGGACAAATTTTTCCCTGCCCCATGGAACTCATTTTCCCATCCCATCCCGGCAAGTTCTTTTCCTGTCCCTGCCCATTCTTGCAAGCTCCGTCCTCATCTGTACAAGCCTCAAACACTTTAAAATCATAAGTGTTTGAGTATTGTGTGATTAAGACAGAGCTTACAGGAATGGGGCAGAGGCAGGGACAGCGACAAAACTCACAGGGACTGGATGGTGAAATTGAGTTCCTGCGGGAATGGGGACAAATTTGTCGTTGCGTAATTCTCTACTTGTGTGATAGTTGTTGAGATCTTAGATTTATGCTCATTCAACTGGATTTTTATTTGGCAAATATTTCTCCCTATATAAATAAAATTACAAGGGCAGACTATCAAGCAAATTGCTTAGGCTGAAGAGCACAAAATACCCACATAGAAATAAAGTTGACATCCAGTATTTGGATCTTTCCATCTTGATCCAGTAAGACTAGTAGAATATCATTGACAATTTCAAAAAATCCAGTGTTCAGCTTCCTTTTCTTATGGTTCCCAGTCTAAAATTTTTTATATGACAACATTTCTCTCCGAGTCTTCCCTTGTTGAAAAATGAATATAGGAAGATTATGAAAATCCTCATCAAGTTGTAGAATATTCCAATGTGTATGAATGAACATACACACAAGCTACGATGGTCCAACATTGGTTGTATTGTAAGCATACTATTTTGGATATTCACTGGAGAGTCACTGTTACAGTTAAAGTAGGGTGAGAGAGTGAGTGCTTTGAAAAAAATTTAAACTATAAGGAACAATATTGGATTTTCTTGTTAAACTCAATAATTCTGTCGAGCTTATTATTATTAAATCTTTATTCATTTTTAAAGCCAAGACAAAGTGCAACATATTATCATACAGTTAACAGAATAAACAGCACTCAAATTCATCAAATGTTACTGTACGTACATATCCCCCCCTACTCTTCCCGAGATTAAATCGAGAGATAGAATGGATGATGTTAACATATATCAAGCTCTGTGATAGGTTGCCTGTGTACATATGAGTTAGTATAGAAGATTTAAAAGATTTAACAGATACTGCAGCTATTTTTAGGAATTAACTAAGGAAAAAGTCTTCCTGATTACACTAAAGTTTAGTACCTCTTACCACTTGAAGATAGACTTTTAAAATAAGGTTGAATATATAGCTACATGCTTTTTGAAGAAATTGAAGTTTGTCTGAAAGAAAAGATGTAAACTACAATGCACTATTCTGATAAATTTTCTGGTTTTTTTGTAGGAGACCCTCATGATTCAGCTGCTTCAGCAAAAACATGAATTCATGTCAGGGGTGAAACTGTCTCCAATTTATAAATTTGAAAACTTGAATCAAGAAAAGAAGATAAGTTTATTTAAATTATATAAGATAAAAAAAAATAAATAAATTTTATAAAAAATTTGAAAAGCTTGTTGACCTAATATCAGTGGTGTAGTAAAGGGGGGCCTGGAGGCTGGACCTCCCCAGGTTGCATATTCATGGGGGTCTCCTGCACTGGTGCCTCTCCTCCTCTATGCCTCCCCCCTCTCCCCCATGTACCTTTTTAAACATTTGCCGGCATAAGCAGCATCTTCCACGTGCTTCTCACACAAGCCTCTGCTCCCTTCTGATGTTACTTTCTGGTCATGGGATCAAGATGTGACGTCAGAAGGGAGTCGAGGATGGCATGAGCAGTATGTGGAAGATGCTAATCATGCAGGCAAACATTTCAAGAGGTATGCGGAAGGCAGGGAGCACTAAAGTAGTGAAGAAAAGTGGGGGTTGCTTGGCACAGCGATGCCAGGTGCTATTGCCCAAGGTGCCAACCTCTCTCACTATGCCACTGGACCTAATGAAGAAGTTGGTAAACTCCTGTAAGAATCAACATTTTTCTAATAGATCTTGAAGGTCATTAACTTATAATAATTTAATTTTGATTTGGTGTTAAGGTATATTTATATATAGTGTGAACTCTGAATATTTGCATATATCATAAGAGTGTGGTGTACTAAAGAAGAGTCAGTGACATTATTCTAATCATTTACACATATAATCAACTCCTTAAATGTTGGGCCCCTATTTTATAGAATTACCCCCATTATAATTGATTTAGAACATAGAACAACATAACTCCAAATTCTAAAAACAATTGGACCCTGAGGCTTTTTTTACTATCTTATACATATATGGTAATATATGTTGGAAACAATGATCATCATTTATTTACACAACAATGAAGCCTGTCTCACTATAAAGACAGATGATACCCATTTTAATATATGCTAGAATCCAAGGCTGCTGTATTCATGTCTCATCAGATTTTCCTGGTAAACCATTTACATCTTTATCTACACATCTTGCTGTCAACAACAATTTTCTTATCTGACCATTAAGAAAGCCAATTTGAAACTGCAAATTTGATAATCAGGATATATGTCATTTGGGAAATCAAAATGAGTGTGGACAAGCATAAAAAAATGAAAGAATCATGGGGGGACATGCAACATTAAATCTGATGCATTCAAATACATACTAGTGGCTATTTTCAGAACTGTCTACATAACTGACAAGCTGGAAGGTATTTTTACCTGTAGGCTTTACAACAGTTTGACCTTTGAAATTTGCTTAGGTGGAAAAAAGGACAATTATAAATACAAAAAATTCTTATATTCCACAAATGCCACAAGGTTAGATATGGATCACAGTTAATTTAACCGATTATAATCAAGAGCTTCAAAAGATCAAGAACCTACGGTAATGTTGCAAAAGAAAATCTACAAGTTTCATAATTCCAAGTCCAGATATCTCTTAAAAAGAAACAACTTCAGGTGTTAGAATAGTTTGGGGGCTTTCTCATATCTTGCACCTATCAAGTTTGTTTCAATAATGATCTTTCTGGCATTTGGAATAACTCATCTGGCGTTCCGCAGGGTTCACCATTGTCCCCATTGCTCTTTATTGTTTAAATGTCATCGTTAAGTGCGCAATTATTGTTTAAATGTCATCGTTAAGTGCGCAATTGTCCCAACTGAGATTAAAGCTCTTTAGTTATGCAGATGATTTTACGATCATTATTCCATTTGCTAATTCTCTTTCTGAAGTTATTCCTAAGGCAACAGAAGTATTAGGTCTAATGGAGCAATGGATGACTGAAGTTAGATTGAAGCTTTACTCAGAAAAAATGAAATTTTTTGTAGCTTCACTGCGCCCGTTTGATACTAAAACATCATTGCATATAAATAAATTCAGCTATTCTATTCAATCTACCATTAAGGTTTAGGGAATAATATTGGACCAGGGATTGACTATGAAGAACCAGGTGGACTCTTTGGTCAGAAAGGGTTTCTTTACTCTTTGGAAGCTTCGGTCCGTTAGGGCGTATTTTGATGTTTCATCATTTAAAGTTTTGGTACAGTCTCTCATACTAAGCCAGCTTGATTACTGCAATATTGCCTATTTGGCAATTTCCCAGAAGAATATGCAATGATTGTGAATAGTACAAAATGGAGCGGTCAGGTTGATTTTCAGGCTGAAGAAATATGATCACGTAACACCCTCCTATCGAGTATTGCATTGGCTGCCAATGGAGACGCGGGTGAAGTTTAAGTTTGATTGTTTCTGTTTTAAGGTTTCTGTTTGGTTTAGCTCCTAAATATATAATTGAACTTTTCTCTTTTGCAACCAATAGACATAAAAGAAACTCACATCTGAATTTCATTTATCGCCTGTAAAAGGATGTAAACTTCAAAAAAACATCATCAACATCTTTTTTCATATCAGGCAGCGTTATGGGGTAAGGATTTAGAACAATTGCTTTTGTTTACTGACAATTATAGGGAATTTAGGAGACATCTAAAAACATATGTTTTTGAAGTATTTAGGCAGTTGATTCGTAAAAATTTTATCATGCAATATTTAGATTATTTTAGTATTTCTAATTATCGGCTTCTAACTTTTTTAGTTCCATTTAGAAGAACACCAGATTCATCTGGTGTGATATAACATTAGCTGAGCTGATGTCACCGGCTGGTAATATTTATTGAATGATGGTGTGGGTAAAATGGGAGGGGGGACAGATAGTGAGGGGAATATATGAGGTGTTATCAAGGGTCTGTAGAATAAGGATTGACAATTTTATAAGAGGAGGTAAGAAAGGGTTAATAGATAGAGCTTGTAAGAAAGAAAAATGATTAGGGAGGTTGCTAAGGTGATGGGGTGGAGCAGTCACGTGATTGGTTGGATGTTGTGGCACTCTGGAGTGAATTCTGTGAGGAAAGGGGAACAGTAGAGTAGTCTCTTCAGGAAAAGATTATTCTCTTCAGAGTATATTAATTCTTACTAAAAATATTCTTTTTCATTGTGATTTTAATGTTAGGAAGTTTGGTTTATTTTGAGTAAGATAATTTTTTGCCTTGTTAACCTTCTCTGTGTCTGTGTTTTAGTCAGGGCAGGCTATTTGTCTGTCAGGTGCTGGATTTGTTGCCTGATTAAGCAGAGACTGCAATGGAGAGGAGCAGTTTGGGCTCTTCTGTGGAGGTTTAACAGCCTGGCAGCACAACAGTCCCCTGTGTGGAGCAGTAGTTAGCGCTGGGCTGCCATTTGGTGAGTTGTCTGCACGACCGTGGGCAGAGTGGGTTGACTGTGAGGGAGATGGGATGTGAAAGGTGTTTGCTCGCTAATGTACAGTGTGTCAGAGAGGGACTTACCTGTTGGGGTTATTTTGTGTGACACAGAGAGGTCTTTCTGTTGAGGTGTAATTTTGCCAGGTTGTTTCTTAGTAGGCTAGTTTGGAGGAACTGGCAGGTGGTTGGTCTTTAGTTCACGAGGGTAGTGACTGGCTGGTCTGTGTGCCACATGGTAGGGCACTTCTAGATAGGTTTGAGGCTTTGACTTTAAATTCTGGTGTTAGAAGGAGGGAGTTGGGAAGTGCCAATGCTGTATTCAGGTGTTTGTTTTTACAGCTAGGCAGAGTTGTGGATTTGCGGCCTTCGCGGATTTGGTGTTCCCGTGTCTGGGAGCTTAGGAGCACTGGCAGCTGCCATTGCAATAGTTATGTGCTCAGCGGCTGCATGACTGTATGGCATCAGCATTCACAGTATTGTGATTTAAAAATTTTGTTTGGAGTGTCAATAGGGGCCATCTTCCTAATTTTCCTTTTGTGCTATGGCCTTTCTGGGTCTCTTGGATCTTCCTGTATCTGCCATTCTTTCTGTGGTGATTCAGCATGGTGTCAGCTGTCCTGATTTGTTAGCTCAGCTGGAGATGACCTGTTCTTGGTGTTTAAGGTACATTCATATTATGTACTTGTGGTGTTTTTCTGGGTGTGTGGTGTGTGTGTTAGGGGGAAATAGATTTCTTGGTGTCTATCTCTGTGGAAAGGGAGAGGGTTCATTGTAGTAAAGTTGAGGGTTTGGTTTATTTGTGCTGGAGAAATTAAAGGGTAAAAGTTTTTATGGTGTTAGTGGGGAATCATCTAGGTAAGTGGTGAGCAAACCTAAACAAAGTTATTGTAAGGGTAACAACCTATTGTGTATGTCATGTATAGGAAATACTGAGTGGAGTGCAGTGAAAAGGGCTGATGTGAATCGCTGGTTCACTCTTTCAAAAAATACTAGGTCTAGGGGGTGTGCAATGAATCTATTAAGTAGTAGATTTATAACAAACCAGATAAATATGTCTTCACACAACATGTGATTAATCTATGGAATTCATTGCTGGAGAATGAGGTGAAATCACTTAGCTTAGCGGGGTTTAAAAAAAGTTTGGGTACTTTCCTAACCGAGAAGGCCTTATTGAGATGGCTTGGGGAAATCCTCTGCTTATTCCTATGATAGGATATGGTAGAGACTGTGTCTGAATTCAAGAAAGCCGGGGATAGGCAGGTAGGATCTCTTACAGAGAGGAAGAGATAATGGTTACTATGGATGGGCAGACAGGATGGGCCATTTGACCTTTATTTGCCATCATGTTTCTATGTTTCTAACATACATGTTTATATTGCATCTAGACTAGATATGCATGTCTATCTTTATTTTGCTATAACCTGGATGTCTTTTCTTCTACCATGGGTAAATGGCCTTTTATGTGAGTTTGTCTCTCTATTTCAGAAACCTGAATGTGTATCTTCCATTTGCAATTTTTTAAACTATATTTATTCTAGAGAGTAGAGAGATGTCAGGTATTAGATTGGTCTATGCAGGAAGTACAGGAAAGTTGCTCTACTTCCAACTTTCATGTTCCAGAGGATTTTATGGAAGTGGAAATCCAGGGAGCCTGCCCTTCCTCAGAGAACCAAGCAGAGCTCAAGGAAATTAACTGCAGTGAGTAGCTGTGAGGCAGCTGGTGGTGTGGTTTTTTTTTTTCCTTTCAAAGTATGCTTTGTGTTTTGGTGGACATTATTGCTGGCTAAAAAGTAATTACGTACCTGAATTTTTACAATCTGCTAACTGTATGCTTAGTTTGAGCCAAAAGGCATTGAGCCAGATTGAATGTTTTTATATGCTGAAAACTCACTGTGTTTGCCGTGGTGGAGAAGCAATCACAGAATCTTGTTCAGCTGTGCTTCCTATCAAAGGGTTGCTACAGTGACTAGAGAGCCGGAGGCAGAGCTTCCCTACTATTTGGTGCCTCAGAGAGAATGTTCAAAACTGTCTGCTGCTGGGGATTATAACACTAATATATGCACTATCTTTTGAATACCTTGTTCCTGCCTATAAATGAGCTGTCACAGAAAAGAAGTTTTGCTTCTGACAAGCAAGTATAATTTGAAGGCTGAGCCAGAGTGGATGGTCTCAGGCAAGACAAGGGTATGTGGGTTGTTGGTTTTTTTTTTCTTTTCAAAAATACGTTTGGATTATAGCTCCCTGCAATCAGGAATGAGATCTATGCCTTCTTGCAAGGAGTTGAATGCTAATGAATCACCATTGTAGTGCTGGACTAGAGCTGGATTTGAAGCTCATTGCACTCTCTTTATTGTTTGCCAGAGACATATGTTTTTCTTTTGATTTTATTTTGAAAACTGTTTTGTTTTGTTTGGTTATTGTCTATTTTTCTGTAAACCGCTTAGAATCCTAGCGGAGTTTAGCAGTATATAAGAAATAAATTACATTACATTTTTTTTGTGGAAAGTTGGATATGTTTTGCTTTATGCTATACCCTTTTGACCACTAAGCTAAGAATAAAGACCATTCTTGACTTTGAGAAATTCTGCCGCAGTGTGATATTTCAATGGTTGAAGCCAGTAATTACCTTTACTCCCAGGCCAAGGCTGTTACCTAGGGCCAAGTAGAAGATACCCCTGGTTGTAGGGGACACGCCAGATCATAGTTTTTGTCACTTTTCAACTCCGCTCTGAGGTGTGTTTGTGACAGCGTCCTATATAGAATCGGGCCTACACCCGCCCAAATTAAACCCGATTCTGTAACCGACATCCATATAACAGACGCCGGTTATAGAATCAGGTTACTTTAGACGTGTCTGCTACACTTATCACAGCAAGAGATCTCCCTGCCACAATTAGTATAGTGGCCGTGGCTGCGGCCATCAGTCTCCCCCTCCCCCTGAACAAACAAGGCAGGAGGGAAGCCTCCCCCCACCCCCAATGATCACCGGCAGGAGGGTGCTCAATCTTTCCTGCCGGTAGGCCCCCACCTGCCCCAATGATCGCCGGCAGGAGGTTGCCCCTCCTGCCGGACCTCCCCAACAATCGTTCAGGGGGAGGGGCAGAGAGTGTTGGCCACAGCTGCGGCAGGAAGATCCATTGCTGCGATAAGTATAGAACAACAAACTCCAAAAAAATAATTGCCAAAGGAACTTACAAAGAAACCACCAATAAGGCAAAAAAAATGGTCAAGGGTTCCGTGAGTGAGTGCAAGACTCAGAAGACACCAAAAAGCCACTAATAAACAAAACTAAGGAAAGTTCAATAATTTATTAAAGTGAAATTAGGTACCTTCAGTGTGAGGGGTCAGCGATGGGAGCAGTGCTCCAACGCTTCACACAATGAGGTAGAGTCCAACAGGCCACCACCTACACACCATCAAGGGTGTGCTTCAAATAAAAATAACACTATCACTATCACCATAAAAAACAGTGCACAATAAACACAGGTGAATTCAATCACAGCAATCACTCAGGGAACCCCCCCAGCCAACTCCCAGAAAATCAAAAGAAAGCAACTTAGCTTCGATGAAACTTCATCCAACGTCCAGGGCAGCGAGGACAAGGCAGATGGAACACCACAGAACCAAGTTCAACCAAGCCTGGTTTCGGATACATGTCCCTTCCTCAGGAACCCATAATTCAAAGAATCAATGGCAGACCTCAAGGCGAGCTGGTGGGAGGGATGAGCTAGGGGGGGGGGGCGCAGCAGACTTGCTTAAAAACCGTCATCAATGACGTAATGAACCAATCACAAAAAAACGGGCGGAGCACACTATACTATGGTGTTCCATTCAATATTGTCATTCAATCCATGCGGTGAGACACATTGAAGATGGAAAATCCAGAACAGCTCCCTGAGATTAATGTAAGCCATCTTGTCACCCCTGAAATCATTTGGAATTTGTTCAAGCACAAACCATGAAAGATCACAAAAACTGTGGTTTCTCTCCAAACAGTGGGGTACAAGTGGGGCAGATCTCGTCACAGTGTGGATCCTGCTTTTGTGTTCAGATAATCTTATTCTAATTTTCCTGTTCGTGCGACCCACATAGATCAAACTACAGGGGCACATGATCACATAGATAACCCATTGGGAGTCATAGTTTGTAAAGTTCCTTAACTGATAGTTCCTATGAGTCTGGGGGTGTTGCCAGCTTGAGATGGATAACATGGTACTGCACATCATACAGCGCCCACATGCCTTGTGTCTGCGATAAGTATAGAGCCTGTGTCTACTTACAATGTAGGCCAGCATTTTGCTTTACTAGGGAGATGCGTAGGCCACCTAGGTTCGCCTAAGGCTATTGCCTAGCCTTAGATGAGCTTAGGTGGGCTTGCAGGCCTCCCTAGGCTCCCGGATACGCCTTCAATATAGGCGGCCTACCTGAGGAGCATTTTTTTAAAAAATGTGCGTCCCGATTGGCTGACTAGACAGCTATAGGACGCCTACAGCTGCCTACAATCAGGACGCAGTTTACAGAATCCAGGACGTCCTTTCTAAAATGGACCTTCATGGGTAAAACAGAGTTAGCAAGTTTGGTTGCTGCCTCTAATTTCAGTATGAAGAGCACTTGACTGATGTACTTTGGGTCTAAACAATTGTCACAATGTGTTTCTAACTCAAATGATAATCTTAGGATGCAGATACTGTTTAATAAATCAGTGCACTGAGCAGCATTGATAAGATGCTTTCATTGATTGTTGTAGCAAGACCTCTTAGCTTATACTATACCAGAAGAAATTTATGCTAATGTTATTTTTTCATTATCTGATTATTGGATTAATTCTGCTAATTGAATATGTGATTTCACAGAGCTATAAAATAGCCATTATTTCTACATATCCACTCTGTTTATTGTGTGTTGTCATTAGTAGTTCAATGCTAATCAAGGGGAAATTTAGGATAGAAAAGGGAGAAAAGAATAATGTTCTTTTTCACAATAAGCCTTTACTGCATCTGGATTTTAATGGTTCAACTTAAATTTAGCATATTACAGTCAAGCTCCATACTTTGAGAAATTGTTGAAATGGGAAATCAATGCAGTCATTTTTCATTTTTTGTACTTTTTACAATTTTTTTGTTTCTTTACTTCTTGCCATGTAAATGATTTTTATGTCATAATATACTAAACTTTTGTTCCATTACATGCTGTTTTGAATACTGTAGCTTTCAGCATTTGCCTTTAACAAACAGAAATTTCTGACATAGTAATAAATTTTTTGCTAGTTCTCTGCAGTTCCTAGTTTCCATCTATCCCATGCTTGTCAATGCCTGGTTTATGAATGCTTTACATCTAGTTTGTGCATTTTTATGATGGAGATTTATTATGTTCTGTTTCTTTTGCTGTTTTAATTGAAAAGGTTGACAGCAAAGTTAGAAGGATGCTAGGGTGCATAGGGAGAGGTATGGCCAGTAGGAAAAGGGTGGTAGATGTGTGGAACAGTATCCCCTATGAGGTGGAGGAGACAGAGATTGTGTCTGAATTCAAGAAAGTCTGGGATAGGCATGTGGGATCTCTTAGAGAGAGGAAAAGATAATGGTTATACGTGTATGCAGATTGGCAGACTGGACGGGCCATCATGTTTCTATGTTGATTATCTATTATAATTCTTTTGGCATTTCATATATACTAGTTTTCCTACCCCAATATGTTAATTTGGTAGCATTTTATAAGTCAAAATCAATAGAAATTCAAGGGATAATTCATGCCCTGCCCCCAATGATAAGGACCTCTTTCCCTGAGCATAGAGGTTAGACCACTAAGATCTTAATTTTATATAGTACAGTATTTCCATGTCTAAAACATGTTGTAGTCATGAAAATATCATATGAAATCTGACTGCCAAATATGTATAAGTATTCAGACCTACAAGATGGAATGGTACTTATATGTGCTCTGTTCATGGGTATTCCTGGGGACAATTTGTGAGAAGCTGTGAAGTACCACTAGGGAGTGGATGGTGCCATTTTGAAAATTGATACCTTTGAGGCAGGATGTGCAAAAATTACCCTCTACTGGACCAGTAGAGACTATTTGATAAAGTCTTTGGGGATAGGATCTGGAGGTGCTTGCATTTTGTTTGTTTGTTTTTAATGTATACATGACTTCTTTTTATTTTTTTATATCCGGTCCCCAGGAATGTGAAGGAGATCTTATAACGATTTTGGCCACCAGGAAAGTGTGTGGCTATTAAGATACAGAACACTTATATTTGTAACACTCTCCCTTTTTATTCCATCGGTTCTTGAGGTAGTAGGCTGATGATTCCAGGAGGTGTTTCTAACTTTATTTAAATAATGAATCTGCATTATTCCATTTGAATAATAATTAAAATTCTTTGCATGCAATACAGCTTGTTACTTTATTACACTTTGGCCCTGATTTTTATTATACAGTCATGTGAAAAATTTAGGACACCCATGAAATATTCAGTTCTTTCTTAAATCTTTGTTTTATTTATCTCTGGAAAAGAAAGTAATTTAATTGTAGGTAAACAACAAATATTTTCCTTGATTTACTCATGAAACTCTCTGGCAATGCGTTACAGAGCTTAACTATTTTCTGAGTGAAAAAAATATTTCCTCCTATTGGTTTTTAAAGTAATTCCCTGTAACTTCATTGAGTGTCCCCTAGTCTTTGTAATTTTTGATGGAGCGAAAAATTGATCAATTTGTACCCATTCTACTCCACTCAGGATTTTGTAGATTTCAATAATATCTCACCTCAGCTGTCTCTCTTCCAAACTGAAGAACTTAACCTTTTTAGTCTTTCCTCATATGTGAGTTGCTCCTTCCCCTTTATCATCTTAGTCAGAGAATGTCGGATGGGTGTTGGGGAGTGTCGGTGGTTCGGGTGATCAACTGGGCCAGTGACAAGAGGGAATGGACATCCCTCTTGCTGGAGGATTTTAAGGGGGGCTTTGGGGTGGCAGTGTTGGGTGAGGGTTTTTGGGTGGAAGCAAGATGAACTGGCATCTCTCCTGCTAGCCAAGTTCAGGGAGGAGGGTTCAGGGGTTCCCTGCTGCAGCCGCTCAGCTGAATGCAGCAGGGGAATTCCCTTGCCATGATCAGCTGATGGGAAGGGTCAGGCGTGATTCTCTAACCGGTGCCTGTGACATGTGGCAACAGCTAAGAAAAATAGAATGTTAGGAATTATCAGGAAAGGAATGGAAAACAAAAGATGAAAATGTTATAATGCCCTTGTATTGCTCTATGGTATGGCTGAATCTCAAAAAAAGTGTGCTATTTTGGTTGCCGTATCTCAAAAAAGATATAGCGGAATTAGAAAAGGTAAAGAGAAGGGCGATGAAAATGATAAAAGGGATTGGATGACCACTATGAGGAAAGGCTAAAGTGGCTAGGGCTCTTCAGCTTGGAGAAGAGATGGCTCAGGGGTGATATTAAATACTGAGTGGAGTGGAAAGGATAGATGTGAATCATTTGTTTACTGTTTCCAAAAATACTAGGACTAGGGGGGCATGCGATGAAACTAGATGAAGTAGTAGATTTAAAACAAACCAGAGAAAATATTCTTCACACAATATGTAATTAAACTCTGGAATTCGCTGCCGGAGAATATGGTGAAATCAGTTAACTTAGCAGGGTTTTAAAAAGGCTTGGATAATTTCCTAAAAGAGAAGGCCATAGACCATTATTGATATGGCATGGGGAAATCCACTGCTTATTCCTAGGATGAGCAGCAAAAAAAATCTGTTCAACTATTTGGGATCTAGCTAGGTATTTGTGACCTGGGTTGGCCACTGTTGGAAACAGAATACTGGGCTGCATGGACCTTTGGTCTGCCCAGTATGGCAGTTCTTATGTTCTAAATGTGTCTGTACTAATTGCAGGAAAACTTAACTTGAGGTAAGAACATAAGAATTGCCGCTGCTGAGTCAGACCAGAGGTCCACCGTGCCCAGCAGTTCACTCACGCGGCGACCCTCTGGTCAAAGACCAGCACCCTAACCGAGACTAGCCCTAACAGCGTCCGTTCTTATTCAGCAGGAACTTGTCTAACTTTGTCTTGAATCCCTGGAGGGTGTTTTCCCCCTATAACAGCCTCCGGAAGAGCATTCCAGCTTTCTATCACTCTCTGGGTGAAGAAGAACTTCCTTACGTTTGTACTCAAGAACTTTCTAGCTATGTGGGCAATGTGAACTGATCCCCAAAATACTACTACTGTCTATCATTTTGTACGGAATCTATCCCCTTTCAACTTTAGAGAGTGCCCTCTCGTTCTCCCTACCTTGGAGAGGGTGAACAACCTGTCCTTATCTATTAAGTCTATCCCCTTCAGTACCTTGAATGTTTCAATCATGTCCCCTCTCAATCTCCTCTGTTCGAGGGGAAGAGGCCAAGTTTCTCTAATCTTTTGCTGTATGGCAGCTCCTCCAACCCTTTAACCATCTTAGTCGCTCTTCTCTGGACCCTTTCGAGTAGTACCGTGTCCTTCTTCATGTAGACGACCAGTGCTGGACGCAGTGCTCCAGTACAGCGGCATGATAACCTTCTTTGATTTGTTCATGATCCCCTTCTTTATCATTCCTAGCATTCTGTTTGCCCTTTTTGCTGCCGCCGCACAATATGTGGATGGCTTCATCGACTTGTCGATCAGAACTCCCAAGTCCCTTTCCTGGGAGGTCTCTCCAAGTACCGCCCCGGACATCCTGTATTCATGCATGAGATTTTTGTTACCGACCTGCATCACTTTACACATACCTCATCTGCCATGTTGATGCCCATTCCTCGAGCCCGATTATGTCACGTTGCAGGTCTTCGCAATCCTCCTGCGTCTTCACTACTCTGAATAACTTCGCATCATCTGCAAATTTAATCACCTCGCTCGTCGTACCTATGTCCAGATCATTATAAAGATGTTAAAGAGCATGTGTCCCAGCATCGAGCCCTGCGGCACCCCACTGATGACGCTCTTCCAATACGAGTATTGTCCATTTACCCCCCCACTCTCTGTTTCCTATGCTCCAGCCAGTTTTTAATCCACGTGAGTATTTCACCCTCGATTTCATGGCTGTGCAGTAATTGCAATGGACATGCTGGCACACCTCCAACAGTTAGCAGCGCACAGCGTTTGCAGTTAACATGTGTTAAGTTTTGCAGTTAACTTTATTAAATGTCATTTAAATTACTGTGTGTAGCATTGAAAAATCTATAATTTGGGTCATAAATATCTGAGGGCTAGCTAGTGACTTTTGTACTCAAGTCAAGTGCTTAACTTTTCAATTCCTGAGGTGTGGAAAAAAGAGACAACAATTGATACCTTTTTATTGGACTAACTTGATGTATCTTTGACAAGCTTTCAAGAGTTATCCTTTCTTCATGAAGCAAGCGAAGAAAGCTTGTCAAAGATACATCAAGTTAGTCCAAAATAGAAAAAAATTATCACCTGCAGCTTGGTTGTTGACTTTTATTTCCATATAACCAAATGGACTAACACAGCAGTCATAATTATCTGCTTATCTCCTGAGGTTGAATTCTTTAGATGAAAATTAAAAAGTGCATTGTTGGTAGCAGTCCCAGATTTGTGTGACTCTGTACCAGTTGAACTACAAGTGGCTTTCTCCTCTGAACTGATAAATGTTTTATTTAAGGAATGTATACTGTTGTGAGCTGTGAGAGAGTTCAGGAGGAGTGATTCCTTTTATTTTAATGAAATAATGAAAATGTTTTAATGGAAAAGGACTGAGTATGAAGACAATGCTTTTCTGGGTAAGAATCTTCTTGAATCACACACCCCACCCACCTCCAAAAAATCATTTGTAGCCATTTTTTTTTTTTTTTACCACCATTAAAGAGGAAGCATTTTGAATGCTGAAAGAAGGGAAATCTGCAATCCTGGTGGGAGACTCAATCCTGAGGCACGTTGACAGTCACATAGCAGGAGGGAGAGAGGATCGGCTAGTGACCTGTCTCCCAGGAGCGAGAACAAAGGACATCGTTGACAAGATTGAGAGAATCTTGGAAGGAGCAGAGACGGAAGAGACAGCAGTGATAGTCCACGTCGGGATGAACGATGTCACCAGGAGGGACTACAGCAAGAATGCACTGACTGAACAATTCAAAATCTTAGGAAGGAAACTGAAGATGAGGACCCAGAGGATAGCCTTCTCAGAGATCCTGCCAGTACCGAGGGCAGAAACGAAGAGGCAGACGGAGCTACAATCAATTAACGCATGGATGAGAAAATGGTGTGAGGAAGAGGGATTTCTCTTCGTGAGGAACTGGACAACGTTCTGGGGAAAGAACAAGCTTTTCAAGAATGATGGTCTACACCTGAGCAAGGCGGGAACCAGACAACTAGCAAATAACGTCAGAAGTGCGATAGAGCAAGCTTTAAACTAAGAAGAGGGGGAAAGCCGACAGTCGACCTGGTATCGACGGTTCGGGAAACAGTACCCAATGAGGGTACTGAGGGGAAAGATTTTGGGGATGACACAAGTGGCAAGCAACAGACTATGAACAAACAAGGGAGTCAGATGAAGCGAGAGGGGGCCAGGATGAACATACTGGAAGGGGAAGTCAAAACGGGATTGGATGTTGAGAGAGAACAAGAGGAGGACAATAGGAACATGCCACAAGGGGAAGGCAATAGGAATCTACCACAAAGAAAGGCCAAAAGAGACAATACTCAGGAGTTGGCAGGCCAGGAAGGGGACAAAATGAAGAATGAAATGCAAGGTGAAATAGAAAGGAAGAGAAAATGCCAGGACTTGAACTGCATGTATACAAATGCAAGGAGCCTAAAGAACAAAATGGGGGAACTAGAGGTCATGGCCAATAATGAGAAACTAGACATCATAGGGATCACGGAAACATGGTGGAACGAGGAAAACAAATGGGACATAGTACTGCCAGGATACAAACTCTACCGAAAAGACAGGACTTACCAGAAGGGGGGAGGAATAGCACTATACATAAGGGATACAATTCACTCAACCACTGTGGACACAGCAGAGACAAATGCCCAACTGGAGGCATTGTGGATCAAAGTACCAGGAAGCAACGGAGCCGAGATAAAGATGGGACTGTTCTACCGTCCACCTGGGCAAACTGAAGCTGAAGATACAGAAATGGTAGCCGAGCTGAGAAGGGAATGCAAGAACCCAAACACCATAGTTATGGGAGATTTCAACTATCCGGGGATAGACTGGTGTCTCGGAAACTCAAAATGTGCAAGGGAAACGGAGTTCCTGGAAGCAGTACAGGACTGCTTCATGGAACAACTAGTCGAGGCACCAACGAGAGGATCAGCGACTCTGGATCTGATCCTCAATGGGCTGAAAGGCCCCGCGAAGGATGTGGAGATCATAGGACCACTAGGAACCAGTGACCACAACATGATTCAGTTCAAAGTGCAAGTAGGACTACCTATGGGAAAGAGAACTAAGGCAACAACATTTAACTTCAAGAAAGGGAACTATGATGCCATGAGACAAATGGTGAGAAAAAAGCTCAGAAACAGCTCCAAGGAAACGCGGACTGTGGAGCAAGCCTGGTCCCTATTCAAGGACACAGTAAACAAGGCACAAAACCTATATATACCAAGATTTAGGAAAGGTTCCAAGAAAAATCAGACAAAGGACCCTGCATGGATAACCAGTGAAGTAAAGAAAGTGATAGGAGACAAGAAAAAATCATTTCAGAAGTGGAAAAAGGACAAAACTGAAGGAAACTGGAGAGAGCACAGGAAGCAACAAAAAGAATGTCACCGAGTAGTCAGGAAAGCCAAGAAAGAGTATGAGGAGAGACTAGCCAAGGAAGCAAAAAATTTCAAACCATTTTTCCGATATGTGAAAGGGAAACAGCCAGCGAGGGAGGAGGTGGGGCCCCTGGACGAGGGTGACCGGAAGGGAGTGGTGAAAGAGGAAAAAGAGGTGGCTGGTAGGCTAAACAAGTTCTTCTCGTCGGTCTTTACAATAGAGGACACATCCAGTGTGCCAGAACCGGAAAAAATCTTCAGGGGAGATCAGGAGGGGAAACTATCATGCATGGAGGTAAGCCTCGAAGACGTTCTCAGGCAGATAGATAGATTAAGAACGGACAAAGCTCCGGGCCCAGACGGGATCCACCCGAGAATACTAAAAGAGCTTAGAGACGAAACAGCAGAATTACTGCAGCATATTTGCAACCTGTCCTTGAGAACAGGGGTAATCCCGGAGGACTGGAGGATAGCGAATGTTACACCGATCTTCAAAAAAGGATCGAGAGGCGACCCGGGAAACTACAGACCGGTGAGTTTAACCTCTGTTCCGGGGAAGATGGTCGAATCAATGATCAGGGAAGGTATCAACGAGCATATAGAAAAAAATAATCTGATGAGATCGAGTCAGCATGGTTTCTGTAAAGGCCGATCATGCCAGACAAATCTACTGCATTTCTTTGAGGGGATAAGTAAGCAATTGGACCAAGGTGACCCAGTAGACATTATATATCTGGATTTCCAAAAAGCCTTTGACAAGGTGCCCCATGAACGCTTACTGAAGAAGCTGTGGAGTCACGGGGTGGAAGGAAACGTGTACAGATGGATCAAAAATTGGCTGGCGGACAGGAAACAGAGGGTAGGAGTAAAGGGGCACTACTCTGACTGGATAGGGGTCACAAGTGGTGTTCCGCAAGGGTCAGTGCTGGGACCATTGCTGTTCAATATATTTATTAATGATCTAGAAACGGGGACAAAGTGCGAAGTTATCAAATTCGCGGATGACACAAAACTCTCCAGCAGGGCCGGAACTGTTGAAGAATGCAAAGAACTGCAGAGCGACCTGAACAAACTGAGTGAGTGGGCAAAAAAATGGCAGATGAGCTTCAATGTGGAGAAATGTAAGGTCTTGCACATAGGGAAGGGGAACTACATGTACAGCTATACGATGGGAGGGAGGGTACTCGGGGAAGGAAGCCAAGAAAAAGATCTGGGGGTATTGGTGGATAACACAATGAAGCAGGCGGCGCAATGTGCAGCGGCCTCAAAAAAAGCGAACAGAATGCTGGGCATTATCAAAAAAGGTATCACTACCAGAACAAAAGAAGTTATCCTGCCACTGTATCGAGCAATGGTGCGCCCACATCTGGAATACTGCGTCCAATACTGGTCGCCATACCTCAAGAAGGACATAGCAATACTCGAGAGGGTCCAGAGGAGGGCAACGAGGATGATAAAGGGTATGGAGAACCTTTCATATGCCGAACGGTTGGACAGGCTGGGGCTCTTTACCCTGGAGAAGCGGAGACTGAGAGGGGACATGATAGAAACCTATAAAATCATGAAAGGCATAGAGAAGGTGGAGAGGGACAGATTTTTTAGACTAGCAGGGACAACTAAAACAAGAGGTCATTCAGAAAAACTGAGAGGAGACAGATTCACAACAAATGCAAGGAGGTTCTTCTTCACTCAGAGGGTGGTGGACACCTGGAACGCGCTTCCCGGAGAGGTGATAGGACAGAGTACAATTCTGGGGTTCAAAAAGGGACTGGATGACTTCCTGGAAGCGAAAGGGATAACAGGGTACAGATAGAGATTTACCTTACAAGACATTGAGTGAACAGGGTATGGGTATTTTAAGTTAGGTAGGGAACACTTTCAGGTCATGGACCTGGGGGGCCGCCGCGGGAGCGGACTGCCGGGCACGATGGACCCCTGGTCTGACCCGGCAGAGGCAACGCTTATGTTCTTATGTTCTTATGTTCTTATGTATCTTGATGTAGTTCCAAGAGAATCAACTGGAAAAGTGGGAGTGGTAATAGGACAACTCAAATGTATTCCCTGCCTTATACAGGACACAAACCATATTCAGCCAAAATCAGGGCACAGACTGCAGATGTCTGCTCAGCACTGCTTTGATTCTCATTACCATTTAATCACTACCAAGCTTGTCTGGTTCCATTTTTGAATTCAGCTACTGTTTTCAATCCCACCATCTCCTATGTGAGGGCACTCCATGCATCTACCACTCTCTCCATGATAAAGTACTTCCTGATGTTATTTTTGAGTCGGCCCCTCTGCAATTTAAATTCATGTCCTCTAATACTAGCCCCTTCCCTCCTATGGAAAAGGTTTTTTTGTATATTAATACCTCTCAAATATTTGAATGTCTCTGACATATCACCCCTGTTTCTCATTTCCTCCAGGTATACATCTTCAGGTCATTAAGTCTCTCCTCATATATTTTGAGGCACAAACCCCAAACCATTTTCATCGCCCTTCTCTGAAACTGCCTCAAGTCTTTTTACATCCCTATGGCAATCTAAAAATTCACATTTGCAAAAAAGTCACAGACTCAAAAAAGTTATTATGAATCAGTGGAGAAAGAAGCCTCATATGGTAACAATTTTACACAAAGTAAGAAGAAGCTACCCCACTCATATCATAGGCAAAAAAAACCCTCCACATCAGATTTCACCAATGGTCCACCAAATGTAACAGACACCAACCATATACATATGGAAGAAAGTTATCTGAAGTTGTTGGAAGGAAGCTCTTCAAAACATCATCCTCTATACAGGCTCAAACAAACTTCATCTGTCCCAGATAACTCTCAAATCTCCCAACAAGGGACCTTGTTTCACCAATCCAACAGGCTGCTTCAGGGGGATACAAACATGCTATGCAGGGACAAGTGTTCCATGGTGGCTTGGACCAACGCCTGCCTAGGTTCCGACTAAAACCTCAGCCTGGTGACATCATTTCCGGTTCAGTGGGAAATTCAATCTCAAGCCCCAAATAACTGCACCACATCATTTCAAAAAATATATCAAAAAAATATTCTTCTTTAATTTCTCAAAGTAATGTGTCAAAGGCTTTACTGAAATCTAAGCAAATTACATCTAGTGTTCATCCTTTATCCAGGTCTTTGGTCACCCAGTCAAATAAATCAATTGGATTTGTTTGGCAGGATTTTCCTTTAGTAAAGCTTTGTTGCCTCAGATTCTGCAACCTTTTGGATTCTAGAAAGTTAACTATCTTTTCCTTCAGTAGACTCCATTATTTTTCCTAAACTGACGTTAAGCTTATTCTGCTTTAGTTTCACACTTCTTCCCTGTCTCCGCTTTTGTGAAGAGAGACTACATCCACTGATCTCCAATCTGATGGAGCTTCTCCCATCTCTAAAGGAGATTCTCTGAGTTCTCTCAGTATCCTGGGATGTATCCCATCCAGACCCATATCTTTTTCCACCTTCAGATGTTCAGGTTGTTTATAAACTCTTTCTTCATTGAATGGCACCATATCCAATCCATTCTTAGATATACCTTTGGCAGCAAACTGTGGTCCTTCTCCAGGAATTTCTTCTTTGAACACCAAAGAGAAGTATTTGCTTAGTACTTTCATTTTATCCTCATCACTCTCCACCAAAGCCATTCTCAGCATGTTTCAGTCTTGTGATTTCATTCCTAGATTTTCTCCTTTCCCTAATATATCTGATAAAAGCTTTGTCACCTCTCTTTACACCTTTAGGCATTTTTTTTCTTCAATCGAGTGTCCTCTAGTCTTTGTAATTTTTGACGGAGTGAAAAATCAATCCACTTGTACCCATTCTACTCCACTAAGGATTTTGTAGACTTCAATCATATCTCCCCTCAGCCGTCTCTTTTCCAAGCTTTTTAATTTTCCTCATACGAGAGGAGTTCCATCCCCTTTATCATCTTGGTCGCTCTTCTTTGAACCTTTTCTAGTGCCACTATATCTTTCTTGAGATAAGGAGACCAGAATGGAATGCAATACTCTAGGTGAGGTCACACCATGGAGCAATAAATGAGTGTTATAACATTCGTAGGGCTCCTTTTACTAAGGTGCGTTAGTGGTTTTAGCGCACGCTTAGCACACGCTACAATACCGCACACACTAAATGCTAACACCTCCATAGAGCTTGAATTAGTATTTTTCATTTAGCTTGTGATTAGCCTGTTGTGCTAATCTTTAGCGCGCGCTAAAAACGCTAGTGCACTTTAGTAAAAGGAGCTCTTAGTCTTGTTAACCATCCCTTTTTTAAATGAAATTCTGCTAGGAAAGATCTCATATTTAAAATTAATAAAAGGAAATTGAGTGAAAAAACCGATGGCACAAACAATAGACTTGAGTTATCCTGAAAATCACTATGGTGCAAACGAAACTCCTTTTCCTTCTAAAAAGAAACATAATTGATCTGAATCATAAAAAATATATGTATTGTTTTGGAATGCAAAGAAACATTTACATGGAAATCTTAACTGAAAAAAGGCTCCTAATGATACGACTTTTTCACGGTATGTAAGGAATTCTTTCCTTCTTGACTGAGTCCACTTTGAGACATTTGGATATATATATATTCTTTCTCCCAAAAAGGAAACTTGTTCAGACCATAATATAATCTCAAAATCATTTCTTTATCCTGATGGAATACTAATGACACTATTAGTGTAGCTCGTCCAGACAGTTCAAGATTTGATGATTCTAGAAGTATTGAAAGGTCTTGTTCAGTAGTTATTTCAATCTCTTTTATTGTCCTTTTTAAATAATAGATCTTTTGTAGAGGTGGTATGTTCACTTCTGTAATTTTTAATATAGAAACCAAAAAGGCCTTAAGTTTCTCTAGGACTTTTAAATTTAAACATAGGAAAATTTAGAATCCTTAAATTTAAACTCCTATTTTGGTTTTCCAAATTTTCAATTTTACGAAGAAAAAAGACTTTATCCATTACTTGCTGCTTATTTACAGACTTGAACTCAGTTATAGATTTTTCAATGTCTCCCACTTGTTTCATTTGGTCTTGATAAACAGTTTCTAATTTTTTAACTTTGGTAGAAACTTCAGCCATTAAAGAAATAAAACTAGTACATACTTTTTGAAGATTTATAATTGCTCCCCACAGTAAGTCCAGTGTAACCACTAAAGACCAAATATCATTTAATTAAAGACCTTATTATTCAATCTTCCTATAATGTTCTATGTTTAGTTGAAACATGGCTTAATGAAGGAGAGGAAGCTTACCTCTCCTATGCTTGTCCTCCTGGCTTCTCTTATCTATATAATCATCGTCTTTCTAAACGTGGAGGAGGACTGGCAGTTATATTTCAGGATTCCCTAGCAATTGATTACTCTCCAATAAATTCTCCAATTGAATTTTTACAATTTTCTGTTAAAACTAAACCTAAACTTGATGCACTTCTAATCTATCTCCCACCTCCAATCAATAGTACAAATCTATCTCAGCTTCAATCACTTCTTTTTGACTTTGCATCCTCCACTACAAATCCTTTGATTTTAGGAGATTTTAATATTCATTTTGAAGACCAGAATAGTAATTACACTATGGATACTCTTTCCCTCTTTAATGATTTAGATTTGCATCCCTTATTAAATGTTCCAACACATCAAGCTGGTCACACTATAGATATGATTATAACCTCTCTTGTTACTAAAGCCAATTACCAATTCGACTCCTGTCTTCCAATACCTTGGTCTGATCACTTCCTTATATCAATTTCTTACTTAACTTCTTTGACGAAAACACATTCAATATCTCAAACCATTACATATAGAGATTATAATAGTCTATCATTAGAATTAATCATTGACAATTTTAATTTAACCTTTCAGGACTTAGATACTTTTTCCGTAGAAGAGCTCTTACAACAATGGAATTCCTCCACTAAACATTTGTTAGATTCTTTAGTTCCATTTCAAATTAAATCTATCTCAGCAAGAAAAAAAGCTAATCCTTGGTTCACTTCAGAACTCTGCCTAATTAAAAAACAACTTAGATCATTGGAAAGACAGTGGAGGAAAAACAAGAACCAGATAAATTTGGATAAATTCAAAGAGCAATCAAACATATATAAAAATAAGATTAATCAGGCAAAAATGAAATTCTATTCTAATCAAATTTTTAAAGCCAAAAATGTCTCTACGCTTTATGCCATCCTCAAATCGATTTCACCTGTCTATAAAAAACATATTCCAGTCACAAATTCTGTTCCTTCTGCGCAAGAACTTGCAAATTATTTTTTAAAAAAGATTAAAGACATAAGAGAAAATCTGATGAAAACAAAAGCCTCTACTTCAGTATCCGAAATCGAACCTGGATCATCATTGTCTGCTAAATGTTCTCACTTTAATCTTCCTACCTTAGGTGAGCTGGAATCTCTCATTAAAACTATTAATAATAAGGGGACTCAGGCTGATATAATTCCTCCTTTTATTATTAAAAGATATTTTTCAATCTTTGGCCCTTTATTATTAATTTTGATCAAAGAAAGTCTGAAGCAAAGTATCATGCCATCAGATTGGAAAAAGGCCATTATTCGTCCTATTTTAAAAAACCCAAAGACTAGCCCTGAAGAAAAATCAAATTATAGGCCTATAGCTAATATCCCTTACTTAGCCAAATTGACAGAAAAGATAGTATATAACCAAATTTCAGAATTCATAGAAAAGACAAATGTCCTTCACCCTAATCAAACTGGCTTCAGACAATATCATTCTACAGAACACTCCTTGATTGGTATGACGTCGTCCATTCTATATCATCTTGACCATCATTCATCTGTTCTTTTGATCTCAATTGATCTTTCATCGGCCTTCGATACCATTGATCACACTCTTTTACTTAATAGACTCCAATCTATCGGTATATCAGACCAGGTACTTTCTTGGTTTCATTCTTATTTTGAAAATCGCTTTTCTACTGTTAGCTTTAATAACACTACTTCGGAAAATTTTTCAGTTCCTTACGGAATTCCACAGGGTTCTATCCTATCTCCCCTCTTATTCAACATTTTTCTGGCTCCCCTCATGACCCTCTGTCAGTCTATTGGTTTCACCGTATTCGCATATGCGGATGACATACAACTTCTTCACCCCCTGGATCCCAACAGTTCTTCAGAAATAACCAATATTAATACCAAACTTGAACAGATTCATAATTGGCTCGAAATAAATAGATTAGCGCTAAATATTGACAAAACAAATGTACTTATTCCCTTGGAAAGACAATTTTACCCTTTCCTGTCCAATATCTATTAAAGGCATTTCTTTGAAACTTATTCATAAAATCAGGATTCTCTGAGTTATTTTTTATGAAAAACTAACATATCACGATCACATTAGTCATGTAGTGAAATCTTCTTTCTATAGTCTCCGTCAAATTCGCTCAATGAAAAAATTCTTATGCCCAAAATCCCTGAATATATTGATATACTCCTTAGTTATTTCAAAGATTGACTATTGTAATGCCTTATTTAAAGGAATAGCCCAAAAAGAAATTAAACGCTTACAAATTATACAAAATGCCTCGATTAAAATTATTGAAAACGCTAAGAAATTTGATCATGTCATGCCTTTGCTAGAGAAAGCACATTGGGTACCGGTAATATATCGCATAATATACAAATTAAATCTACTCACTTTCAAATCTATAATTTTTAAAACTCCAGCATTTATTTATAAATTTTTAATTCCCTATAATACTTCGAGAGTATTACGCTCAACTAAACAACACTTATTAGTTGTTCCGTCGTTAAAAGTTATTGGTACACGACGTCACTCCATTTTTTCTACGGCCCCTCTAGCCTGGAACGCTTTGCCAATTTATTTGAGAGAGGAAAAAATGCTAGATAAATTTAAGAGTAAACTTAAAGGATTCCTTTTCAAAGACGTATTTAGTGACTAATTGAATTTTTTCTTTTTTATATCTTATATTAAATTTCTCCCTGTTCCCTAATGTTTTTAACCTTAAATGTTACTTTTATATTGAATTGTATTTCTCCCCATAATTTTACCCTTTTGTGATCAAACATGTTAATCAGTCTTGTTGCCTCTGTCTAATCATGCAATTTAATGTTAAGTATTTTTATGTAATTTTAATCTGTTTAATTTTAAATGACTTTAGTTTGTATGTATACCCTAACTTTGTAAACTTGTAGATGTACATCGCTTAGAATATGGAATAAGCGATTTATCAAATCTTATAATAAACTTGGAAACTTGGTTTTACTAGCGGCTTGAGCTGAGGTAACCCGGGATCCCGTTCTCCTTCCCGGGCTTCACCTCCCCCACGCTCACCACCGCTCGACTGCAGTGCTCCTCCTCCCTCTGCTGTTCTCTCCGAGGTAATCCGCAACGGCATTTCCTCCTGTATCGGCTGCTGCCGAGATCCCTCCACATGAAGGCCAAAATCCGTTGCCTCTCTCGGATGAGGAGGAGGGTCCGGTCCCAGTGGGCTCAACGAAGTATCACCGTCCAGGCTGAGCTGCTCCTGGGGCTCAGCTGCGGAAACGCCCGACGCCATCGGAACTGCAAACGCTGTTATTGCAGATTGACAAGGAGTCGAAGTCACGGACAGAGGTAGAGTGATATCCCTCTGCCGTCCCCTCCTCTTAGGCATCAGAAACAGTTTAGAAGACACTTTCAAGGTCTGCTCTGGAGCGGGAGCTTAGACTCTCACGTCCACTCTGGTCGCCATCTTGTTTCCCTTCTCCTTAAGATTGAGGACTATGTTTAATTAATTAATGGGTTACCTAATTAGATATATTATGTTGACCCAATAGAAATTGGATTTATCTTGTATTATCTTTTTGATTTGGTTTGTCTATTAACAGAAATATTGGATGTACTAATATTGTAATGTTGCCTGTTAAGCACAATAGTTGTACTTATCTAAAAATTAAATAAAGATTTAAAAAAACCAAACAAACAAAAAGCATCCCTTTTTTAATAATTTGTAGCATCTTGTTTGTTTTTTTGCAGCCACTGCATATTGGGCGTAAGGTTTCATCGTATTGTCTATGCTGACACCTAGATCCTTTTCTTGGGTGCTAACCCCCAAGGTGAACCCTAGGATCCGGTAATTGTGATTTGGATTATTCTTCCCAATGTGCATCTCTTTGCCCACTTTGTCCACATTAAATTTCATCTGCCACTTGGACACCCAGTCTTCCAATTTCCTAAAGTCTGCCTGCAATTTTTCACAATCCACATGCGTTTTAACAATTTTAATCAATACAAAAGAGCTGTTCAACTTGGTTATGAATTTATTTGACACCACACACCACACTCAACACATGCACAATATTAAACCACCTTCAGCAAATGAGTTAGTACAGCATTTCGACTCAAAAATTATAAAACTAAGAAACAACTGTTTGACAAATGACATCAATGAACACAAAATAGCTATCACATAAGGAAATGAAATACCAGTGGGCATGATCTAGAGTTCCTTTCAAGACTTAGAATGGAATAATTATATTAAACTTTACAACAAATACTCTAAATCATACTGTATTTTGGACTCATGTCCCCCAGAAATTATGAAGGCAGCTCCATTAAACTTTAAACTATCCTTGCTGAATTACCTAACCAATAAACTAAAAAATTGAAAATTCCTCACTAATAATGGTCACATAATAATAACCCCAATTCCAAAAAATAGTAAAGAATCATTAGCACTAGTAACCAACTATAGACCAGTAGCATCCAACCCATTTATTGTAAAAATCATGGAAGGATTGGTACATACCCAATTGATGAAATATCTTGATCAATTCTCTCTCCTACATGAGACTCAATCTGGTTTTAGACCTTTGTTCAGCACTGAGACAGTAATTCGGCTATCTTAGATAATCTGCATCTCTTGTTCAGTAAGGGCCTTAATGCTCTGATCATGCAATTCGATATGAGCTCTGCCTTTGACTTAGTGGACCATGGGAAACTACTACAATGCTTGGATGCAATTGGTATCAGGGAAGAGATCTTAGACTAGTTTTGGGGTTTCATTATGTCACGCACCTATCAGGTACATTTCAATTACAATCTCTCTGATACCTGGAGCAATTCATCCGGTGTACCGCAGGGGTCACCACTTTCCCCACTGCTTTCAATGTTTACATGTCCTCATTAGGAGCGCAATTAACCCAGCTGGGGATAAAATTATTCAGTTATGCAGATGACTTCACGATCATCATCCCATTCGCTAACTCTCTCTTGGAAGCTACTCCCAAGGCAACAGAAGTACTAAATCTGATGGAGTAGTGGATGTCTGAATTCAGACTGAGACTCATCTCAGAAAAAAAAAAATTTTTGTAGCCTCCCCATGCCCACTTGACACCAAAACATCACTCTGCATCAATAAATTTAGTTACCCTATTCAATCGGCTATAAAGATATTTGGTGTAACATTGGATCAGAGCCTAACCATGAAACCAGGTTGACTCCTTAATCAGAAAGAGTTTTTTCACTCTATGGAAGCTTCGGTCCATTAGAGCATATTTTGCTAGAATTCTGGTACAATCCCTCGTTTTAAGTCAACTTGATTACTGTAATATCGCCTATTTAGCAATTGCCCAAAAGAATATGCGACAATTACAACTGGTACAAAATGCAGCGATTAAACTGATCTTTGGAATGAAGAAGTCCGATCATGTAACACCTTACTACCGACTACTGCATTGGTTGCTGATGGAGGCGCATGTGAAGTTTAAGTTTGGTTGTTTTTGCTTTAAGGCACTATTTGGTCTAGCTCCTAAATATATAACTCACCTTTTCTCTTTCTCAGCCAACAGACTTAAGAGAAGCTCACACTTGAACTTTGTTTCCCCTCCAGTTAGAGGATGTAAACTTAAAATACATCATCAACGCCTTCTCTCACATCAGGCAGCACTATGGGGTAAAGATCTAGATCAATTGCTTACGCCTACTATGTATGGGGAATTTAGGAAACGCCTAAAAACATATCTGTTCCTAAAGTATTTAAGCAGCTGACCTGTACAATTCTTACTCCAAAATAACTGTTAATCTATACCTGTTAATCACTAGCTCTTAACTCTGTTTATTCCACTCAAGTTGTACTATCTTTTAATTATTGTAAACCGCATAGACCTTCACAGTCCTGAAGTATATAAACTGTTATTATTATTATTTAGTGTCATTTGCAAATTTAATCACCTCGCTCATTGTTCCAATTTCCAGATAATTTATAAATAAGTTAAATTGCACCGGTTCTGGTACAGACCCCTGTGGCACTCCACTGTTTACTCTCCTCCATTGAAAAAAAATTACCATTTAACCCGCCCTTTGTTTTCTATCCAATAACCAATTCCTAATCCACAACTGAATTCTCATGAGGAACTTTATCAAAAGCTTTCTGAAAATCTAGATACATTACACAACATTAATATCTTCTATCCTGCCATTACCTTTCAGTTCTAGGCGGTTTACAATAAGAAATTAGCCTGGGCATTCCCAGGAAGATTACAAGGTTGATAGCTATAGTATGCGTCGTGATTCACACCTTCAAAGAAGTCAAGCAAATTAATGAGGTAATATCTCTCTTGGCTGAACCCATTAAATCATTAAATGTCTCATTAAATCATGTTTGTCTACATGTTCCACAATTTTAGTTTTTATAATTATTTCCACCATTTTGCCCGGCACTGTGATCCTCTTGTCGTGTTTTTCTGTATTTGTTGAACACAGCCTCTTTTACTCTTATTTTTCTCTTGCTTTGGTTTACTTTCCTTATATAAAAATCCGTTGCAGTATTTATAATAGCTTTCAGCTTGAACCACTGCTCTTCTACTTTCCCTCTGCCTTCTCATGCTGTCAGCTCCTTCTTTGGATAGACCCCATATTACTAAAATCATTCTTGGGTTCAATATATTTTTAGTCTCCACCACCTGCAAAGGAGGCCAGTCCATGTATTCACTACCCTTTCCATTAAAAAGTATTTTCTATGCCCCCCTCATTCCAGATCTTCCTTTCATTTGAAAGAGACTCGCCTCATGCATATTTATGCCATGTAGGTGCCCAGGGAGATTTTGTTGTCTTTAACTACCATGGCCATAATCAAAAAATTATTTTATTTTTGATCAGAAGTTTTTCCAGCAGAAATCAGGAGTTGCAATGGGGGCATTTTTTCCCCCTCAATTGCAAATCTTTTCATGGCTAAGTTTGAGAGTGAGTGGGTCTATGTGTCAAGCTTTATGGCCCATATAAAACTGTGGAAACGCTTTATAGACAATATTTTCTTATTGTGGACTTCTACCCAGGAACATTTGGACAGCTTTTTCCGTTATTTAAATGGTTGTCACCCTACCATTAAGTTTGAAATGAAGAGTGATCTACGTGAATTAACATGTTTAGATGTTAGGATCATCCAAGCTAATTGTATTTTGTTGACTTCCATGTTTACTAGGCCATCAAATAGGAACACGCAGGCTTGCTTTATACCCGTGGACTCGCTCTGCAGGGAAGGCGCAGAGAGCAGAGCATGACCAGCTGAGTGTCGGCAAAGGGAAGAGGCTGCCACCACTGCCAGGAAGAGGCTGCCACCACCAGGGATAACAAAAGCCCTTCCCTGTGAGAATACTTGAAGAGTATTAACGTAGAACAAAATCTTTTCCAAAGAAAGGAAAATGGTAAAACCAGAGGACATAATTTGAGGTTGAGGGGTGGTAGAGTCAAGAGCAATGTTAGGAAATTCTACTGTACAGAGAGGGTGGTAGATACCTGGAATGCGCTCCTGAGAGAAGCGGTGGAGAGGAAAATGGTAATTGAGTTCAAAAAAGCGTGAGATGAACACAAAGGATCTAGAATCAGAAAATAATAGTAAATATTGAAGAACTAAGGCCTGTATTGGTCAGACTTGCATGGTCTATGTATATGGCCTTTTGGTTGAGGATGGGCTGGGGAGGGCTTCAATGGCTGGGAGGGTGTGGATGGGCTGGAGTGAGCTTTGATGGAGACTTCAGCAGTTGGAGCCCAAGCACAGTATTGGGTAGAGCTTTAGATTCTTGCCCAGAAATAGCTAAGAAGAAAAACAACATTTTTTTAAATTGAATCAGGTTGGGCAGACTGGTTGGACCATTCGGGTCTTTATCTGCCGTCATCTACTATGTTACTATGGAGTGACAGTAATCATTATTCATTTAAGTCATAAAGGGCTGGATTCAGTAAATGGTGCCCAGCACAATATTATAAAGAGTGTTCTAGGTTGAGTGTTCTTTATAGACTAACACTGGCAGCCAATTTCCACACCCAGCTTTAGGTGTGAGAACTGACACCGGCCTGAAACCTGGTGAAAATCCTGGAATGCAAGTTTAGTGCGCATCTGCGGGATTCAATAATACCGTCCTTAGGGATGCCCTCTTTGCAGTTGCACACAGATATATTTAGATGCTATCCTGCATTATAACTGGGTGCATAAGTATATTTCCACACCACTTTGCTGTTTCAGCACCTTAAATATGTTAGAATGTTGTTGTTTTTTCAATATTTTTATTGAATTTTATATAAACAGTCACACAGAACAACCATCACAGAAGTATAAGCATATAAGAAAGACTCAGAGAAGAAATTAATATATATATACCCCCTCTTTTACTAAGGTGCGTTAATCGAATTAGCACGTGCTAAACGCTAACATGTCCATAGACTAACATGTAAGCATTAGCGTTTAGCGTGTACTAAATCAATTAGCGCAGGCTAATCAGTTAGCGCACCTTAGTAAAAGAGGTCCTTAGGCTGGTATAAAAATTAAAGTGTTATGGTTACATGCATTTCTCTACATATGTGTCCAAAGGTAACCATGTCTTTCTAGTGGATCTAAGTAAGTAAGCTCGAGCTGTACAGGCAGCATCAAATGTTCGAGTGAGACAGACCAAATTCCACCAATGATTTATTTCAAATAAGATAAAACCATTTTAATTGCCAAAACCATTAAGATGTTAAAGATCTTTTCCATGGTGGGATCCAAGGCAAGAATGAGCTCCAAAGATCTCACCATAATGTTAGGTGCGGAATTAGCATCTAACTTTACATAGATGCCATTTATGAAATTCTCCAGAAAATATAACAATTTTGACATAAACAATACTTTAGCTGAAAATCATATGTATAGATATAGCTATACCTAATGTTGGATACAATTTGTGAATAACACAAAAGGAAAACTTTTTAAAGATTTAACTCTATTGACTGAAAGTCAACAAGTAAAAAATAAATCAGTTGTGATTTTTCTCAGGTTCATCGGCTGATGAGTTTAATATTACACTGGGGCTGTAAATGAATTCCATGCAATTTTTTTTTCTATTCCAAATTGACAGAGAAGAAAGGTGAGAAAAAGGTTATTACTGAATTGAAACTAAGAATCCACTTTCTGATTTCATTTGTCAGTCAAAAAGAAGAACTTTCAAGAAAATTCACTATCATCAACCAGAGCCTTGTCCCTCAACCTGTCCTGTCCAATATTTCATTTTGGAGTAAGTCAGAGGTATGGTTTGTCCTTTAAAATACAAAACTAAACTGACACTGTTATTAAAAGAACACATTACAATGACACACTTGGAAGCTGATAACATTTTAAAAGAAGCAAGAGGTTTATTCACTAATGGTCACTGACTTTTCTTTATGTGCTTAAAATTAAGAAATATTTTTCAATATAGACATCCTTTGTATCGTTTATAACAGTGTTTCTCAACTCAGTCCTGGAGTACCCCCTTGCAGTCAGGTTTTCAGGATATCCACAATGAATATGCATGAAAGAAATTGGCATACACTGCAGCACTGTCCCCCCCACCTCCGGGCATGGTGGGGTAGGTAGCCCAGTGTACTTGTGTGCCTAGGGTCCCTCGACAAATTAATCCTGCCCTGCTCCTACCCCCTAAGAAGTGAAAGTAACAGTGAATACCAAGATCTATGACAGCTTCATGGATTTTGGCCATGCCTAATAGAGCAGTAAGAAAGTGTAAGGCATAACATACTGGTCAGTATATTGGTTGTTGAACAATGGGACCCAGCTGTAATTCCTACGTTAACTGTTTATTTCAGTACAAATATATGAGTCCTCCTGGAACATAAAAATATTGCCTATTGTACCTGAATTTATAAGACACCTGTGTGATGGCTATAGTAGTGGTATACCTTTAGGTACAATAGGTATTTATCTGTTCCTGGAGGGCTCACATAAGAACATAAGCAGTGCCTCCGCCGGGTCAGACCATAGGTCCATCCTGCCCAGCAGTCCGCTCTCGCGGCGGCCCAAACAGGTCACGACCTGTCTGAATCACCAGAAGGGGCCCCCTTGCCACCTTGGTTTCCCATTGAAGTCCTATCTTTCCATCAAAGTCCTAACCCTCCGGTCTTGCACATTCACGACCTGGTTGGGTTTCTATACTTATTACCTGGTTAGCTTTCTATACTTGTATTACATCCCAGCACCTCTCTCAGTATCCCACGATCCCTTTATCCCTCAGGAATCTGTCCAATCCCTGTTTGAATCCCTGTACCGTACTCTGCCTGATCACTTCCTCCGGTAGCGCATTCCAAGTGTCCACGACCCTTTGGGTGAAAAAAAACTTCCTTGCATTTGTTTTGAACCTATCTCCCTTCAGTTTCTCCGAATGCCCCCTCGTACCTGTTGTCCCCTTCAGTCTGAAGAATCTGTCCCAATCCACCCTCTCTATGCCCCTCATGATCTTGAAGGTCTCTATCATATCTCCCCTGAGCCTCCTTTTTTCTAGAGAGAAGAGCCCCAGCCTATCCAACCTCTCAGCGTATGGGCAGTGTTCCAGCCCTCTTACCAGTTTCGTTGCTCTCCTTTGGACTCTCTCAAGTACCGCCATGTCCTTCCTGAGGTACGGCGACCAATATTGAACGCAGTATTCCAGATGCGGACGCATCATCGCTCGATACAATGGCATGATGACTTCCCGCGTCCTGGTTGTTATGCCCCTCTTTATGATGCCCAGCATCCTCTTGGCTTTTTTCGAGGCTGCTGCGCACTGTGCAGATGGCTTCAGTGATGCATCCACCAGCACACCCAAGTCTCTCTCAAGTCTGCTGTCTCCCAACAATGCCCCCCCCAATTTGTAGTTGAACAACGGGTTCTTTTTCCCTATATGCATGACCTTGCATTTTTCCACGTTAAAGCGCATTTGCCATTTGTTTGCCCAGTCTTTCAGCTTGTCCAGGTCCCTTTGCAGGTCCTCACACTCCTCCCTCGACCTAACTCTGCCGCACAGTTTGGTATCGTCTGCAAATTTTATAACCTCGCACTTTGCCTCCTTTTCCAGGTCATTGATAAATATGTTGAAAAGTAACGGCCCCAGCACCGATCCCTGTGGCACACCGCTCGTGACTCCCCACCAGTCAGAATATTGGCCCTTTACTCCGACCCTCTGCAGTCTACCCGACAACCAGTGCTTGATCCATCTGTGCACATCCCCTCCCACCCCGTGGTTCCACAGCTTCTTAAGTAGCCTTTCATGTGGCACCTTGTCGAAAGCCTTTTGAAAATCGAGATAAATGATGTCTATGGGTTCCCCATTGTCCACCCGACTGCTTATTCCCTCAAAGAAGTACAGAAGGTTCGTTAGGCACGACCTTCCCTTACAGAATCCATGCTGGCTTGTTCTCAGTAGGCCATTTCTCTCGATGTGCTCGCAAATGCCGTCCTTGATCATAGCTTCCACCATCTTCCCTATAATTGAAGTTAGGCTCACCGGCCTGTAGTTCCCGGGGTCACCCCTCGATCCCTTCTTGAAGATAGGTGTGACATTCGCTAATTTCCAGTCCTCTGGTACCTCTCCAGTTTTCAAGGATAGGTTGCAAACATGCTGGATTGTGTCCTGCATTCAGGGGCCCCGGGCTCCCCCAGGGTCCTAGGAAGTGTTCTAAGGCAGGGGCACCAGTAGCTCGCCAAGGCAAAGTGAGTCGATCACCCAGGACTCACTTTGTCTTGGCGATCTAATCTATCAGGCCGATCAGTCTTCCTCTCCCCGACGTCAATTCTACTGTCGGAGAGGAAGTTCGGGCCAGCCAATCGCTGCCTGGCTGGGTGGAACTTCCTCTCCGACGGCAGAATTGACGTCAGGGAGAGGAAGACTGATCGGCCCGAAGCAGGGAAAGCATACGTCGGCGTTGGCTTTGGGGCCTGTTCCCCGATGGCAGCGGCAGTGGCAGTGGCTTGGGGAATGGCAGGGAGAAAGAAAGAAAGGAGGCAGGCAGGGAAACAGAAGGAAAGAAGAGAAACAGAAAAAAGAAAGAAAGGTCAGGGAGAGAGGAAGAAAAAGTTGGGGGAGGGAATGAGGTGTGGAGGAGAGAAAGCATACAGGCTGATAGAAGGGGAGAAAGATTGGATGCACAGTCAGAAGAAGAAAGTGCAACCAGAGACTCATGAAATCACCAGACAAGGTAGGAAAAATGATTTTATTTTAAATTTAGCAAAGTGGAGGCAGTATTACCACAGTTTTCAAAGGAATTTGCCCAAATAACTTAATAGTTAACTGGATAAATTCCCAGAGATGAAAACTTCCCTTCACTTACTATGCACAGTTCTGAATTTATATCTGTTGTCTATATTTTACAATATGGTCCCCTTTTACTAAACCACAATAGTGGTTTTTAGCGCAGGGAGCCTATGAGCGTCAAGAGCAACGCTGGGCATTCAGCGCAGCTCCCTGCGCTAAAAACTGCTATTGTGGTTTAATAAAAAGGATGGAGAGTATATTTGTCTATTTTTGTATGGTTGTTACTGAGGTGACAATGCATAGAGTCATCTGCCTTGACCTCTTTGAAAAAAACCCAGAATAGGAATGATAATTAACATTTTCTCAGCAAATAGTGTGCTTTGTGTTTTTTAATTTTATTGTTGGTAGATCATTTTGACTTGGTCATTTTAAAGTAGCTCACAAGCTCAAAAAGTTTGGGCACCTCTGAGCTAGAGCATTGAAACTGTGTATTTCTATTTTATCCCCCCTTTTACAAAACTGTGGAGCGTTTTTTAGCGTGGTGGTAGCAGCTCTGATGCTCAGAATTCTATGAGCGTCAGGGCTGTTACCACTGTGGCTAAAATCCACACTACAGTTTTGTAAAAGAGTGAGGGGTTAGTTTGTGATGACATATTCCATACTAGGAGAAGGTGTTTTCTGTGTTCTGTGTGTTCGAAAGACATGGTTTTCTGTTAGGATTGACGGTGTAGGATTGATCTGTGCTGGTCTGGCTTGTTTAGTTTTACAATGGGTGTATTGATGTACCGCTCACTGCAATATGTAAGATGCTGCCTTTTCCTAGGTATTCATGTGTGACGTGTGGTTTGTTACTAAAAATCATGTTTTTCTTACAAATAGGGGGGGTGCCAAAAAATGATGGGCCCCGGGTGATACATATGCTACGTACGCCACTGTATGTAAAGATACCAGAAAGCTGGCATAGCAAAAACTTTAAGTAAATTGTTATTCTTCTAAGTTTTGAGTATTTAACCCTCCCACAATCTCATGGGCACTCGTTTCAAGTTTATTGAGATTTTGATTTAAACGCAATATCAAATATTTTCAATGCGTATAACAAAAATAAATTTGGGGAAATAAATAAAACCATTTGAACAATAAACATACAAACATATCCATAGATGATTAAAATTACATAAGGAGTACAAGGATAAACTACATTTGTTTAAAAATGCGTTCTCCGTGCCTGCTCATAAATTTGTTGACTGGAAGGATCCAGCAATGTGGCCAGATATCATTCAGGACAAAGACAGAGAAAGAATTGTGCAATTTGGATTAATGATGGAAGATGATTTAAAGCAAATGGCACAGTCTATGAGTAAAGATCTTGACGGACGTTCTTTTTATGAATATCTCCTCTATGCCAAATCACCCAATGGACGTGAGAAGATTTTAAGGGACTGGCTTAGGTGGAGCATTAGCAGAAAAGTATGTGTGTATTCGGCCCATGGAAGAAGGGGGGGTCTCGGGGGGGGGAAGGGGTGCGTGGGGGGCCCAATAGGATTGCTTAGTAAGGGGCCCAGAAATTTCTGATGGCGACCCTGCCCGCAACCACTGTCCCAATCACTGCCCTGTCCCTGCAACCAATGTTCCTGCCCTGCCCCCATCCTCACGACCACTGTTCCCGCCTCGTCCCCATCCCTGTGATGACTATCCCCGCAGCATCAATACAAGCCTCAGTACTGCAATATTTAGCTTATTCCTTCCTTATAAATCAAAGTTCTGGATGCTGAACTAGAGAAAGAGATGTTCAGCTGGCAGAGCTTTGTTTATAAATTTTTATCAACACAACTAATATACTACTTTATCCTAAAGCAAAAAAAAAGAAAGAAAATAAATAGAAATTTTTTTCTACCTTTGTAGTCTGGTTTCTGCTTTACTCATCTTATTCAATTCCTTCCATCTACTGTCTGTCTTCTCTCTGTGTCTTCCATTTGCTCTGTTACTGTGCCTCTCCCTTCACCCGTCCCCCACCCCCACCCCCACCCAATTGGTCTGGCACCCATCTTCTTCCCTCTGCTCCCCCCATAGTCTGGCATCTCTGTCTTTTTCCCTTCCAGCATCTTCTCCCCACTCTCTGTTCCACATTTCCCTTCAGCGTCTTCTCCCCCATTTCCCATCAGCGTCGTCTCCCCACTCTGTCAACCCCATTTCCCTTCAGGGTCTGTTCCTCTCCACCCCCTTCAGCATTTTTCTCCCTACTTTCCCTTCAGCATCTTCTCCCCACTATCTGTTCCCCATTTCCTATCAGCGTCTGTTCCTCTCCACTCCCCTTCAGCGTCTGTTCCTTTCCTTTCCACCACCACCCTTCCCTCTCGCCACCTCACCGCCCTTCGGCACCCCTTGAGCGGTCTGAGCATCTCCCTCCCTCTCCCTTTATCTTCATGGCGCGTTTTAAGTTGCGTCAGAGGAGAAACTTCCACCCACAGATGCACGCGACTGCACGCAGGCTCCGACGGCTTTGAACAAGTTACTCAAACTTAAAATGCACCGCAAAGGTAAGGGGGAGGGAGGGAGATAGATAGATTCGGGTAGGTAGGAAGGAAGGAGGGGGCCGTGCGCAATTCCCTCCCTTAACTGCAGGGACAAGGCCATTCACCGCTCCACAGGACGGTGGATGGCCTTGTCCCCGTACCCAAAGTGAACATTTCCCCCCTCCCCCCACCATTTTTGCGGGTTACCCGTGGCTACCTACAGCTAGCCGCGGGTAACAGCCACCATGTCATTCTCTAATTCATACTCTCTACTGCCTCTCATCTCCTCACCAGCTCCAGCTTCATCCCTGTCTCTCCTTCCTTTCCTTGCCTCCAGTCCATTCTTCTATATCCCATTTTCTAATGCCTCTCTTTCATCATCTTTTTAACCCTATTTCCATTCTTACTCAATCTCTTGGGAAACAGTTCCCATTCCTCCAATATCCTTCCCCAGTCCCCTATCCTGCTTCAATGCCCATTATCAATGCTTCTAATCCTCCCTCCATTCTCCATGAGGCTCAAAATCAAAAAATAAAGATGTCCAAAAACTGTCATGTCAGCACTTGGACGTCCTAATTGCCAGGACATCCAAGTGCCAATATTTGACTCCAAGGAAGTGTGAGGCACAGTGGTTAGAGCAACAACCTCAGCACCCTGAGGTTCTGGGTTCAAATCCCACACTGCTCCTTGTGACCTTGGGCAAGTCACTTAATCCCTCATTGCCCCAGGTACACTAGATAGAGTGTGAGCCCACCAGTATAGACAGGAAAAAATGCTTGAATACCTGAATGTAAACCACTTAGTCTATAAGTGGTATATAAATACTTAAATAATAATAATAAAAATATTTTCTGGTTGTCTAGCAAGGTTTTTTGCCTGCTGTGCGAACAGACTTCCAGGGGGTTTGTTTGAAGGCATGTTAAGGGCGGGCTTTGGGCAGGTTAGACTTGGACATCTTGTGATGATAATTGAACCTTTCCTAGGATGTCTTAGAAGGAATATAGACATTTTGGGCTACACCTGTTTTAAAAGCATTTAAGTGCCAAAAAGTTACCCAAACTTACAAGATGACCAGTGGAAGGATTATGTAATGATCCCTCCATACTTCTCCAGTGGTCACTAACCCTTTCCTACCCCCACAAAGATCTGAATAAAACGGTGACAGGTCAAAAACGCGCAAGACAATCGCGCGCAGACAATCGCGCGCAGACAAATAAGCGCAAAGACAATTGCGCGCAAGACAATTCAGCGCAGCGACAACTCCGCGCAGTTGTCTTGCGCTCAGTTGTCTTCACGCTCATTTGTCTTGCGCTCAGTTGTCTCGCGCTCGATTGTCTGCGCGATTTTGTCCGCGCGCGATTGTCTTGCGCGAAATTGTCTTGCGCGCAATTGTCTATGAACCGAATAAAACAGTACATACTTGTCTCTAGAATAGCAGTACTTGGTATGGGAAATCCTAGTAGAGCTAGTGAACTATAGAGGACTAGTGAGCTATAGAGAGGAGGAGCCAGACCCATAAGCCACTCTACCCACTACATTTATGGTGGAAAATATGAGGCCAGTAAAACCCTACTCTATTTCCATATAGGTGCCAACTGTAATAAGGGCTATTGGGGTAGTAGACAGCGGGTATAGTAGGATTTAGGGGAGTTTTGGGGGGCTCAACTATAACTATAAGGGGGTTATGGTATGATGCACATCTGGCACCCTTTATATAAAGTTCACAGCAGTGCCCTCTAAGGTGTCCCACTTCTCTGGCCGCTCCCATGGTCTGGATTTGGATGTTTTCAACTTGGATGTTTCTGTGGTCAAAAATGGGGTATAAAGTTATATGTCCTAAGGATTGGATGTCCTGGCGGCCAAGCTGTCCAACTAAGTGATTTTCAAAAAATATATATTTTTGGACGTATAGCAGTTTGGCTTTCAGAAAAGGACTTTGGACATTTTACGGGAAAATGGCATTCCGCATTTCATCCCTATTCTCTCACCCCTCATTTCACAACCTCACACATTCTCCAACCCATTAACATACCCAGTTGTCCAATAGCCAATTGCTTACTACTTTGAAATTCTCACTACATCTCTCACATCCAAGATTCTTTGCTCTGCTCCCCTTCTTTCCCCCTGGTCCCATCCATCTTTGCTCTGTTTCCCTTATTTACTCAAGTTCCATCTATCTTCTGTTTCCCTTCTTCACTCTCCCTTCTACTTTATTCCCCCTTCTCCCCCAACACCCTACATTCTATTCATCTTCTGCTCTTTCCAGGGTTTCCTGCCCATTTGATTTTTCTTCTCTCTTTGTCCACATCATTCCATATTCCTATCTGTCCTGTCCTGAACCCCCCAACTCCCCTCTATCTCTCAGCTTCTCCCTCTTTCTTCCCTTTCTCCTACACCTCCACCCTGGGATCAATATCTTCCTATCTCTCTCACCTGCTCCCATTTCCATGGTATTGCATATCTCTCCCCCTCTCTCTCTCTCTCTCTCTCTCTCTCTCTCTCTCTCTCTCTCAAAACTGCTTTGGTAATAATGAATACAAAAGAAGGACATGGGGGACTATGGAGGGGAATAGGAAACAAGGAAATAAAGACAGAAGGAGAAAAAAAAAAAAATCTCTAAATCCCTTCTCTTGTTAATATTTGACTTTTAGAATTTGCTTCTGAATGCAGATTTACTGTATTATGTTTTGCTTCATTTATTTTAGAAAGATTAAAAAACAATTTCATGGTATGCTTTGTGCAAAAAACAAAAAAAAGCCAACTAAGAATTGTGTTGTATTGCAGCTTAAAACCTGTTTTTTTATAATAAATATGTCCCCTGCAGTGACTGAGTTGTGTGTTCGGAACATTTTGTTAACAGGATTTCCAGCTGACACGAAGAGGTAGAAATCTTACCTTATTTCTACAAGTTCCTCATGTGATTCATCGGCTGCCTTTCCTATCCTCCACTGTTCCTGACAATGTCTTAGCTCTGTCACTTAGTCCCAGGCAATTTATTTTTAGCTCAGCCTGAGACACTCCTGCAGAGAACAAGATGCTGAAAATGTAAATTTCATCTATTTTAATGCTAGTGCTAACTAATGCTCCCTCCAAGGAATGACTTGGTGCATGCATTATTTTTCTTTTTTATGTGAACAACAAGTTCTAAAAATCAACAATTTTTGATCCCAGTATTAGCAATGCATTTCTGTATAGGACACAAAACCTCCTCACACATATGGTAATTGATTTAAATTAATCCCCTCCCCTTTACAAAACTGCAATAGCAGTTTTTCACACAGGTTGGCGCGCTGGATGCTCTGCGCTGATCATGATATTCATACACTTCCTATGAACGTCGGGAGCATCGCAGAGCATTCAGCACACCGGCCTGCGCTAAAAACCATTATTGCGACATCTTAGGGTAAAAATAAGTTTTCCTCTAGACCCTGGAAAGGGCAGAGTGCTAATGTAAATGGCAAATTCCACAATCCATACTCTTATATGAGAGCAAATAAGAAGTTGTAAAGGTACTAGAGCGGGGTATATGTGTGTGGATTTGAACTCATGACTGTTGGAAGATGGAAGCAGTGCTTTTAACCACAGAGTCACTGGTGCTTTCTTTTAGGCAGTGATTCCTGCCATGTGAGATGATGTGAGATCATAGGCATCTTAGGGTAAAAATTAGTTTCCCTCTGGACAGAGAAGAGTGCTAATGTAAATGGCAAAGTCCACAATCCATACTCTAGTATGAGAGCAAGTAAGAAGCTATAAAAGTACTAGAGGGGGTGTGAATTTGAACTCATGACCTTTAGGCAATGGAAGCAGTACCTTTAACCACAGAGCTACAGGTGCTTTCTGTTAAATAGGGATTCTTGCCACGTGAGATGATACCTAAGGACATCATAAAACATCTCAGGGTAAAAATAAGTTCCTCTCTGGACCCTGGAAAGGGCAGAGTGCTAATGTAAATGGCAAATTCCATAATCCATACTCTCTTATGAGAGCAAATAAGAAGTTGTAAAGGTACAGGAGTGTGTGGATTTAAATGCAAAACCTTTGGAAGATGGAAGAAGTGCTTTTAACCATTGAGCTACATGCCCTTTTGCTTAAGTGGGGGTGACTATTATTTTGTAGTGACATTCTGCCATCTAGGTGCACCTTAATGATGTCACAATGATGTCAAGATTGTGCACCAGGCACGTCTACTAGCTCTGACCTACTGCAGCCATTTTGTGAGTAGTGAATTTCCTTTTCTTTTCTTAACCTTTTGGAAATGAGGTTTAGTATGCAATATATTTTTTGTTTCATGTGCTTTGCATGATTAATGCATTATTAAACATCTTTTTTCTATTATTATCAAATATAAGTCCTCTTTAGCCCAAAAATAGAAGTTTAGTATGATATAAATATATATATATTTTTTTTTTCTGTGCTTTGCTTAAGTAATGCATTATTAAGCATCTATACCCCAACAATAAAAGCCCCATTCACCTATAAACGGACGCCTATGGCACGCCTGATGCCTAAGTCACGTCCACCTAACTCACATCTACCTAGCATTCAGCTCATGTTCAAAAGAAGACCTGGTTTTGCAATGCCTACATTTTAGGTGTTAGGTAGACGCATTTGGGCGCTGAGCCAGTGGCGTACCTAGCATATGTGACACCCGGGGCCCATCATTTTTTGACACCCCCCGTCTATATGAAAAATATGATTTTTAGTAATGATCCACATATCGCACAACAAGAGTTTACCTAGGTAAAGGCAGCATCTTAAACACTGCAGTGAGCACTAGAACACCAACACATACATTGTAAAACTAAACAAACCAGATCCTGCACAGTCAATTGATCCTGTTCAGTCGATGCTATTAGAAAGCCATGTCCCTTTCATACACACAGACAGATACACCCTCGCCCAATATGGAATAATAACAAACTAAAAATAAAAATATGTAGACAAAAGTTAAACTGAACTGCCAAGAAACCAGACTCTGCATACAATGCAACCCCACAAAAACAGTAATACATGTTCTCTAATACTGTGCAAAATATAAAGACAGTAGATGTAAATTTGAAAAAACCGATACATAACAATCACCACTTTACAAATTAACAAATAAAAATAAAACAAATAATGAGAAATAAGAAAATACCATTTTATTGGACTAATCCCCGTAAGCTCGGTCCTCATCCCCACAAACCACCTGATTCCATCCACACAAGCTTTGAATTGTTTTATATTGAACTTATTATATTAAAGTATAAAAAGAAGCAATATTCTGTACAATTGTCAATTTATAAATCAGTGTCTTTTCCCCACTCTGTTCCCCATTTCCCTTCAGCGTCCTCAGCCCACTCTCTCTCCACTTTCCTTCAGCGCACGCACATAAAAACAAGCAAGTAATTTTTTATCATTTTCATTCTATTCATTCATAGAAATTAAAGTCTAAATAATGCTAGTCACATAACAAAACATGATTTTACAAAAATAATTCCCTGCACAGTCAAGCCTGCAAGGATTACTAGATGTCTTTCAGCAGCTCCCCTCCCTCCCCCCCCCCCCCTTACCTTCGTGGCCAAGTCAAAATGATCTACCAACAATAACATTTTAAAAACACAAAGCACACTGTACGCAGAGAAAATGTTAATTATCATTTATATTCTGCAGGTTTTCAAAGAGGTCAAGGCAGATGACTTTATGCAATGTCACCTCAGTAACAACTATACAAAAATAGACAAATATACTCCCTCCCTTTTTACTAAACCGCGATAGCGTTTTTTAGCGCAGGGAGCTGTGCTGAATGCCCCACGCTGCTCTCGATGCTCATAGGCTCCTTGCACTAAAAACTGCTATTGCAGTTTAGTAAAAGGGGCCCATAGTGCAAAATAAAGGCAGCATATATAAATTCTCAAAACGGACACATTTTGATCACTAAATTGAAAATAAAATCATTTTCCTACCTTTGGTAATTTCATCAGTCTCTGGTTGCACTTTATTCTTCTGACTGTTCATCCAATATTTCTTCCCTTCTTTCAGCCTCCTGTATGCTTCCTCTCCTCCAGACCTCATTCCCTCCCCCAACTTTTTCTTTGTTTCATCCTGTCCCCTTCTTTCAGAATCAGAGTTTCTACTCACCTCGTCAGGATCGTTCCTTACTGCACTTGTATCTGAGTGGGTACCCTCCCCCGACTTAGGAGGCACTGAGGCACTAAAGACAGGAAGGGGCACTAAGGACATGGGAAGGAGGCACTGGGGGCACTAAAGACATGGGAAGGAGGCACTAGGGGGGGCACTAAAGACAGGAAGGGGCATTAAGGACATGGAAAGGAGGCACTAGGGGCACTAAAGACCTGAGAAGGAGGCATTGGGGGCACTAAAGATAGGAAGGGGCACTAAGGACATGGGAAAGAGGCACTGGGGGCACTAAAGACATGGGAAGGAGGCACTGGAGGGCACTAAGGACATAGGAAGGAAAGAGGGAGGAAATAAAAAGGGACAATTCTTGGGTCTGAGTGCAGAAAGAAAGAAATGGAAAAAAAGGATACACAGACAGAAGGAAACACAACCAGAGACTCATGAAATCACCAGAGAGCAAAGGTAGGAAAAATGATTTTATTTTCAATTTATTGATCAAAACGTGTCAGTTTTGAGAATTTATATCTGCTGTTTATATTTTGCACTATATTTGTCTATTTTTCTATAGTTACTGAGGTGACCGAGCTCGCGGACATGGGGCGGAAACAGGGTTTTTAAATTTTAGTCCTAGTAGTTTGCCAGTCCACAAAATAATTCTTTTATTTTTGCCGGTCCACAGGTGTAAAAAGGTTGAAAAACACTGATCTATATAATTTTTTACCTTTTTCAGCATTAATATGTTGGGGCATCCTGTTTCCAGGGGACTATTATTCAACAAGTTGCCTGCATGCATCTTGTTTGTTATATTTCAGCTGGGCTGTTCTTACTCAGTCAAGTTCCAGCACTTCAAAGGTTCCAGTTTGGCAGCTTCAGTGTTTTTTTCTCAATCTATTTTGATTCAGAATAGATGAAGCTGCTCTTATTTTCTCCTCGGTTCATTTCTTTCACCTTTCTTTATTGTCTGGAACTTTTGTCCATATGATATAGCCTTTTGGCCTCTCAGGTTTTCAAATTTGCTTTTTCTTCAAAACCAACACTCCCACCATCCCATTCGGGTTAGCTTGGAGGTCACCCATACATAAGAATATGCTGCCTGCTTGTCCTGGGATAAAGCATAGTTACTTACTGTAACAGGTATTATCCAGGGACAGCAGGCAGATATTCTCACAATCCACCCACCTCCCCTAGTTTGCTTCTTAGCTGACTATCTGAACTGAGGAGATGCGCGCCCTGCATCAGGCGGGAAGGCACTCGTGCATATTCAGTGCGGTTAGTCACGAACTTTCTAAAGTTCTTCAAGCAAGAATGCTTGTGCAGCTGTCTGCATCGGGGCTCCGTGGATGATGTGACCCATATGTGAAGAAGCAGGAGCACGTGGTGAGCTGAGGGAGAACGGAGAAGGGAGAAAGCCAAGGCAGGCAGAGCTGAGGCAAGGCATAGAGAGAGGCAGAGGTGAGAGATAGCTCCGCCCACCCCTCTGACATCAGCAGCACCCGACAGCCGATCTCCCCCTTAAAAGGGGAGGAGCCAGCGGCGCGAGCCGCTCGGCGCGCAGCGAGAGCGCCTTTGCGAAGAGCCTTAAGAAGAGCCAAATCCTTGACAACAGAACACCTTTTTCTTTTCTTTTTCTCTTTTTGTTTAATTCTCTCATTTACTCACTAACAGGCAGACCTTAAATACAACTTGGATATGGCAGGGAGAACAAGAAACGCGAAGTCTACATTCAAGGCCGGCACTCCTTCCACCGGGGGGATCCAGGAGGCGACCATGGCCTGCGTACAGAAGGAGGAGGACCCAGGATGGCGGACGGAGGTCTCCGTGCAGACCGAGACCATCCCCCAGCAGTACACTACAGTCTCTACACAGACAGAGGAGTTCGGTCAGCTGAATGAGGACATCATGCAAGAACTAAGGAGCCTCAGAGAAGGAGGTGAAACGCCTGAGAAGCATTAGAGAGGATGAGGCCTACATCGATGAAGTAGTGCAGGAGCTGTCCCAAATCACCGAGCAGGCCCGTGACGGATCCTTCCTTGAGACGCCCAGACTGTCGGCCTTGAAACCAACCACAGGGGTCCAGGAGGTGGCTGGAGATGCTGACTCCTGGCAGCTGGTGACATCCTCCATGGGTAAACGTAGGAAACCCCCCCCCCCCTTTCTTTCAATCTCTTCACCTTCTTTTTCTTACCAGAGTAGCTCCACATCGACCCCACAACTTATCCTGAGGAACAGATTCCAGGCCTTGCAGGAAGAGACTGCTGACGAGGAACAGGAGCAGATCCAACACAAGGCTCCATCTCCGAGGACAATGGATCGACCCCCCCCAGAAGAAGCGTAGAGTAATAGTCATCGGGGATTCCATGCTGAGGGGCACCGAGGGACCAATTTGCAGACCAGACTTGCAATCGAGGGAGGTCTGCTATCTACCTGGAGCCAGAATCCGAGATGTGACCGCCTGTCTTGATAGACTGCTCAAGCCCCAAGATCACTTCCCCATAATGCTCATCCATGTCGGAACGAATGACACTGCCAGGAACACACCGGAGGACACAACTAGAGACTTCGGAGTTCTGGGCGAGAGGCTAAAGCGGACAGGAGCGCAGGTGGTCTTCTCTTCGATCCTTCCAGTCAGAGGTAAGGGAAGGGCTAGGGACGAGCGTATCCTGAGGACAAACGAGGGCTACATAGATGGTGTCGGGAAATGAACTTCAGATTTCTAAATCATGGAGAGACACTGCAGGGACTTCAGGGACAAGATGGACTCCACCTGACCAGTAGAGGTAAGAACGTCTTCGGACACCGACTAGCCCACCTGCTTCATAGGGCTTTAAACTAGGTAAGTTGGGAGAGGGTACCCACTCACATACCAGAGCAGTAAGTATTAATCCTGATGAGGTATGTTGTAACTCCGCTTCTAAGTCCGAGGTAAGTACCCTCACTACAAACGATTCTCTAGGAGTCACATTGACTCAGATGGGAAATTCTCTACAGGGACTTATCCAACACAAGGTGTGGAGGGCTATGTATGTTAATGCACATAGTTTAGGCAATAAAATTCTAGAATTGGAGACCGAAATAATAAATGCCGACCTGGACATAGTGGCAATATCCGAAACCTGGTTCACGGACTCTCATGGGTGGGACATGGCTATACCGGGCTACAACTTACTTCGTCAAGACAGAGAGGGTAAATTAGGGGGAGGGGTAGCACTATACATTAAAGAGGACATCAAAACGACCAGGATCACAGATGTCAAGTACACCGGGGAATCCCTCTGGGTGAACCTGGCCAGAGGCGGAGAAAAATGCCTGTATCTTGGTGTGGTATATAGACCTCCAAAAAAACTGGAAGAAAAAGACACGGAACTAATTGAAGACACTGAGAATATCACTCTACGGGGGGATGCTGTTCTGCAAGGGGACTTCAACATGCCTGATGCGGATTGGAACACACTTTCAGCGAAAACTAGCAGCAGCAGGAGGCTATTAACGTCCATGAAGGGAGCACGACTTAAACAAATGGTATTGGAGCCCACTAGGGCCCAAGTGATCCTGGACCTGGTACTCACCAATGGGGAAAGCGTTTCGGAGGTCTCGGTAGGAGATACACTAGCTTCCAGTGACCACAACATGGTACGGTTTAACCTCAGGAAAGGTTTCCCTAGATCAAACTCAAAAACAAAGGTATTCCACTTCCGAGGCACTGACTTCGAACGCATGGGAGATTTTGTCCATCGAGCACTGCAGAACCAAGCTGAGACGGATGATGTTGAAGCTATGTAGTCAACTCTGAAATCTACCATACATGAAGCAACAAACCTCTACATTAGATCAGTAAACAAATGGCAGAGAAACAATAAACCCCAATGGTTCACCGCTGAGATCTCGTGTCTCGTTAAAGAAAAGAAAAAGGCATTTATTTCCTACAAACGTACGGAGGGAGTGGAAGCCAAACTAAAATATACAGCCAGGGCTGCAGCGGTCAAAACGGCAGTCAGGGAGGCCAAACTTCGAGTGGAAGAAACTTTAGCGAAGAACCTCAAGAAGGGAGACAAATCCTTCTTCAGGTACGTTAGCGACAGGAAAAGAAACACAGACGGGATAGTACACCTAAAAAAAAACAGATGGGAAGTACGTGGGATCAAATTCTGAAAAAGCCAAACTTCTAAATGAGTACTTCTACTCGGTCTTCATCAGCGAGGCACCGGGGCACGGTCCACACTTACAGACAAAGCAAAAAGCGGAAGACCCGTTTTGGAATTTCGTGTTCACACCCGGAGACGTCTATTGCGAACTGAAAACACTCAAGGTGAATAAAGCCATGAGTCCGGACAATCTACACCCCAGAGTACTCAGGGAGTTGTGTGATGTCCTAGCGGAACCGCTATCCATACTCTTCAATCTCTCCCTCAGTACGGGGAGAGTACCCATGGACTGGAAAACAGCTAACGTCGTTCCACTGCACAAAAAAGGTTGCAGAACGGAGGCTGCAAATTACAGATCGGTGAGTCTAACATCAATAGTGTGTAAACTCATGGAAATACTAATCAAACTTAAAATAGACACGATCCTGAATGAGGAGAATCTACAGGATCCCAGTCAACATGGATTTACCAAGGGTAGGTCCTGCCAATCCAATCTCATCAGCTTCTTTGACTGGGTAACAAGAAAGCTGGACTTGGGAGAATCCCTAGACGTAGTGTACCTAGACTTCAGTAAAGCTTTCGATAGCGTCCCTCACCATAGGCTATTGAGCAAGATGAAATCGATGGGGTTGGGACTTGCACTGTTCCCTCTAAGCTGAGCAGGAGTCCTCCACCCACAGTCTCACCAATAGAGGGTGCTGTTTTACTGTCACATTTTTCAATTGTGAGGGACAGGCAAGTTCTGCAGGACTCCAGGGAACATACCTGTCCTTAGCGACTGAAAATATTCCACCCCCTAGTGGTAGCAATGCAGCTGGAGGACACCTGCTCAGCTTAGAGGGAACACTGGAAACGCTAACTGCATGGGTCAAGGATTGGCTAAGTGGTAGACTTCAGAGGGTGGTGGTTAACGGTGCCCTCTCTAAAACGTCAGAAGTGACAAGTGGAGTACCGCAGGGCTCAGTCTTGGGCCTGCTCCTTTTCAACTTATTCATAGGGGACATGACTCAGGGGCTTCAAGGTAAAATAACACTATTCGCCGACAACGCCAAACTTTGTAACATAGTGAGCGGCTCCAATTTACACAATAGTATGACGCATGACCTGTTTTTGTTGGAACGTTGGTCATCTTCCTGGCAGCTGGGCTTCAACGCCAAGAAATGCAAGGTCATGCACCTCGGCAGTAGGAATCCGTGCAGAACTTACACCTTAAATGGTGAGACCTTAGCTAGGACTATAACAGAACAAGATTTGGGAGTGATCATCAGTGCAGATATGAAAGCTGCCAATCAAGTGGAGAAGGCTTTATCTAAGGCAAGACAGATGTTAGGTTGTATCCACAGAAGTTTCGTCATCCAGAAGCCTGAGGACATCATGCCGTTATACAGAACCATGGTGAGACCACATCTGGAATACTGTATGCAATTCTGGAGGCCACATTTTCGTAAAGATGTGCTAAGAGCAGAGTCGGTTCAGCGGATGGACACCAAGATGGTCTCGGGGCTCAAGGATCTCTCATACGAAGAGAGGCTGAACAAATTGCGGCTCTACTCTCTCGAGGAACGTAGGGAGAGGGGAGACATGATTGAGACATTTAAATACATCACCGGATGTATCGAGGTGGAAGAAGATATTTTCCTTCTCCAAGGACCCTCAGCCACAAGAGGGCATCCGCTTAAACTCAGGGGCAGGAAATTTCATGGTGACACCAGAAAGTCTTTTTTCACCGAAAGAGTGGTTGATCATTGGAACAAGCTTCCGATACAGGTAATCGAGGCCAACAGCGTGCCAGATTTTAAGGGTAAATGGGATGCCCATGTGGGATCCCTAAGAGGGTGGAGTTAAGGATGGGTAATTAGGAGCGGGATCTCCAGGAGAGCAGACTAGGGGGTGGGTCTGTGGAGTGGGCAGACTTGATGGGCTATGGCACTTATCTGCTGTCATTTTTCTATGTTTCTATGTTTCTATGTGAGAATATCTGCCTGTTATCCCTGGATAACACCTGTTATGGTAAGTAACTGTGCTCTGTGGCTTAGTAAAAGGGGGAGGGGGATAATTTGTTATTATCCTTTTTTAATATTGAAGTTGTAGAATAATTTCTTATATCCCAATATACAGTATATGTTGTGAACCATATTACCATGTCCTTTTAAAGGCAGAAAGGCAGTATATCAATAATCTGAATGAACTAAAATTCCAGGCCTAAAGGCCCTTAGTGAGTCCAAAGGGGATGGACTGTGCTGCTTTGGCAGTTCCACTTAAGACCCCCATGGCCATGTTGCAGCAGAGCAGATAGTGCTAATAGTGTCAACAGTGGCGATGGAGTTTCTAAGGTAGGATCATAGCAAGCCTGAGAAAAGCCCTCTTAAACTAGGCTGCAGAGGGTTCCTATCTCCCTCTCTCACCACACCTTTCAATCAGCCAAGTATTTACCAGAATCATTTACTTTGATACTACTACAACTTCCAGCAATCTAGGGTTCCATTTATTAGCCCGAGCAAAATTTTTCATTTTGTTTCATTTCCCATGCCACACACGGGATATCTTATTTAGGTTTATAAAATAACTTTTTTTTTTCTTGGCTGTATTTCTCAATAATGTGCACTACTGATGACACAGGAAAAAAAATTTAGGTTTTCTTTCCTGTAGTTTTGGTTTATAAATGACATGGGAAATGCCATTGACATTTTTTCATATCATTTTTTTGAGGGTATTTGTTTTGATAGATTTCAAATGAACAAAACATCACTGCAATTTATTCAAGTTTAGTGCTTCAAAAAAGCCCAGAAGAAATGTATTTGCTGACCTGGGTAAATGATTATATTTTGTATTTGAAAAATTCTGCCATGAGAGGGGCATGGATTGGCAGCGCACAGTAATGGACGGCTAATCGTGATGCTCCTCATCTCTGAATGGTTTACATGGGGGGGGGGGTTCAGTTACTCGAAGTTTTCCTCTTATTACAGAGCAAGAATTTACATGGGAGGATGGCTTCTACTAGGCAATCAAAAATAGAAGCAGCTTTTACAGCGGGAGTCAGTGTGAAAAGGCAGAAGGCAGACCTGCCGACTCCCTCAAAAGTACCACTTCCTAAAGACACCACGGATAACTCCTTCACTAGCGCTGATCTGATGGCCGAACTGAGAAACATCAAACAGATGATATCTGAAGTAAAGGAGGAAGTTGTCAATATTGCCAAGCAATTGGAAGTATAGAAAAAGGGGGTAAATTTGAAACAAATGTAACAAAAAAGAGTGATAAAGAAGGTATATTGCAACAAAGAAAAAACCACTCTAATTAGACCTTATCAGTAAACTGTATGAATTATATAAATGGGTCTACAAAATTTTTGCTCAGAATCATGGAGGGGTGACTGGGGAAAACCCCAGAAAAACCACCTCACCGTCCAATCATTGCATTGAAGTAGACAAAAGATTATATCATGTCATAAAAAATTTTCCATATATAGAAGGCCACTAGGGCTGAACAGGTTGTTTGAATGGCATACGTCAAAGCATGTTTAAAGAAACTCAGCAAACTTAACTTTCAGCTTGCAGGTTCTGACATGCACGTTTCGTTCCTGCCTCAGAGAACCAATGGTGGTGTGTAGAAAAACTCATGCGAATGGCATTAAAGATTCTTAGTCTATCTTCTTCACCACATTGGACCCGAGCAATTGGAAGTGGCAAATGTCTGGGTTACACAGCTTGAAAATTGAGTGGAGAAAGTTGAAGGGGGAATGATACAATGCAGGAAAGATCATCAGCTGTTACACAGATTGATTAAGCAAATGGAGGATTATGAGAACCGGGCTAAAAGAAATAATGTACAGATTCTGGGCCTTGAGGAGGGGTTAGAAGGGGCTGATGCTGAGGTTTTTTTTAGAAGGGATCCTGCCGAAATTGTTGCCATTAACCTCAAAATTTCTGTTGGAAATTGAACGTGCCCACAAAATTCCAATGAGGAGATCCATCAGTCAAGTGGGACCAAGACAGTTGATTTTCTGTGTGTTGCGGTTTCAACAGGCACTTGAAATATTAAAACTGGCAAAGGCAGACAGAAATTTAAGGTACAAAGCCTCTAAGCTTATCTTTGTTCCAGATTTTGCTAAGGCCACCGCTAATATACACAGGCAGTTCCTTCTATTGAGACCAAAGCTGAAAATACTTGGTGCCAAATATGGCCTTTTCTACCCTGCTGTAATGCGAATTACTTATGGGAACAAAACAATAAATTTTGAAGATCCTGATAAATTAAGTGAATTCATAACTCAGCAAACGGAGCCAATGTCAATATAGGGCTCCTTTTATCAAGCCGCACTAGCGGTATAACGTTTGTAATAGCGAGCATTAAACCGCCAGCTGTGCTTGCCACTATCACCTCCTCTTGAGCATGGGGGTTAGCGCATGATTAAAACTTGTGCGCGTTAACCCCTGCTAGCGTGTCTTGATAAAAGGAGTCCATAGAGTCAGTTAGAATTTTCCTCAAACTTCAAAGACTGGGTTTGAATGATCTCATCTTGGGGGAAAGAAAGTCATTTTACCGGTATATGGTTCCAGATATGATTGACTTATGTATTTGCCAGGAGAACAATTAGCAGTAGGAATAATTTGTGATTCCCCAGATTATGAGTGGTACCCACCGCTATAAGAAGTAGTGGATCAGTGGTGCAGTATTGGTTTCTAGGGCCTGACTTTAGTGTAAGAATTACAGGGGACAAGATATCAACCTGATGGAATGGGAAAAATTGGGCAGTTTCTTTTTCTGCAAATTCTGCCCTGTTAACTATTTATGGTTTGAATATTTTGCTCTCCAACTGTCGTTAGATGATGTTATATTAAATGTAAAAATGCTTGATTTTTCACGACTGCAACAAACATTTGGTATTAAACAGTCTCAAGTATATAAGTGGTTGCAGTTGAAGCAGACCATTCAGAAAGGGTTCCCTAATTGGTGTAATCTACAAAACCAGTATAGTTTGTGGGTTCTATGCTTCCAGACGGATTTCCTAGGGCATCAGGCCACTCAGTGGTATAAATTAATATCTGGCTATGTGAATAAGAAACCAAAACAAAAAACAAGTTTGAGAAATATTTGGAGCATTGAGATAAAGCAGTGGATTTCTGCGTCTCAATGGCCACAGATTTGGACGGAGAATGAGATGTAAGTCATCAGCATCTATGAGACAAACTTGGGTTTTTTTGTTACATAGGAATTTTTGGACCCCGGTTATATTGCATAAGCTAGATAATTCAAAATCTAATAGATGCTGGCACTGTCATCTTGATATAGGGATGCTGGATCATCTAGTGTTCTATTGTCCTTTGATACTCAACTTTTGGAAGTCAATATGAGGACATATTAATCTGATTATGGAGACAGTGATTCCATTAGCTTATGAAACAATAATCTGTGGGACACTATTATCCCCTAAGCCACCAATAGATAGACATAAAAACAGATTGTTAGGAATCGTGACTGGGATAGCCATCCAAATGATCACAACAAATTGGAAGAACTTTGATCGCTTGAATTTTAATTTTTGGTGGCACTCACTATATATTTGTTATAGGTTGGAAAAAATGATTACTGATCAAAGGGGAAATTTTAAGTTATTTCAATTAATATGGAGTCCGTTGACTAACTTTATCAATAATAATTGACTGATTATAGCTTACACATCCAAGGGGTGGGTGGAAGGGATGGGGGTTTCTTTGACTTTTACAGATGCTAACATGGGGAAGGTTATTGATGGAATCTATATTTAGTCATTTGGGTGGGAGGACGGGAGGGGTAAAAGTGATTGCTCATGGTTTTTTGAAAGTTGAAAGTGTTTTATCTCGATTTATTATATGTACATCTAATTGTTAATGAAGTGTTGATAGCCTGCCTCGAATGCCTGTCTGACATGTCCTCTCTGTTCCCCATGGCTCTGCCACCTTCCCTCCAGTGCGAGCCCACGGGTTTAAAGCGGGGATGCACGCCACAGTGCAGCCCCGCTTTAAACCCGCAAGCTCGCAGTGAAGGGAAGGAGGGAAGAGGCTGCTGCTGCCACATGGAAGCAGGAGAGCCCAAACATGCCTGCCTGCCCCGAACATGTCTGCCCCGACTGCTTGTGCAAGCCCTTGGGTTTAACCCAAAGCGGGTAGGTTAATGGAAAAGCAAACAACGGAGGCCTGGAACAGTCACAAGGCCGACCAGAAGAAGTGTCACAAGGCAGTAAGAGACGCCAAAAAGGCCTATGAGGAACAGATAGCGCAAAAAGCAAAAAACTTCAAGCCCTTTTTCAGATATATAAAAGGGAAAAAAACCAGCAAAGGAGGCAGTAGGCCCTCTCTATGATCAGGGAAGAAAAGGGCACATCAAGGAAGACAAAAAGATTGCTGATAGGCTAAATTCATTCTTCGCGTCTGTATTTACCAGGGAAGACACTGCATCAATGCCCGAACCAGGGAAAGTATTCAAGGGAGAAATCAAGGATAGCCTCACTACAGTGAGTGTGAACCTGGACATGATATACTATCAGATCGATAGGCTAAAAATTGACAAGTCCCCTGGACCGGACGGAATTCACCCGAGAGTGCTAAAGGAACTTAAGGTAGAAATCGGAGAGCTCTTACAATCCTTAGCTAATTTGTCAATCAGAACCGGGCGAATACCAGAGGATTGGAAGATAGCGAATGTCATTCCAATCTACAAAAAAGGATCGAGAGGAGAACCAGGCAACTATAGACCTGTGAGTCTTATGTCAGTTCCTGGGAAGATGGTCAAAGCGCTAATCAAAGACAGCATAGTGCAGCACCTGGAAAATCATGACCTGATGAGAGACAGTCAACATGGCTTCAGGAAGGGGAAGTCATGTCTGACGAATTTACTTCAATTTTTTGAGAAGGTAAACAAACATATTGATAGCGGACACCCGGTGGATATAATATACTTGGACTTCCAGAAGGCGTTCAACAAGGTTCCACACGCTAGGCTTCTGAAGAAACTACAAAGCCATGGAATTGAAGGGGATATACTAAGATGGATAGCTAATTGGCTGGAAAGCAGATTGCAGAGGGTAAGCATAAATGGGAAGTTCTCGGACTGGTAAAAGGTGATAAGCGGTGTGCCCCAGGGCTCGGTCCTTGGGCCAATCTTATTCAATATATTCATAAATGACCTGGAAGAGGAAACAACGAGTAACATAATCAAGTTCGCAGATAACACGAAACTATGTCGGTCATTTGGATCACAAATGGATAGTGAAGAACTCCAGAGAGATTTGAACTAGCTAGAGAAATGGGCGGAAAAGTGGCAGATGAAGTTCAATATAGAAAAATGCAAAGTGATGCACCTAGGCACGAAGAACAAGGAACATGAATATAAGATGTTAGGTGTGACATTGAGCAAGAGCGAACAGGAAAAAGACCTGGGGGTACTGATAGACCGGACACTGAAACCATCGGGACAATGCGCGGCGGCTGCAAAGAAAGCAAACAGGATGTTGGGCATGATTAAGAAGGGAATCACAAGTAGATCGGCTAACATCATAATGCCGCTTTACAGAGCAATGGTCAGGCCACACCTGGAGTATTGTATCCAACACTGGTCTCCCTACCTAAAAAAGGATATAACCCTGCTGGAAAGGGTGCAGAGGCGAGCTACAAAGTTAGTAAAAGGTATGGGAAATTTGAGCTACAAAGAACGCCTTAGAAAACTGAGCTTGTTCACCCTTGAGAAGAGAAGAATGCGTGGAGATATGATAGAGACTTTTAACATACTAAAAGGATTTGATAAAATCCAGCAAGATGCATCATTATTCACGTTGTCAAATGTGACTCGGACGAAAGGTTATGTACTGAAATTGAGAGGCGACAGGCCCAAGACAAATGTCAGGAAGTTCTGTTTCACACAGCGAGTGGTGGACGCTTGGAACGCTCTCCCGGAGGAAGTTGTGACGGAGACCTCCATTATAGGATTCAAGGGCAAGTTGGATGCATACCTCTTTGCAAATCACATTGAGGGATACAGGTAAACAAGGCCTCATCTGGGAACACCTGGGTCTTCATTAGGAAGCACCTAGTTGGGCCTCCGCGTGTGCGGATCACCGGACTGGATGGACCAAGGGTCTGATTCAGTGAAGGCATTTCTTATGTTTCTTATGGCCTAAATACAGAGCCAATACTCATTTGATTTGGGGAGGGAGGTTGGGGGGATAGAAGGAAAGACTAAAGGTGTGACCTCCCCTAATTCCCCTTATAGAGCACTGCCCCAAATGAGCACTTTTATAAACCCTGACATTAATCTCACTGATCCTAGATGTTCATGCCCTTTCTAAAATGAGAAAAACAAAGAAACCCTAATTGCTGCTCAGTATCTTATAAATCACTATCCCACTCCTTTACTAACCTGTAGCACAGGTTTTAGCGCTGGCAGCAGCAGTAACTGCTCCGACGCTCATAGAATTCCTATGAACGTTGGAGCAGTTACTGCCGCTGCTGGCGCTAAAACCAAGCCATACGATAGTAAAGCAGGGGGTATATGAGCAGCACTTGCCAATGAAGTGTAGGGAAGGAATTCCACTGTACCACTAACACCAAAATATTATCATAATAATAATATAATAATAGCAAAGTATGTCCTCAGTGTGAGGTTGCAAGCTTGAGGCAGCTAAAAGTTCAAAAAGAACCAAAGCCGCCACGCTTAACCTTCATGGACTTTTTCCAGAGTGAAATAGAATCACAACGTAGCCCCACACCATCACAGGAACATACTATGTGTGAATAAATGTATATAGTGCAAATTACTCTTAGTATAATTCACAAAATAACAGTGAAAATCCTGCTTCACACCTCCATCCGAGAAAAATAAAATAAACAAGTTGAAAAAGTCAAATACAGCAGTACTTAGCTTAATGAGTCCCATTCTTCAGGAACTGATCATCGATGTTGGGAGAGAAAAGCTTGTAGTGAAACTCTCCCGCAGTCTCCACGGTTCAACCAGGCTTGGTTTCAGGAGCAAAGCCCCTTCCTGAAGAACCAAACATAAGGAGGGCTGACAGTAAGCTGCCTAACAATCAAAAACTTGACTGCATTGCTGTAGATTAGCTTGCTGAGTACTCTGAAATGAGAAATACATGTGTAGTTTTTGGTCCTTCCTATTGGAAGTTAGGTGATTAAAATTTGTCAGTTACAAATTACCTCCTCTGACTGGCTAAATTTACCCTTATTAAGAGCTTTGTTAATAAGTTGCTCTAGTAACAGTGATGTGACGAGGGAAGTTTGCATCCGGGGTGGATGCATCCGGCATCGCTAAACCATGTGCTTCCTGGTATCGCTATGCTGTGTGCTCCCCCAATATACCCTTCCCCGTGCCATCCACCTCTCCCATGCACCCTTCCCCATGGTCCATCCCCCGTACCTCTTCAGATCTTTGCTGACCTTAAGCAGCTTCTCCTTCTAGCTGTTCATGCTGTCCTCATCATCTGACATCACTTCCTTGTCCCCACGAACAGGAAGTGATGTCAGAGAGAGAGATGAGGCTGGCATGAGCAGCAAGTAAGAAATGATCACGTTCAGTGAAGATTTGAAGTGGTATGGGTAAGCAGAGTGATTCCAGTGTTCCTGACAAGCTGGCGCCTGGGGCAGTCTACTCCCCACCCACTACCTCCCCCCACTTACTACACCAGTGCCTCCTAAATTCACAAGGTGCATTTATTCAGCTGGTTAAAAAGAGGGTAACCTTAGTGGCAAGGTTAGGTTGGGATAAAAAAGATAGCTAGTTGTCATGGATTTTCAGTATTAATTAGCCAACATACAAGTCTAAAACAAGGCAAACGAATCACAGGCTTACATTGAACTGGTCACATTCGGCCTAAATACATGGTCCTCGAAATTACATGAGGAAATTTGGGCACATGCAAAATTTCTACATGCAATTTAATTGAACAAGCCAATTAGTGCTGATAATTGGGCACTTATAATCAGTTATCAGCACTAACTTGCATTAATTAAAATTGATGTGTACATTTTTAAGCACTGGGATAAGGGGACATAGCCATAAGTGGAACATGTGTAGATCAGGGTCCATTGCAGGAATTTATGCACAATTTTACAGAATAAGGGAGGTCCATGTGTAATTTAGGTGCAAGCATTTGCATCAGGTTTTACTTGGTGTAAATCTTTGCACCAAAAGTTGGGTGTGGATCCTGGCACCAAATGTTGTTCTACAAAAAGCAACCAACTCTGAGTGATGTTGTTTATAGAATAGTTCTTACCCAACTCTGAAGATACAAAATTTAAGACACTTCATAGCAAATCATTTAAGACACACACACATTCTTACATATATGTACAATTTTATGTAGGTATGTTTAACTTTATGCATCATATATGATTCTGTGGATAATTCTATTTAACAATACGCTACTTGTAACCCTCCTAGAACTCTGGTTTGCAAGGATTCTCTGGGATATACTGTACATAACATAAAACATGAGGACATAAGAACATAAGCAGTGCCTCTGCTGGATCAGACCAGGGGTCCATCCTGCCCAGCAGTCTGCTCACACGGCAGCCCATCAGGTCCAGGACCTGTATAATGATCTCTATCTATACCCTTCTATCCATTTTATCCCTATCTATCTATACCCATCTATCCCTTTCTTCTTCAGGAATTCATCCAATCCCTTCTTGAACCCTGATACCATACCCTGTCCTATCACACCCTCTGGAAGCGCATTCCAGGCATCCACCACCCTTTGAGTGAAGAAGAACTTTCTAGCATTGGTTCTGAATCTGTCCCCTCTTAATTTATTTGATGCCCTCTCGTTCTTGTAGTTTATGAAAGTTTGAAGAATCTGTCCCTCTCCATAATTTGAGGTTGAGGGGTGGAAGACTCAAGAGCAATGTAAGGAAATTCTTCTTTACTGAGAGGGTGGTGGATGCCTGGAATGTGCTCCTGAGGGAGGTGATGGAGAGGAAAACAGTGACAGAGTTCAAAAAAGTCTGGGATGATCACAGAGGATCTTGAATCAGAAAATAATAGTAAATATTGAAGAACTAAGGCAGACTTGCACGGTCTGTGTCCGTATATGGTTGTTTGGTTGAGGATGGGCTAAGAAGGGCTTTGGTGGCTGGGATGGTTTAGAAGGGTTGGAGTGAGCTTTGACAGAGACTTCAGTAGATGGAACCTAAGCACAGTACTGGGCAGAGCTTTGGTTTCTAGCCCAGAAATGTAGCTAAAAAGAAGGAAAATTTAAATTAAATCAGTAATTTAAAGAGTGGGTAAGGTTGGGCAGATTGGATTGACCATTCAGGTCTTTATTTGCCATCATCTACTATGTTACTATGAATTTTTATTGTCACACATATTTTTCAGCATCATTTATAGAACTGGGTCCATTATGATCTATGAAATTTAAGGGGATTTTCAAATTTAAACCTTGGCTAACCAGTTCTTTTTGCCCCTTACGATGTTACTATTTATGCACAGAAAGACTGTATACTGGGAACTATTCAGTAGGTTGTATTTTTTTTTTCTAATGCTATGCAAGAATATATTTGTGCCGGCTCACAGGTTAGTTGGCATTCTCCCAAGGAAATTTACTCGTGTGAGTATTTGTTGCCCACCTCAGAATTTCAGTGTATAGACCAATTCTTCTTTTTCACATCCTCCATAAAATTTAACAGCTTAATTTAATCTTGACTTTAAATTCAAATGGCAATTGGCATGCAAATGAAGGCAGAACATTGATTTGTGAGAACAGTAAACAGAAAATTGTTCTGTATTTCATTTAATAGCAATTGCTGAACTAATTACACCGTTTATATGACATACTTCAGTACTTCTGCCATGCATAATATCACATGAAAATGTACATATTTACCGATTAAATTTTAATTTCTACTAGCAAAGGTTTCCATGCTAAGGTGTACAAATTTTACTGTATAAGAACCAATGTTGTTAGCAGAATCTAAAGTGTAGTCAGTGCTCTTTTAATTTCTTATTTAGCTGCTTGTAAACACAATTTTCATTATAATACATCATGAAAATATTGAACTTTTGATTAACACTGTGAATAAAATTATATTTGTTTCCAAATATGTTCACAAAAAGTTTAAAAAGTATTATTTATATTGAAATGTTGTAGAGCTCAATACAAAAATGCTACTTAAATCCATTTGTGGTAACAGGGTATCTATGTTTGGAGGCAGACAAAGCATCTCTTTTTTTTCCGTGTTTTATAAAGGCAAATAGGCACCTGACAAGCTTCCCTCCAATCAATGTGATAGTCCTCCACTGGCATTCCTGCCAGTAGGGGGTGGTGTTTCAGTACTGCCTGTGTGCAGAACTTATCTGTTCTATATAAATAACCATTTGGGATCTCTGCTAGTGAATTAGATTTATGTTTTCTGAAGGGTGTGCCCTGGCAGTATTAGTCTAGAGCCATATTCCACCTGCTTGTTTTATATGAAGGGGTAGTAAAAATACTCCCCAAAACGTCACTAGAAAAGCTAAAACCAGTTTTGTCTTTATGGGTTTTTTTTACTATTTTTAAATTTTCTATGATTTATATTAGCTGTTCATGAAAGGATTTTACTCTGTAGCTATACATATGCCAATGTAATAGGCTGATTGTTTATATAGAAGCATGTTTTAATGCTTGATTAGGACGTTTCTAATTAGTATTGAAAGTTACTCTCTATAAATAATTTAAATAATTTAATTAGCTTTATCTATATAAATATTAACTCTCTAATGAAATAAATAAACATAATCTTGTGGATAAACGTATATTATATGATCTAGCAATTAATTGATAATTAAAGTGGAGAGATAAGTTTTAATTATAAAACTTTATGTATTATATATATATTTTTTAATTTATTTTTTAATTTGTCAATATTTTAAAGAATAATATTTGGTGGATAATTTAGATTTTTGAGTTTATTTTGATATTAAAGAGTCTATTCTGAGATTGACTTTCACTAACAAATTTTTTGAGATTAAAAGACATAATTTATGAATTAACTAATTGATTAATTTTCATTAATTCTTAAAATTGAACACAGATTAATTCTTAAAATTTAACACAGATATCTTCTGAAGGGTTAATAGATATTTTTTAATGAGCAATTGATGTATTTAAAAATTTATGTTGTTAATTAATTGATTAATTTGAGATAATTTGGATTTTTAGAGTTTTTATTAAATAATCTATTTCGAGATTAAATAATTTATTTCGATATTAATATAAACTAAAGATGTTATTTATTTAGTGTTTAAAGTTAATTAACTGATTAATTTTTATAATTGAACACAGGTGTCTTTTGAATTGGTTAAGGTATATTTTTTAATTGTTAAATGAATTAGTTAAAGTTAATTAGTGGTTAATATATTTTTTATCAACTTTTATAATCAAACAACGGTTTTCTGATGGGTAATGGATATTCTTTATTAAAAATTCTGATTATTAATTTATAAATTTTATTTTAAATTAAAATTATATGCTATATAAGATCTAGAATTAATTCTTTATTACTATTAAATTTAATGTACTGAATTATTTATGGTATATTTATATTTAATTATATATATAATATTATTATCCATACTCAAATTGCTTAGATTTATTATTTATTATTTAATATTTAAAATTTTTTATCTAATATTTAGTAATTGAATTATTTAAATAATTATGATTGGAGAGGTAATAACTTAATATCATTAATTTTTTACACTATTTAGGTAATAGTACGTTAGGATGATGGGAGAGGTATCAATTTAATTTTTATGTATTATTCTAGTAACATTATAACATTATGTCTAATTTGAAGGTATTTATTGAGTCATAACAAATAAATTTATTGAGTCATAACAAATAAATTTATAAGACATATTTGTACAATTATGTAAAACAACAATTATATAAAAGAGTAATTCATCAATAGAATATCTATAATCTATTTAAATACAGAGGAACTATATAAATTAAATATGTTCTATATCTAGATATAAGGTTAAAACACAGTAATTTGTAGGATATTATGGTATAACAATTTGTTTATTTTAATATTGTAATTTGTATATTTTAGTGCTCCCTGCTGGAACCCTTGAAAAAGCCATAGAAGGCGAAACGGGTCCCGTCGGGCAGTATTGCTTGGAGCAAGAATGTTTAATGAAGAATTTTCAATAAAGAAATGAGAAGAAAGATACAAGTTGGTCTGTCTCTCCATTTTATACTTTTTCCTGCTGAGTGAGGATTTGTTTGGTTGGATGAATTTGACTGTCCCAGCCTACATTTAAGTGACCCTGTGTCTTAGTGGCAAAATACCTGCCTTCACCCGATATAAAGATAATATGGCTTATCTAATCTGCCTATTCATGCCATCTTCCTCCTCTTTAGAGATCTAACATACTTGTCCTGAACTTTCTTGAAATCAGATACATTTTTTATCTCCAACACCTTCACCAGGAGGCCATTTTGTGCATTCGCCTACCTTTCCATGAAAAATAATTTCCTGAGCTTACTTCAGAGTCTATCCCTTTTCATCTTCATTCTATGCCCTCTTGTTCCAGAGTTTCCTTTCGATTCAAAGAGACTCGCTTTATATGCATTTATGACATCTCTCTCTTCTCCTGCTTTCTTCCAAAGTACTTTTTCTACTTTTATATGTTCAGCATATTTCTTTTTCAAAGCCAGGGCGAAGCCCAATAGCTTACTTTGAGTGTGTAAGATAGTTTTGAATCATTCTGGTTTTCAGTATGCTCATGTTGTGGGTCAATGAATCTATACAAGTTTTTATCTACTAAAGCTCGGCTTAAAATCTTATTAAATATAATCTTGCCAATGCATTATTGAAAAAAAAAATATTCTCACCAGATATAAAAGCGTAGGCTTAAAGAATTAAAGTTCATTGAGAACTCCACGTATTATGGAACATCTGTCGCTTGTTCAATACTGTTGCCAACTTTTGACATGAAAAAATCAATACCTTTGATCATAGCAATAATGGGTAGAACGCTTTCAATGTAATGTCAAAGAACATTAGCCAGCACACTGCTAAAATAATAATAAACTCTATTAGGCTTTAATATGGTAATTCTATAACACCGTGCCTATATTTAGGCATCGAGAGTGCACATAAATAACCAGTCTACATACACCTATATGCATATATATGCACTGTATATAAATGTCAATAATCCTGTTATGCGTTATTCTATAAATTGGTGCCTTAATGTGAGATAGTTTGAAGTTGTAACACACAATTATGAATACAATTATGACTACAAATTCTAGAACAGTATAATTTACACGTGCTTTTTGGTAATTTAGGCGCAAGTATTTGTACCATTTGTATTACTGATGTAAGTGCATCTGTCTAAAATACGAACATGTATTTGCTCTGCTACATTAGTAATATGTAAATTGACACCTGTTTTCCTTCATAGAATAGGCTTCAAATAGGTACACTTCCCCCTCCCCATTCGCGGTTCCTGCACTCGCGGTTTCATATAATCACAATTTTTTTCTGGGGAGGGGGAAAATTTTAAAAAATCTTAATGTAAAAAAAATCCATCTTTTTTTCCTCCCTGCCGCCTTCCCGGCCTTACCTGGTGATCTAGAGGGTTTTTGGGGCAGGAGCGATCTTCCTACGCTCCTGCCCCTTGCAAATCACCATGAGGGAATGGCTGCTGGGAGTTCCCATAGTCTCTCGAGACTACGTCGGGAACTCCCTATAGCCATTTCCTGATGGCGATCTGCACGGGGCAGGAGCGTAGGAAGATCGCTCCTGTCCCGAAAACCCTCTAGACCACCAGGTAAGGCCGGGAAGGTGGCAGGGAGGTGGGGGTGGGTCAGAGCCGGATAATCGCGGTTTTTCGGCATTCGTGGTCCGGCTCTAACCGTATCCCACGCGAATGACGAGGAAGAAGTGTATCTTCAATCAACAGCAGTCAGAAATTTTTTGGCTGCCTCCAGCATTATAGCTGGTGTCAGGATCAGGCCTCCCAGGAGCTGCAACAGGTAGGGTCAGGATTTCTCGCAGGACTTCCAATACACTCAACAGTCTCTCAGATTGGAAAAAGAACCTTCCAAGGAAATCTATGGAAGAGACTTTACCAACAAGGTTTCTGAGCAAGAAGGTCCTCGTTCCCCTTTCAGTGATTCTTAACCTTTTTTGAGTCAAGGACCCCTTTAAGAATCTGATGATAGCTATATAGTTTCAAGTTAATTATGGTTTGATATACCACTTACCAATCCTAAGCAGTTTATAAAAAAAAAAAAAAAACATTATCTAAAAATTAGGCTAAGATAGGGTAAAATAGACAACATGAGACGCGATAGGAGATGTCTTTACCCTAGAAGAATGAGGACATTTTAGTCCCTAGAGATGTGATTGCTTCAAAACTGTCCTGTTTCTTCTTATTTGATTGTTGAAGCTTTAATGCCTTTGCCTGCCCCAGTTAAAGTTTATTTTGATGTATTTACAGTACCTTCTACTACTACTATGGCTGTTCCTTTTGCCTCTGAAGATGTGTCATTAAAAGATGTTTGGGCTGTGTTTTTAAGAGTGGAGAAGACTTTACAAGATAATTTGACCCAATTATGCAAATTTTCTGAGGAAGCTTCTGCAAAGATTGCAGAATATAATAAATGTATTGTGATTCTTGAACAGTCTGTGAATAAGATTGATATCTAAGTCACTACTTTGCATGCTGTAGTGACATCTGCTACAAAAGATAACTTAATGTTGCATATGCAATTGGAAGTTATTGAAAATATCTTCAGGGCTTGCAAATTGAAGATATTAAATGTTCCTGTTACACATGACCTTACACCCCTAGAGTTACTTAAGATTTATTTAACAGATGATTGTTTTTTTTTAGTTTCCTCAACCAAAGTCTATAGTAGTGATTGATATAGATCATATCTTCCTAGAGATTCAAAGATGCTTAATGATGGACGATGTGATTGAATCTCCTCATAAGGTGGATGTTTCAAAATGTTTAGAATCTTCACAAGATTTGATTTCAAAGAGAGGGACTTTTTGGGCGAGTGACTTTTTGGGTAACTCTTCAGTCAAAAGAGCAAAAAGTCAGCTATATCGAAAGCATATTTCTCAAACAAGCAATTACCTTTCTGTGGCCAGACTGTTGTTGCTCTCAATATGGCCAGAGTAACACATTAAAGCCCTCTTTTACTAAGCCACAGTAAAGGTTTCTACCATGGCCCGGAGCGCTAAATGCTCCAACACTACTTCGATGCTCATAGGAATTCCGTTTTCTTGCTTGGGCTAACTTCTTGAAGCTCTGCTCCTAAGTCTGGTCTTTGGAGCCCAGGAATATCAAGCAGGGTGACCACTGTTTTCTCTCTTATATCCACTCAGGAATATAGTTCAAGCCAGCTCCTCAATATTCCAGCTACAGTTAACCACTGCTAGCTTTCAAACTTTTATTAAACCTTCAAAATTTATAACACAAAAATCTCTCTTCTTATCTACAGGCTTGATCATGCTACAGAACACTGAATAATTCTGCAGCTGTTCTACTTAAACATTAAGGTTCCAACCCAGCTTCCTAGTCTCATACTGCAGAACCAGATATGTGTGTATGCATGGCTTCAAGTCAACCATTGACCCACAGCTGCATGCACAGTGAGGAATTCTGGGGGTAATATTCGACGAAAACCTCTCTTACCATGAACATGTTTCTTCTATCGTCAAAAACTGTTTCTTTAAACTACGTCAGATTAGAGCCATTGCCAAATTCCTTTATCCTTCTTCTTTAAAAATCCTGATACATTCATTTATTATTGCAAAAATTGATTACTGTAATGCTCTATTCTTAAACATTACCCAAAAAGAAAAAAGGAGACTCCAAATTGTCCAAAACACCGCAATAAAACTTATCTATAACAGCAAAAAATTCGATCATGTATCACCTTTATTGATAGACGCACATTGGTTACCTGTTAACCACAGAATCCTGTATAAATTGATGTTCCTAATTTTTAAGACCCTCAAATCCAGTGAACCACTATTCATATCTAAATCATTGATCCCATATAATCCCCAGAGATCTTTACGTTCATCTGAGTTAAATTTACTATCAGTCCCTTCATTAAAAGTTATCGGAACTCGAAGAGCGGACATTTTCACTGTTGCAGGTCCAAAATGGTGGAACTCTCTTCCCCAATACATTAGAATAGAACAAGATATTTTAACCTTTAAAAAACTATTAAAATCTTATTTGTTTAAGGACGCCTATGACCTTTAAGAATTTTAAATTATTTATTTTGTTTTAATTAATATTCACAAAAGTGCTTTGTAATTTTTACCCTACCTTTTGTTTTTTCCTCTTTCCCATTCCCTTATTGTAACTTCACCCCCTTTCCTTCTTTTCATGTTAGTTTTTATTGGATTAATAAGTTTAAACCTGTTTTATTATATTATGTACATCGCTTAGAATATTTGTAATAGGCGATTTATCAAGATCTAAATAAACTTGAAACTTGAATCCTCCCTGTGATGTTTCAAGGCAAAGGATAGGAGTGATTTGCCATTGCCTTCTCCCATAAAGTTGCTAAGTTGCTGATGCCTAACATAAGGCCCTGCAGCCTACAGCACCTGGTATTCCCAAGTGGTCCCCCATCCAGGTACTAGCCAAGCCTGACCATGCTTAGCTTCTGATAGCAAGAGCAGCCCTACCCAGGGTAGTCAGGCTAGAAACTCTGATTTAGTATGAAGAAGCTTCTGAATACCATTAACTTGCACAAGCCCCTCTGAAACCAGACTAAATCTTTTCCGAAGGCAAAATAGATAGATTTCTTTCCCTTTAATTTCTCATTGAATTAGTTTTCAATGGGGTGCTTTTACTAAAGCACGCTAACCAATTTAGCACGTGCTAACGATTAGTGTGCACTAAGGCCCTCTTTTATTAAGGTGCGCTAAATCAACACGCGCTAAGTGCTAACACATTCATAGGATAACATGCACGCGTTAGCGTTTAGCGTACGCTAAAAAAGCATAGCGCACCTTAGTAAAAGAGGGGGTAAATGTTAAGGCGCCCATTATATTCTATGGGTGCCTTAGCATTTAGAAAGCGCTAATCGTTAGCACACGCTAAATCGGGTAGCGTGACATAGTAAAAGGACCCCAAAGTTTGTAATCTGTTTTGTTTTAGGCTAACACTAAATAATTTAACCAACCCAGAGCTGTAGATTCTCTCAGAAACAAAGCAACTGTGTCATACCTTTAAAATAGCCTTTCTTCCATAGAAAAACACAACACTCAGCTAAGGGTTTCTCAAAAACTATTTATTAAGAACCCACAATTCAACCTAAAACTACTTCTCACATACAGCCAGTCTCTTCTGCTGCATTACCTCCAAAGCATTTGCTCTAACTGAACTTCTTTTAAACAGTTATTTCTGATTACCGTATTTTTCTCTCCATAAGATGCACTTTTTTCCCACCCAAAGTGGGTGGAAATCTCGGTGCGTCTTATGAAGTGAAGGTGAAAAATTTGAATCCCCCTCACAGCTACAAAACACCCCCCCCACCCCCATCCCGCACACCAGCTTTTTAAACACCGCTCGCCGCTCCCCCCCAGGTACAATTGCAATACCACTCCCCCCCATGGCCGCACCACTTTCAGCCGCACCAGCTTTTTAAACACTGCCTCGCCGCACCCCCCATACAATTGCACCCCCCCTCGCTTTCAGCACACACCTTTTTAAAATGAACCCCTCCTCCCCCCCCGCTGCCATCATTGCCGCCGCTGTCTTCACCACCATACTTTTTTCAAGCCTGGTGGTCCAGCATCTCCCTCCATGGCTCTGTGTTATTTCCCAGCAGCAGGCGCATGAGTCAAGAGTGAGATGGTCAGGCTTAAGCTTTATATGCTCCCGCTTGGGCCTGCGTCACTTTCTGAATGGCTGGCGGCAGTTCTCATGGGACTCACGAGAACTGCTGGCAGCCATTCATAAAATGGTGCAGGGCCACCAGGTGGGAATGCAGAAAGCTCACATCTGACCTCCGGGCTCCTGACTCGCGCGCCTGCTGCAGTACAAAGCCGTGGAGGGAGGGAGGGAAGAATTTAAAAAGGTACCATTTGTTTTTGTTTTTTTTTTTAAAGGTATAAAGGGGGGTATGATTAAAATGGAACAAGGGGGGCTATGATAAAAAGGAACAAGGGGGGCTATGATAAAAAGGTATAAAGGGGGGTATGATTAAAAAGTTACAAAGGGGGGATATGATTAAAAAGGGGGCTATGATAAAAAAAGGTACAAGGGGTGTATGATTAATAGTACGGGGATGATTAAAAAAGGTAGGTGGGGGATGATTTAAGGTACTGGTGGGGTATGTGGGGGGTATGATGCTTGTCTGCCTGCCTGTAACTAGGCCTACCTGCCTGTCACTAGGCCACTAGGCCTGCCTGCTCTGTGTCCTGTCCCTGCCCGCCCTGTGCCCAGCCTACCACTAGACTACCAGAGGGGGGGACAGGTACAGAGCCTGGCAGGGAGGGGGACAAGGTGCAGAGCCTGGAAAGGAGTGTGAAGTTGGGTCACACAAACTTAAAAATATAAATATTTGATGCAAAAAGTACTTAAATTAAAAGACCCGACATAGCTATGTTTCACCCATTCAAGCGCTGAATTAGAAGCAAATGAATCGTAAAATGAAGAAGCACATAAATATATGAATGAATTAATAAATAAATAATAATAACTTTATTTTTATATACCGCTATATCACAAACAGTTCAGAGTGGTTTACAGAGGAAGATACTGTATACAGACAGCGATATTACAGAAAAGCTACATTACATTAGCATGTTAAGGTTGATCAAGTTTGTCTGGGAGTGTTCTAGAGATACATCAGGCAGGAGTGGAGTCAGAGAAATTTATCAAAGAGATAAGTTTTGATTGACTTCCTAAAAGTTTGATAGGAAAATGCATTTTAAATGAAGTTGGTTAGGCATTTGCTCCATTTGACTGCTTGGAATGATAATGTTCTATCAAGGAATTTCTTGTAGATACAGACCTTCAAGGATGGATAAGCGAACAAGTAAGCACTACTTGCCTGGAAATTCAAAGTGATGAGGCAGGTAGATTAAAAATTAGCAATTAATTAAAATAAATAACATCAATATGAATGAAAATTATATAAGATCATAAATATAAATCCCCTCCCCTTGATGAACATGTCGGTTGGGTGGGTTTTATTTAATTGTTGTATTGATACTGATTGATTATAAGTGCTTATTTGTTTATTATTATTGGTAAGTATATTGTATTGCACTTTTTGACAGCTGTGAAAATTCAATAAAGATTAAAAATAAATAAATAAATCCCCTTCCCTTGATATTCAGATGGTGGTGGTCAGCAGCTTTTTTAAATGCTGATCATCGCTAGCTAAATTATGCCCTGATATTCAATGCCGGGCTATGTCCAGGCACTGACACTGAATATCACGTGATAATTCTCAGTGGCTTGGCCAGCTGACCTTATGCAGGCCCAATACATATTCCGCTGGGGCTACATAAGAGTTATGTGGGTGCCAGCTGAATATCGGGCTAGGACCTGTATAAGCTTTTTTTAAAAAAAATGTCATCCTTCCCAAACCCCTGACAGCATTCCCTTCTCTCTCTCTTCCTCCTGTGGTCACAAGCCACTCCCCTTCCCTACTCTGATATGCCTCTCCCTTCCCACCTCCAATGTTTAGGTAGGCTCCCCAAGCCTATCTCAATCCCTGGTGGTCCAGAAGGGAGCAGTGGGGCAGAGTGCAGTCCTTTCAAACCTGTCTCTTGTGTCTCTTGGCCAAAATGGCTGCCATGATCTCCATTCTAAATTCACAACTTAGCTTATGTGGGCCTAAGCTGAATATCACTGGCACTCACATGAGTCGAGGCTTCTCTCCAGCACTGTTCCCTGGCCTGCCCATGACTGGCCTTCTTTTGGGGGGGTCCAGTCAGAGATGATTCAGCAGCACTGCCCAGTTTAGTGCCACTGAACATCAATGGTTAGCTGGCAACAAGTGATTTAAGCAGGATAGAACCTCTCTAGACCACTTAAATCATTCTGTATATGGACCCCATCTCAGTTTATCATAACTAAATAAAATAACATACCAAACAGGTCAGTTATTGTGATCAAAAAGTACCACAGGCTGTCTGTATCAAAAGGTCCAGTGGAGTTTTGTTCAACTATTGGAAGCAAACTTGAAAGACCATAAACACCTTACATGAGTAATATTTTTTTTTATTGCGAACACAAAAGAATTCCTAGGGGGACTAAGGAATTTAAGAGTTCCTAAAATGTTCAATGATGACAAAAATCTCATGAGACAGTAGGAAGCAATTCTGAACCAATGTGCTTTAGATCTCATGATTCTCTTGATCCAGACATCAAAAAGGAAGTCAGAGGAAATCAAGGAAGAATTAGATAAAGAGCTGCAGTATTTAAAAATTATGATCTTTGTTTTGATATACATTTAGACAATTATAATGAAAACTTGGAACAATTTTAAAAGAATGTTAAATAAAAGATCATTTCTAAAGAGATGAGCTTGATTAAAGAAATGGTTTGTTTACCCTTCACATAAAATAGAAAAGAATACATCAAGACACATGTTACTTTTAACACTACAGAAATGCTATTAGAAAAGATAATGACAACAATCAATGTTTTGAACAAAAGAAGTAAAAAAAAAAAAAAGTGATTCCAAATAATTTTTTTATCTCTCATGCAAATTTCAAAATATCAATGTCCTGGTCACAGAAGCAAAGTTTGAGGGGAATGATAACCATTTTATATACTTTTGTGGCATAGGCAATTAAGAAAGAACACATTACCCAGGAACAATAACATTTTGATACGTGGTATAATCAAACATTTAAAAATATGACCAAGGCACAATGTGGACGTTTGACGCTAGACATATTTTAATAACAAATAAGTGCCATAAAGGTGCCCAAATTGACCAAATAATCACTGGAGGGATGAAGGCATAACACCCCATACTTCCCCACTTGTTACTGATCTCCCACTCCATAAAAATGTGAATGAAATAGTACATACCTAACTGTATGATAGCTTCAGATGGTATAGGCAATCCCGTCAGAGCAGAAAGCAGGTCCTTGGAGTAGCCTGGTAGTCAGTGCAGTGGATACTAGAGAAGGGATTCCAAAGCCCCACTCTAACTACTACACTTGTGGTGGAAAGTGTGAGCCTACCAAACCTCACCCAAAATCTACTGTACTGACATATAGGTGACACCTGCAGGCATAAAGGCTATTGATGTGGTGTACAGCTGGGTACAGTCGGTTTTGGAGGGCTCATCATACACCATAAGATGTTATGATGAGATGTGTACCTGGACCTTTTTATGTGAAGTTCACTGCAGTGCCCCATTGCTTTGCTAGGATGTCTGTGTAGCCAGTCTACCACAAATGTTGGCCCCCCTCCTACATCCCAATGGCTTTGTTCTGTGCATTTTTCATTTGGATGTGTGTGTGTGTGTGTGGGGGGGGGGTTATTTGTGTTTTTTTAATGGTCTTAAAACAGATGCACTAAGGGCAAACACTCTAGAAATGGTTTATTTTTGAAAAAAAGAAAGACATTTTGCTGTTTCAAAAATGGCCATTTTCTCTATCCAATTTTTGTGTATACTTCTGAAAGCATCTAAACTCGGATTTAGGCATCATATCGAAAATGGCCCTCTATATATTTTTGTTGTTCGCTGACCCCTAAATTTTGGATAAAGGCTCCATATATTGTGTGCACAACTTAATTGTTTAGCAAGCCTAATTGGTGCTGTTAATTGGTAACACCTCATAACTGATGCTAACTGAAACTAATTAAAAGTTACATGCGCAATTTGGTCAGCATATTCTATAAAGTGTTGCACCAGTTCTAGTGTGCAAATCTGAAAAAGGGGTGGGGCCAGGGGAGGAGCATGGGTGGATCATGGGTGTTCCTAAAATATATATGCTCGGTCATACAATATGCTTGAAGCACACACAGCATAGGCACAGGGATTTAGGCCTGACTTTTCTTGGGCTAAATATGTGTGCCTAAAAGTTATGTGACACAATGGCACCTAATGTGTACGTATCTTTCATAGAATTTTGATTTTTGGGGTACCATTTATAGAATATGAGCCTAACTCTTAGGCCCTCTTTTACTAAGGTGTGCTAAGCGTTTTAGCATGCGCTAAATCAACATGTGAACTAACTGCTAACACGTCCATAGGATAACATACACGTGTTAACATTCAGCGCGTGATTAGTGGGCGCTAATATTTATTTCACGCTAAAAAGAATAGCGCACCTTAGTAAAAGAGGGGGTTACTATTGTATACCGAGCCTTTTGGGGTTTATTGAGTACATTTCAAGTTGTAATATGGTGCATGAGCTACTAGCATTCCAGGTCTTGTATGTCCAGAATAAATTCTTTTGAGTAGCTCAAATGTCTCCTAGAACCCAGAAACTAGAAACAGTGGAGTTCAATGAAACTCTGAGTTAGCTGCTAAAAGCAACGTGTACCCTGAAAATATCTGTGCCATGTACTGTAAAAATAATCAGCTTATATATGTACATATTTTAATAAATTTAATGCTCTTGAGAAAAGATATTACTGTGAAGATTGATTCAAATTCTAAACATTTGTAATCCAGTACCAAGTTATTATGTGTTTTTCCCCTCCAAGCTCTGCACTCATCAAATATACACATTTGGGAACATTTTTCTACAATCCTTGTTATCCCCAGGTTGTATCCCCATTGTCAACTTTCTATAGTTATTGATTTACTGCATTTGTTTTACAGATATTAACATGGGCTAGAAAGGTTCTTTCTGAGAAATCAGATTTCAGATGTTCAGTGAAGTTTTCATGTATTTACATGCAATAGTTTTCTTTTATGTAATACTGTATTTTAAAGCTTAAAGGCTTCAATTCTATTTGTAAAGCAGAGGAGACTAAGGGAGTCTTTTAATAAAGTTTGCTAAGCATTTAGGGGGAAATTCTGTATAGGCCACCAGTTTCTGCAGCCGTCTAGGAAGTAGCTGAGAATCATACATCAGTTACCAATACAGAATCGTGTCTGCCCTAAGGGACAGATGCCCAGCTCTGCCTAACCAGCCCAATTCTCTAACAGGCACCCATGTCATAGGTGCCGGTTAGAGAATTGTGCCTGATCCCTTGCCATGATCCGCTTAAGGGCTTTAGCAGGAAACCCTCAAACCTCCACGCAAACTTGACTGGCAGGAGGGATGCCCACTCCCTCCAGCTGTAACCCCCAAATCCCCACCTGTGAAGTAAGCCGGGCAAGAGGGATGCTCACTCCCTCCTGCCTCAGAGCCACTCCCCCACAAGCTGGGCAGGAGGGATGCCCACTCCCTCTTGCCACCACCCCCTGAACTTGAACCCTCCTGACACCCCCCAAGGCTCAGGACCCCATCTCGTACCCCTAACTAGACCCTATTCCCCCCCCCCCCATATGTTTCAGTTGAATGTCTGGCTGGAGGGATGCTCACACCCTCTGGCCTACCGGCCCGCCACTCCAAAATGGCGGGCCTTCCCCTTCCCAGGGAGGGGTCAGGCTATGATTGGCTCAGATGCCAAGGACCCTCCTATAAAAGGGGCCTTAGGCACCTGCGCCAACCGGAGTCTTAGACCTCCTTCCCAGTACATCCTGAAAGATACAGGGGGATTGGGGTAGAGTAAGGGTTGCGGGGTGGGTTGCCTGGGCCTTGGATGGGTGTTGGGGGGTGAGTTTGGGGGGATTTGAGTTGGGAAATTTGAGTTCAGAGGGTGGCAGTAGGAGGGAGTGGGCATTTCTCCTGCTGGGCTTGCCTCGGGGTTTAGGCAGCATCGCTGGGGCAGGAAGGAGAAGGCATCTATCCTGCCTAGCTTGCTTCGGGGGGGGGGGGGGGATCCGGGGCAGGAGGGAGTGATCATCCTTCCTGCCTGCCCGACTTAGCGGGGGGGGGGGAGGGATCCTGCCGTGGCCATTCAGCCGATTGTGGTAGGAAGATTTCAGACGTTTGTCACAGTTCTAGGGAGACGTCTAGGGCTGCTTAAATTCACCCAAGTCATTTCCAGGTGAAACCACACCCACACCCAATCTTGGGCGAGCATAGATATCCCTACGCATCTCCCTAGACCCACAAAAACACCTACAGTGTAGGCCACCTGCCTCAGGTAGGCTTTTTCTAAAACCGAGCATTCTGATTGGCTGTCAGACAGCAGTAGGATGCCTACCACTGCCTACAGGACGTCCTTTTATAGAATCAGCCTCTTAACGTATGAATAGCAAGTATTAACCGCTTCCGCACAAGCGTACCATTACCACAATGGTATGGCAGTTTGCTTGTGGTAATTCATGTATTAACCACATTTTGTGTTAGATGGTGGAAACTAGGTAGGTGATGGCATGGATTGCATGCTACAGTTAACACACTGTACCTACAACATCCTAACACTTACTTTTGTAGTTAGCTCAGACTTCCTCGGCACTTCCTCAATAGAAGGCAAATTTTGTATTGTGCACCTAAAAATTTGGCACTGACTACAGCAGCAGTTAGAGCGATTCTATAAAAAGCACTCACTATACAAAAAAAAATCATCATTAGTGGCCATATTTGGGACTAACATTTAAGTACACCCATTTAGGCTAATGAAATCCAGGCCTTGATATCTGTGCCTAAGTTGTACACAAATTGGGCATATTCTATAACAGTGTGCCTAACTTTTAGGAATGCCCACAATCTGACCATGCTCCTCCCCCCTCACCACGCCCCCTTTTGACATTCGTGCACTAGAATTTATATGTACAGCTTTATGGAATACACTTAGAAAGTTGTGCGTGTAACTTCTAATTAGTGTTAATTATTACTTGTTAATTGCCACATATTGGAGGTGATTAGCTTGTTAAACAATTAAGTTGCTACTTTGGTTGCCAGGAGTAAGTGCATTTGAGCTATTTGAAACCAGATTTCCATGCACTGGTGCAATTTTCAGTATGGTAATTTCTGAGGTCATGCAAGGCACACTCTCAATGATTACTGCACAGCCTTTGCACTTAGCCTATTTTAATTTTTGCTGTTAAGGCCAGCTAAGTGCAAAAACTGAGCTAACTTTAGTAAAATACCCCCTAAATATAGCTTAAGTATCCATAAATTTAGGATTTTAGCGCTTTTTTTCCATTTTACAACTGCATTATTTATCTTTACCAGCCTGCAAAAGATTTTTACATATGATCATATCTTACAGATTTTTCGGGGGATCTGAAAACAATTACAATATATACACAGCATATGACTTTTAAATAAATAATGCTTTTTACACAAATTGTTAAAGTATTTTTAAAGCTTTAAAGCTTTTTGACATTGAGTTTTATCGAAACATTTTTGAGGTTTTTGAATGGTTTATTTTTCATACCACATCCTGTATTTATTGTGTGGACTGTGGCTCTCTAAGCCTTCTTCTTCAATAATGTATTACTAATCTCACAGGAAGTCAAATTCACCTTGAATAGCAGGTTAACAAGTAATGGATCAATTCTAGAGTGTCTGATGAGCTTGCAAAAAGCAAGAGCAATCATGGATGTTAGGATTAAATTCTTTCCACATATCACATAATGCATGGTGAGACATAGTTCCACTTAAGATCTTACTCTGAGCAATCTCTTTTCTTAACAAGTTACTGGCATTGACAGACATGGGTCCAATTGGCAATTAAGGTTTAGCCAATGATTGACATATTCCCAGAGTCTTAAAAAAATAGACAAACATTTTAGAAATGCTATTAGTACTTTAAGCATCTCAATCTTGGCACTTACATATTTATGTGGCCAAAATATTTAATCCAATATTTTATAAAATGGCAGAACAAAATTTTTAAGTCACTAAAATGTATAAGGCTGGTGGAGACTTATCGGGGGTGTTAGGAGGAGTGTCAAGGGCGGCGCTGTGTCAGCAACTTCTATCCTCGATTCTGGAGATGATGAGTTGGACCTGGACCTGGAGATTCTAGGAGATGATAGAAACATAGAAACTTGATGGCAGATAAAGGCCAAATGGCCCATCCAGTCTGCCCATCCGCAGTAACCATTATCTCTTCCTCCCTCTAAGTGATCCCAAGTGACTATCCCAGACTTTCTTGAATCAGACACAGTCTCTGTCTCCACCATCTCTTCTGGGAGACTGTTCCATGCATCTACCACCCTTTCTGTAAAAAGTATTTCCTTAGATTACTCCTGATCCTATGACCTCTCATTCCAGAACTTCCTTTCAAATGAAAGAGACTCGACTCATGCACATTTATATCACATAGGTTTGGGATCATACAGTTTGGTTTTGGTCATAATGTGATATAATTTTACATGGTAACATGACTTGAGCCACAGAAGAGGATAGATATAGCAGAATATCACACTCCTGGAGCTTTTCATAATCACTGGTAGCCTTGGGGATGTGATAATACCATAATAGTTTATAAAAATTCATTATGAGCAGTGTGGAAAAGTAACCAAATTGTTAGAACAATGGGCTGAGAGCTAGTAAAACTAGGTTCAAGTCCCGCTACTATCTCTTGTGATCTTGGGCAAGCCACTTAACCCTAAGCAGATTATAATAAAGCATATATATCTTAATATATCAAAAGATCATCAACACATCACTACATTAGCTGCCTTTAAACAATAAAGGGTAAATATACAATTCAGAGAATTTGCTACAAAAAGCTGTGTATTCTAATAAACAAGGTGGATGGGGAGCCACCTTTCCCCCAAGGTTGTAGAACCATGTGGCCAGATTCTGTATAGGACACCCAGTCTCAGCAGTTGCCTAAGTGGCTTTTGAGAATCGCACATGGGCGTCCTATATAGAATCATGTCTGTCCTGGTGTTCAGACGCCTAACCCCACCTAACCACCTGCTCTCTTGCAATACATGATCATTGCTCTATAAGTCTAGTTTTAAATGCCCGAGACTTATAGAGCACCGATCATGTATTACAAGAGAGCGAGTGGAAGCCCCAATGGTGCAGCACTGTATGGATCAGCATCATAGTTTTGAAGATTTGCGTTGCTCGGTTCCCGAGGTGGAGATTTTAAACAACTGTTGCTGCGTAGAGAACAGCACTGTATCTTTGCTCTACAAACTTGTGTATCCATTGGACTAAATAGCTGTGTGGAATGGAGAGCGTGTTTTTGATTTTCGTTTTTCTTTTTTATGATTGCATTTTTCTTTTTTGGACAATATAATCCATTGGGAGTGTTTCTGAAATGCCGTGATGTCATCGCGTTTTATACGTGTTGACGCTAGGAGCTTTAAGTCAAGGAGAACACCGGAAGGCCGGAGGTGAAGCGGGTTAACTGACGCTGTGAGCTAGGCTGTTTTGGGGTATTTTGTAGTTTTTTTGCTGTTTGGTATTAATGTTTTATAATACAAACCATTTTTTTCTTTTTTGTTTGCAGCAATTCCCTGATGAAGCTTGGTTGTGAAACAGGGAGCCCTGTTGGATACTGTGGAGATAAAGTACAAGCGGTGAGGAGTGTGTCACCGCTGTGCCTTGTGCTCATGCTCCACTGTGCGGGTTTTTCCTGCTTCCACATCTCAGCACTACTACAAAGATCATTTTGAATACTACGTTTTCAGATAAGTGATGGTATTTTGATTTATTATTAAGGACTGTGAAAATTAATAGTGTATTTCCACTTATCTTGGAGTTTTTGACCAAGGATGTGTCTGCTGGTCTCAAAGTTGGTATTTTGAGACTGGCTTGTCTTTATGGGAAGTTTTTTGTTACCCCTATTAGACACTGAGGTCTTTTCTCCATTTTTTTATGTATTGATGTATGGATGTTTGTAGTGCTGGATATAATTGGATGTTGTTTGGGGATATATAAGTTATTAAAACAATCATTAAGAAACAAATATAAAAAAATACATTCAAATAAGTTTTATTGTAATAAATTCCATAGAATTTTACTACCTGCCTATAAAAAAAAACAAAAAGGAGACAACTGGGAATGCTTGAATGAATTGACAATAAGATTAAGATAAATCACTCAATAACTGACTAAGCAAAATAAGAGTTTGAAGGCACTGGACAAAATTTAGAAAATATAATGTACTATAGAGGTGGTATTCATCATTCTTTTTAGGATTTAGGGCTCCTTTTACTAAGCTGTGATAGCTGCTTTAGCGCACACTTTGCACGCGCTAAATTGCCCCGCACGCTAGACGCTAATGCCAGCATTGAGCTGGCGTTAGTTCTAGCCACGTAGCGTGGGTTTAGCACGCACTAAAATTCTGCGCGCGCTAAAAACGCTATCGCAAGTTTGCAAAAGGAGCCCTTAGTGTAGTGTTGTGTGCCAAAGAGATGATAAGAACAGTTCAGACATTGCAAGTGTTTTGAATATTTGATGAGTGCATTTTTTTCCCTCCGGTGATTAATGTGAGTACGAGTATCCACTAGAAAGTCAATTCTGCTGTCTAAAACATCTTTTTCATTGGCATCTTTAATTGATGCACAGAAAGAGACTAGAAGTAGAAAATCCACTCAATAGTTCATTTCATTATCAAAAGAAGATCAATTGCATTGCTAAACCCAGGTGACTTTTTCCAGGCTTCAGTAACAAGGTATAGCATAGAACCCATTCTAATTTTCTTCATAAGTTACTCTAATTGGTGTTGTGAAAACTCTGCAATTCTAGTGCTATAAAATAAATGTAAGCTTGATTTAAAGCTTGGTTGTCTTTTAGCTATGTCTCAAAATCTCCAAGTATCAGAGGTCCAAGATGATGCTGGACCCAGACAAAGTGTATGAAGCTAGGTATTTCCTGCCGTTAGCTTTTCTGCTGTTTTTCTGATGTTTACGATGTGGAAGAGGAAGGAGAAATGCAGCACAGATTTTAGAGCATTAATATGGGGGTCTTACCTATGTGGGAGAAGAAGAGACTTACCCCCTCTTTTACAAAGGTGCGCTATGCTTTTTAGCGAGCGGTAAATATTACCGCGCGCTAAACATGCGCTAAACACTAACGTGTGCATGTTAGTCTATAGACACGTTAGCGGTTAGCGCACATTTTGATTCAGCATGCGCTAAATCTGCGCTAAAACGCTTAGCGCACCTTTGTAAAAGAGGCCCTTAAAGGGGTCCCATTGCTATGCTAGATCAAAGTACTGAAGATTAATAGTTATGTCCCATGCTGACAGCAGCTCCCCCCTCCCCAATACATATAAGCACTACATTGTGTTGTTCTGCACAGCCAATGGCTGAAGTCTGCTGAGATTGTGTAGTAGGATAGGGGCGCCTGTGATGTCATTGTTTTCATTCACGAATGCTGCAAGGGTTAATGGACTGCCACAGGAAGGTGGACAGATGTGTGTAGGTTTTGAGGGTTTTTTTAATGTTCCTGCAACATCCATGAATTTATGATATTACATTATAATCAAAATTTTATTAAACTTGAAACTTGGTAAAAATAGATTCACTGTGGGATGCTATTTTTGCAGAAATTTAAAAGCAGTTTAAAGAGCCTTATTTTTAAAGATGCCTTTAACTGAAAATACAATGTCCAACCAAGATGCAATACTTTATGACTTCAGCCATCTCCTAAATTAAGATTTTCAACAGTTCTCTTATTCGACTCCATCTCCGCCAGCAATCCTCTTCTTCCTACCTCCGCCAGCAATCCTCTTCTTCCTACCCTCCTTATGTACTTCCCTTTTATGTACTTTCTCTTTAAAATTGTATTTCCTCCCCTCTTTCCTACTGTTTCCCGTGGTTTTAAAAAGCAAATACCCAAGTACGTCTGGTAATGAATTATGTATATGTGATTTTTCTAAAATCATATTTTTACCTTTTGTACAACGCTTTGTATTTTGGTAAAGCAAATAATATGAATAAACTTGAAACTTGAAACTTGAATTAAATGTTTGGAGTCTTCCTTTATGTCGTTATTGAAAAACTTAATAAGTACTACAGGACGGTGTAAGGCAAAGTGAATGATCAATAGTGGATTATCGGTTAGCATACCATCAGGTAAGTGGGTTAGGAAGAATTGTAAAACCAATCAAGAAAGTGTAATCTTATGACTTTTTAATTTTCCAAAGACTCCTTTGAGTCCTTTAGAGCAGTGTTCTTCAACCTTTTTACACCTAAGGACCGGAGGAAATAAAATAATTATTTCGTGGACCGGCAAACTAATAAGACTGAAATTTTTAAAAATCCCATTGCCGCCCTGTCCCGTGAGCTCGGTCCCGTTAACCATCTGATCCCATCCACACAAGCCTCAAATAGTTATGATTTTATATTGAACATATTTTATTAAAGTATAAAGAGAAACAATATTCTGTACAATTGTCATTTTATAAATATAAATAATACAGGGCAAAGATCAACAAAACCCCAGTCTCCCCTCCCCTTCACATATATCCCCTCTACTATCAAGAAAACTGAATAAGCCAAATTATTACAGAATGCTACACAAATATCATGCTAACAGAATACTGCAGTCACACATGGCAGGAATGGTGTTAGGGGGAGTGCAACTAGGGCAACTGCCTCCTGGTCAGAGAGAGCCCTAAGCCAGCTGGAAGCTAAAGAAGCACTGCCTGGGCTTTGCACTCCCCAGTTATGTCTAACATCAGCTCTAGCAGGATACATATTTTAAATCTTATATATTCTAATCACAAGATAGAAATAAAATTATTTTTTTCTACCTTTTGTCATCTCTGGTTTCTGCTTTCATCATCTTTTCACTCTCTTCCATCCAGCGTCTGCCTTCTGTCTCTTCAATCCAGCATCTGCCTCTTCCATCCACTGTCTGCCCTCTACCCCTCCCCCTCCCATATGGTATCTGCGTTCTTTCTATGCCCCTCTCTCCTACACCAGATCTAGCATATTTGTCCCTCTTTCCTTATTTTTCATCTGACCCTCCTTCCCAGCATCAATCTCTCTCTACCTTGTCATTCCTCTGTCTCTCCCCTTTCCCTCATCTGATCATTCCATCCTGACTCCTTCCCCTCCTCTAATCTCCCTGCCAGCTGTTTCCTTCCAATGTTCCTCCTCCCCTGTCCAGCAGTACCTTCTCCCTTTCTTCCTCCCCTTATCCAACAGTAACTCTCTTCCCTTTCCCTTCTCCCCTGCCAGCAGTAGCCCCTTCCCCTCCCTTGTCCAGGAGCACCCCTACTCCCTTCCCTCCTTCCCTCTCCAGCAAATGTTTCCTCTTTGTAGGCTAGCAGCACCTCTGTGTGCTTTTAACTTCAGCACACAGCTGCCCCTAGGCAGCATTTTAGCGCGGTTTCATGAGGCGATGTGGGCCGGCCTACCAAAGGCCCCGAGGCTGCCTCATGAAACCGCGCTAAAATACTGCCTAGGGGCAGCTATGTGCCGAAGTTAAAAGCACACAGACCTTCCGCTGCTTTTCTGGGGGTGCGGAGAAGTCGGTGGTGGCAGGCAGGAGTGCCGGCATAGCAACGGCAACAGGAAGTTGCACGTCAGCTGACGCCGGCACCTTTTGCTGCGGCGGGTTCTGAATCCTTTGCGGACCGGCAAGATTTTTTTGCGGACCGACACCAGTCCGCGGACCGGCGGTTGAAGAACTGTGCTTTAGAGGATATTATGAGGAATTATTTGTTGGAGGCTTTGAAGATACCAGTATTATATCTAACAAATGCTTTGGGAAGTTGGGAAGTAGAATAGCAAGCAGGTTCCTGGAGTAGCCTAGAAGGTGGTGTAGTCAACCATAGAGATGGCGACTCAGGCCAATATCCCACCCTGACTAGTGCACTTATGATGGAATATGCCCTCCCTAGTCCCACCTAGACTACGCCTCTATCATGACCCCTTGAGATTTAGACAAACTGCAAACATGCACCATAGAAACCCCTCTAGAAAACAGGATTTTAAAATAATAAATTGGAAGGGTTTGGAGAGAAAAGCTTACATCTGTTCCTTCATGCCACATTTTGGATGCATTTCTTTTCTTGAAAATGAACCCCATAGTTTTTTCAGTAAATCAGCCATAAAACTCATGCACCAGACGTTGATCAGGCTGAAGTCGACTTACCAGTGTCATTGTCTTCATCACCTACTCTCATTCTGGAGGAGTAAGGGTCCCTCTTCAGAGGCTGATCTTGCACGATACAGTTCAGTACGGTATCCAGTACAGTGGAAAACAGTTTTATAAAGGAATGTTTTCTTAATGTTACCATGTCTTTACATATATCTGTTTACCAGTCTGTACTGTAGCATTCTAGTTTTGTACTGTTTCTACCGTTTGTACTGTTTCTACCTGACCCCCCCCCCCCCTCCTACGCATGCAGCGGGGGAGGGAGGGGGTCAGGAAGGAGTGGGGATGGAGAAGAGGGCAGGGGAGGGGTGCCACTTACGCTCTCTACAACACTGCTAACCACTGCACCACATGGACATTTTGGAAAGTTGAAGTCCATCAGTCCAATGGCTGTTGCCACTGCGGTATAGATTTAGGGATATGAGTGCATATTTTATTTCACTGTTATCCTATGCAGGAGCAAGTACAGATACAGTTAAAAAATGTTTTATCTCAATGTGCCTATTTCTTATAGTATTGTAATATGTAGGTCAAGTGCACCATTGAATCTTTCAGAGAAACATCATAAAAAAAACTATTTGATCTAATGCTGTCTGTTGTACTGCAGGCAATTCTCAGCAACTAGAAAGATTCAACTTTATTAAGCTATCACTTCTGTTGGAACTCCATGATAAAGATGTTGAAATTTGAAGTAGCAGCAGCCTGGAAAACAAAGATAAAACTTGACATGGTTAAAGTAAGGCAACCTCTGGATGAGTACATTGACAGTCTTCTATCATTTTTATACCTTTATGTTTAAATGTTGTAGATCTACATATTTGGATAGGTTTTTAGCGTAGTTTGGTGCTGCTCCCGATGCTCATAGAACTCTATGAGTGTCGGGAGCAGTGCAAAGCATTCAACACACTGGCCTAAGATAGTCATTCTTCCTATGTTGTTTTTTTTTTGTTGTTGTTAACTCACTTCAATTTATACATTTGTTAAATATATAATTTAATAAAGAGATATGAATTCATCCTGGGGATAATTTTATAACTGGCTTGGAGGGGGCATTTTCAATAGGACATCTAAGTCTCAGTCTGAGACGTTTTGAGAAAGACGTCCAGAAATCCAGCAGAAAAAATGTCCATTTTCAAAACCGAAAATGGAGTAAGGGCCAAAATGGCCTATCTAGATATTTTGGCCCTTAGTGTGTCTAATTTTTTTTTTTAGCCATTTTCGAATATGAAGGAGTCCAAGTGAAAAACGCACTAAAACAAGCCATTGGGAAATCCAAATAGCTAACATTTCATAGCAAACTGGTCACACAGACAACTGAGCAGAGCAGAGGGGCACTCTAGGAGGTTCTGTAGTGAATGTCACATTAAAAAGCCCCAGGTGCACAATGTCATTATAACCCACTTAGAATTTTATGATGAACTTTCCAAAACCCACACAAAACTTACTGTATGCACCTGTACACCACAACAATAGCCCTTACGCCTGCAGGTGTCATCTTTAGGTAAGTACAGTAGGTTTGGTATGGGGTTTGGAGAGCTCACCATACAATAATGTGACATTCACTGCGTACCCCATAGAGTGCCCCTCTGATATGCTGAGCTGTGTATGGGTGGTCATCTGAAGCTGTAATTCAGGCTGGAATGTATGAACTGTTTCACATCTTTGGGTGGTAGTAGTGGATCAGCGACCGCTGGAGGAGTAAGGGAGGGTCATTCAATAATCCCTCCAGTGATCATCTGGTCAGTTTGGACACCTTTTTTTTTTTTTTTTAATCTTTATTGATTTTCAAACTTTGACAGTGCAATACAATTAATTGAAAATAAAATACTGCATAAAACACACTATTAACTACACAAATAATACATAAAACAATCATTTTTTCCCATCCTCCTCCCAATTATTAATACAATAAGACATAAGATGTGATTACAATATTATAATTAAGTAATTTAAATCCTCAAAATACATTTTCCTCCCCCCACCCACCCACCCTGGATGTCTAAGGAAATCTAAGAAAAGGAAAGATACATGACCCTTATTGGGCACCTTTTTGACCCTTATTCCTTTTTAAAACAGGTCTAGTCCTAAATGTCTTCTTTTTTTTCTCTCTATTTATTTATTGACCATTGCCCTGGACATTTTGTTAAAAGTTTGATTATACCTGCAGAACGTCCAAGTTCTAAGCCTGCCCAAAACATGCCTCTAACATGCCCCCTTAAGATTTAGACATACTGGAGACAATGCCGTCTTTTGGATGTCTTTTTTTAAAATGAGCCCCTTGAACATATAAAATAGTGTTTTATGCACTTGTGTTTTGTGTTATCAGAAAGTGCAGACAAGTAAGAAATATAAATGAATACAATTCCACCAACACCAGCACTTTTGATACTATCTGTCTCTTGTTCCAGGAAAGTAATACCACCCTTCTATGGTGACTTGTTACTGATGAAATAAGGCCAAAGGAGTGGAAAAGTCAATTCAGCCCTGTAATAAGGTAGCAGAAAATTTGGTGAAAGAGAGTGTAGAAGAAAGAGGACACAGCTTGAGGGGGGAAGCGGGTTGAGGAAATGCGTGCAAGGGCAGCTTTCAGTATAAGGAGAATGGGAGATGGAAGAGGGAGTGGACAGTTGAGAAAGTCAGTGCATTGGGGTAGTTGCTAATGCATGAGCAGAACTGAAGAGAATGCCTCTATGGCAAGAGCCATGAACATATAATCTTCACATTGTAGACTTCACCCCTCCCCCACCACCACTACCACCACACACACACACACTCACAGTTCCACTGATACATAACTACACCTGAAAAAATTCTGGTGGGAGAACCTTTCTATATGATAAAGCACAGTGACGTGACATGCCGTTTGCAAACAGTACAATATCACTTTTTTTTAGTTCAAAAATTTTTATTGAGTTTAGTAGATGAAGTACAATAAATGTTAACAAGGCAAGAAACATGCATGCCGTACGAATGCAAAGATTCACAACATATTACCTACATAATGTAATACAGCAGGCAGACCTATGCCTACAAAATCATGAATATCATGATTTGTTTAAAAAAGAGCAGAACAAATTTAAAAAAAAGATGAATAATAATGATCCTATGAGAATTATTAGAAACTAGTGTTTAAGCCCGTTACATTAACGGGTTCTAGAAAGCAGCCCCCTTTCCCTCTCCCCCTCCAGTTCCTCCCTAACTGTCTCTCCGTGGCCCCCCCTTCTGTCTTCCCCCCCTAAGCAAAACGATCTGCCTCCCAACAACCCTTCCCCCGAAGCAGACCCCTTTCTCTCTACCCCTCCAATTCCTCCCTGACAGTGTCTCCGTGGCCCCCCTTCTGTCTCCCCTCCCAAGCAAAGCTGTCTGCCTCTCAGCGCACCACTCCCCCAAAGCAGACTCCTTTCCCTCTACCCCTCCAATTCCTCCCTGACTGTCTCTCCGTGGCCCCCCATTTTGTCTCCCCCCCAAGCAAAACTATCTACCTCCCAGCACACCCCTCCCCCAAAGCAGACCCCTTTCCCTCTGCCCCTCCAGTTCCTCCCTGACTGTCTCTCCTTGGCCCCCCTTCTGTCTCCCCCAAGTAAAGCTGTCTGCCTCCCAGCACACCCCTCCCCCAAAACAGACCCCTTTCCCTCTACCTCTCCAATTCCTCCCCGACTGTCTCTCCATGGCCCCCCATTTTGTCTCCCCCCCAAGCAAAGCTATCTACCTCCAAGCACACCCCTCCCCCAAAGCAGACCCCTTTCCCTCTGCCCCTCCAGTTCCTCCCTGACTGTCTCTCCTTGGCCCCCCTTCTGTCTCCCCCCCCAAGCAAAGCTGTCTCTGCCTCCAAGCACACCCCTCCCCCAAAGTAAGCCCCTTTCCCTCTCCCGCTTCAGTTCTTCCCTGTCTCTCCGTGGCCTCCCTTCTGTCTTCCCCCCCCTAAGCAAAATGATATGCCTCCCAGCACACCCCTCCCCCCGAAGCAGCCCCCTTTCCCCTCCTGTGAGAATGTTTACCTGCATAGGCCACCTGCAGCACCCTCCAGCTCTTCCTCTGAGCTGAAATTCCTTCACTCGCCTCCAGGCTACACTTTTTTGAAGATGCGTGCCATCCCCGCGGTCTGGCTAGATCCCCTAGTCCCTTTCTGCCGCCGCCACCCCTTCACTTCCCGCGGTCGACAAACCTCTTGGCTCCAGCAGCGGCCGCAGCACTGTAAACACGCTGCTTCGCAGCCTCTACTGCTCCGATTTGCTCTGGCGCGTCTCTGATGATGTCATCAGGGACACGGAAGAGCAAATCAAGGCAGTAGAGGCCGCGAAGCAGCATGTTTACAGTGCTGCGGCCACTGCTGGAGCCAAGAGGTTTGTCGATTGCGGGAAGGGAAGGAGGTGGCGGCGGCAAGGGACTAAGGGAGCCGGCCAAACTGCGAGAAGGGAAAATCGGGTGGGAGGCTCAACGGGGATTGGGGGGGAGGGGTGAAGATGATGACGAGGACGAGCTGAAAAAAAACCCTAAGCTCGCATGCGCACTCCTGCAATGCCACGGACCTACATCTCACAGATCAGGGAAAACAGAAGCACGCAGTTGAGTGTGCATGCGCGGCTAGCGTTTTATTATATAGGATGAAGAAGTTGTGATCATCTGGGACATTCCCATTCCAACCGATAAGAAGCTTGGTGCAAGAAATATGGATTATAGAAAAGTTAATGCTAGGTAATTATTTTGTACATTATGTGGAGAGAGAGAAAAAATAATATCTTCCAGTTCCAATCAATATAGAGACCAAGAAAAGGTGGCAGAAAGAAATAAAAGTATTTCCCATTGAACTGGGTGCCCTAGGCTTGATTAAAAGTAACTTTTAAGCACACCTTGATAGACTGACTATGGAACAGTCAATGAAGTTGTATGAAAATATCTTTAAAACAAATAGGAGGAAATTATTATTATTTTTTTCACTCAATGAATAGTTAAGCTCTGGAACTAGTTACCAGAGGATGTGGTAACAACAGGTAGCATAGCTGGTTTAAGAAAGGATTAGACAAGTTTATGCAGGAAAAGTCCATAGTCTGCTGTTGAGACAGACAGGAAGAAAGCCACTACTTGCACTGGTATCGGTAGCATAGAATGTTGCTACTCTTTGGGTTTCTACCAGGTACAATGTGATACGAATGAGAAACAAATGATGTGACTGATATTTAGTGACACTGCCTAGGATCCATGATAGCTGTTACAGGGAAACACAAGTATTATGAGAACGAGCAAGGCCAGAAGTTTTCAGCACCTGCTGATAAACTATGAGAGCAGGTCACTGTCAGCACACGAGCAAAGCCAGAAGTTTTCAGCACCTGATGATAGGTGCTTGACAGAAACACACCCTCCCCGCACGAGATAAGCACGCGTTTGTATATCCAATCTGGCTAAAGGGGATGGGGGAAAAAGTATCCAATCCATAAAGAGGGGCTGGGTATACAACCCACGAGCTAAGCTAGATATTTTCAAGACATGCTGATTGGGGATTACCCTCTCAACATGAGATAAGCACGCGTTTGTATATCCAATCTGGAAAAAGGGGATGGGGAAAAAGTACAATTTAAGGGAGGAAAGTTACCTGTAAGAGAGGGACTTTTCCACTGCTGACGAGCTGTGTGATGATATTTTGAATAAGCCTCCTGATCGTGGTCCCCCGACGGAGTGATGATGCAATAACCGGTAACGTATTGATTCAAACTCTGTACTTAATCAATGATTACGGCTAGAAATATTGTATTTATGTAATAAAACTTAATTTGTATACTATTTTAATCTCCTGGTATTCTTCCCAGTGAGGAACAGTGACCGAAGGCCTTTTATTGCCTTTTTAAATAGTAATACATTAATTGGCGTAGTCGGCAGGATTTCTCTAAAGAAAACCTGAGCGCTCTTGTGATACAGGAATGTTCAGGAAGAGAGAGAAATCCTCAAAAGAACCTATAGAGGTGCCCAGCTGGACTGAGGCACCGTATAATTTGATAGCACAAGAACTAGCCAATAATCATGGATTAGCAGAGTCATGGGAAAAGGTTCTGGGAAGGGCAGAACCACTTGATCTTGTACAAGCTTTAGAAAGATGCCCCGATAAATCGGGTGATGTAGTTTAGAAAAATGCCCCGATAAATCGGGTGATGTAGTTTAGAAAAATGCCCCGATAAATCGGGTGATGTAGTTGCTTTGGCTTGAAGGAGCTGGGTATTAACTTCTGCATACCGTATAGTGCACATACGGTTGCAAACAGCAGTTCAAGAACATATTAAAGCAGAACGGGCGCAGGTGGAAGTAGAGAGGCGTTGTCTTATGCTGGAATGTAGTGGTAAGCTTTTAAGGGATAAGTTAGATCACTATCAAAAGATAGCTGAGGAATCTGCAGTTTATATTGCAGCCACAAAATATAAGAAAAGGTGCGGTCAAGTAAATAGGATAAAGGTGCAGAAACATATTGCGGCCGCTACAGTAAAATGGGACCCTAGTAAGTGGAATGGGGATGTTTGGGATAGTATTGATTCGGATGATGGGTGGGATTGAGACGATTGTCCAGGAGGACCTCGGTGTCCTGACCCAGAAATAGATCCCCTCCTCCACCTTCTCCCTCAGTGCATTTTACATGCCTGTCTGAAGTAAAGCTAACTGGTAGTTTTGTCTTTCTAAACTCCAGTTTCTGTCTCTCTGTCTCTTTGTCTCTCTGATTTAAATTTTTTTTGGTCTCTGCAAAAGAAAAGTTAATGGCGTCTCGTTGAAGTAAAAGTTCCTTTGTTTGAAAGAGCGAACTGCAAATGGGGGATTTTCACCCCCACCTTTTTCCTCCTTCGATGCTATCATGTGAGCTTGACGGCGGGCTTTTTGAGTTTCTCCTTTGTTCACTACCAGGCAGAGGGGAGGGGGAAGGGAGAGGAAAAAGGAAAAGAGACAGCATGAAGTCTGTCTGCAATTCTACGAATGTTGCAAAAACAGGTATCGATATTTAAAATATGCTTAAATATTAACAAATTATGGATTTAAATGTAGGAACTTGTAATGAAATTAATAGTGTAAGCAAGGAACCAAAGGGTTTATGGATAAAACTTTACCAGCCTTATGCTATTTGGAGTTCCGATCAGCCAATATAAGGTACTTGAAGTTAATTGAAAATTGTTTTGCTGTTCAGGAAACAAAGAAAGTTTGCGTATGTTGATTTAAGTTTGAAAGAGTTTTTGCAGGGTAGATCTATGCTGTTAAGAACAATGGAGGTAATTTAGGAGCTGTTTGCCTGATGTAGCCTGAATTTTTTTTCTTTCTCCTTGTTTAAGAGTGGTGAAAGAAAAGAAATATAGGATCAGAAGGGATTGGAAAGTGATATTTAAAAGAGATGGTTCAAAGCAGGGAGATAATCTGTAGAACGAACGTACAAGAATGTGGAAGAAAGCTTTGTGAGACGTGTTAAGGAAGGATGTGCTATGAATTATGACCTGATTATAAGGGATATTTTAAGTGGGAATCGGGCAGAAGAGGGGGAGGAGAGCCCCTCTTTGCCTTTTGTTGTAGTGATAAACAGGCTGACTAATTTTCAGCACTGTTTGTAGGCTGGCCGCGGACTTTTCAGCAGCCTGATTGATACATAGATAAATTGTCTGAAATAAGTTTTTTAAGAACGATAAAAGAATATTGGAAATGTTATAAACTGTTAATGTATATTCCTGTAAGTAAGGTTTCGGGTTTGTTTGAACGTGCCCAATCTCAATTTGCATTCACATGGCAAGGGAGGCAATTTACTTTTACTAGGCTACCACAGGGATGTTTACATAGTCCTACCATTTGTCCTCAAATAGTAGCGGAACATTTAGATGAATTTCAGAAATTCACATCTATACAAATTTCTCATTATGTTGACGACATATTGATACAGGGAACAACGAAGGAAGAGGTGCAAGGGCAGTTGGATTTATTAATTGACCATATGAAAAAGAAGGGATGGGAAATAAATCCAACAAAAATACAAGGACCGGCAACGTCGGTAAAATTTTTAGGAATTCAGTGAAATAGAGGATATTAGGGAAATCACAGAGAAAGCAAAACGAAAAATATTAGATTTTCCTACTCCAAAGAATAAGCAAGAGATGCAATCATACATTGGTTTATTTGGATTTTGGAGACAACATATTCCACATTTGAGTCAACTACTGAGCCCATTATACAAGGTAACGCGTAAAAAATATGAGTTTATGTGGGGAGAAGAACAGCAGGTTGCTTTTGAAAATGCTAAACAAGCCATACAGACAGCTGTAGATTTGTGGCCCATGAGAGAAGGGGAAGTGGAATTACATGTATCTATTAATCAAATGCATGCTAATTGGTCATTATGGCAAAAACAAACTGGAAAACGGGTACCATTAGGATTCTGGAACAGGAAATTCCCGGAAGCAGGTGAAAAATATATTCCCTTCGAAAAACAACTTTTAGCATGTTATTGGGCGTTGGCTGAGACCGAACAGATTACCTTAGGTCATACAGTACTATGGCGACCACAAATTCCAATTATGCAATGGATAATGTCTGATCCCAAGACAAATAGAGTAGGACATGCTCAGAAACAAAGTAAATGGAAATGGTACATTTCCCAAAGAGCTAAAATAGGTGAGCATGGGGTAGCTACTTTGCACGAAAAAATAGCTAATATTCCTAACGGAGAGCTGGAAATCATAAAGCCAGTATATGCTCATGAATCCCCAGTGAAATGGGGAGTGGGATATCTTTTTACTGACTCCTGGTCAGTCGCTAATGGTCTTGCTACATGGTTAATGGGGTGGAAGTCCCATAATTGGTTAATTCATGGTAAGGAACTGTGGGGTAAAGAATTGTGGCAAGACATTAAAAAAAAAATGTGGCAAGACATAGAAAAAAAAAAAAATTGTACAGGAGACAATAGTGTCAGTATTTCATGTAGATGCACATATGCCTGTTGATTCAATGGAACGATTGCTTAATTCCCAAGCAGATGCCGCAGCTACCATTTCTGTAACAACTACTAATGAAATTCCTAAGGTGGAAGAATGGTTGGAAGGTACAGCCATTTGGGCACATCAGAAAAGTGGACATCTTGGAGAAAAAGCTACTTACAGGTGGGCTCAGGAACGAGGGATTCCTTTGACAATAGATGTGATCTAACATGTGATTGGAAAATGTCCGGAGTGTCAACATATCAAGAACGGGAAGTACCACATAAGGTAATGGGGCACATAGGCAGGGGGCGATTTGCCAGCCCAGACTTGGCAAATGGATTTCATAGGACCGTTACCCGAAAGTCGTAAATGTAAATATATGTGTACTGCTGTAGATTATTACTAGCATTCCCTTGTGCTTCTGCGTCACAATGGAGCACTCTAAGGACTTTAGACATGATTATTCAGTATTATGGTATGCCCTTACAAATACAAACTGATATGCTAAGGAATTATCACTTTAGGGGGAGTAATTGATGCTGATTATCAAGGGGAGGTTAAAGTCATATTGATAAATTTAGGAGAAAATGATGTAATAATTGCGAAGGGAGAACGAGTAGCTCAATTGTTATTGATACCAATCTATATCGTGCCAATTAGGGAAATAACCCCTCCTTCTCAGTTGACTGTAAGAGGGGAAGGGGAGTTTGGAGCTACAAATACCGTAAACGTAGGAGCCAAAATCTGTATTAGCAATCCTAAAGGACCTCCGGAACCAGCGGAGGTGATTGCAATCGGGAAAGATAAGGCTCTCCTTGTAATGAAACCGGGAGTGGAAAAATGGGAATATGTCCCTCAGGAGAAATGTTATTTGAGAGAGTAATAATGTTTTCTGAAACTTGCAGATATACGTGTGCCTTGGAATCCTTGGAATATGGTATGGGGTAAGAGGCGCTGCCCCCGGGCGACGTATTACAATTAAAGAAGGGGTCGTTACGTCATGGAGATGGAAGCATTCTTCAATGAATCGGAAGCAAGATAACTTCTCTTGCAGTGCTAACTCCAGATGTATCATTGCAAATATGACAATAAAAGACCGTACATGGTTAACAGAAATTAAAAGCAATGAACACACTAGACCAATCGCCCAATACGTATTATATGAGGGACTAAACACTACCTTGAATATAACTGCAGAAATGCTAGTCATGTGTTGTCAAACAGAAGAATTTATGACATGGAACAGTTCGACCCAGAGGTATTTTGTTACAAACAATTGTACTACATATAATGGAACACAAATGAATATTACTGTGAATAGGTCTTATGTAGTATGTACTAATGCCACGGAAATTTATACTGGAAATGAGCAGATATGGAGGACCGTCTTTAATAAAACTATACCAAAAACCTTTTGGATACAATTTCAAGCACCAGAAGTACAATGTAATGATACTCACTGCATAGGAATGTTTATGTGTAAATATGTAGTGTTACCCCTCATACTAGGGGAACCTCAAAAGCAATTTTTCTGGGCACCTAAATTCAAAGGACAAATGATTGATATGAATAATCAAACTCATGATTTAACATTTTGTGACTCCACATTGCAAGGGCGAATTTGTAAATTACAATCAATAATATATGAACCATGTTTAAATGTGTGTGAATGGAATATATGATTGAAATAGCACCACGTGTAATATGTGTGGTGACTAATGAACCAATAATACCAAAAATGATAGTACCGTTTGTAGGATGCTTACACAATATGTCAACACTTCTTTGGCAGAATCAAACTTATGTTTTAACTCCTGATTTAGGACTTAAAACAAATGTACTCTGGGAAAACAATTTTTCCGTTCCAAATTGGGATTTGAAGTTGGAAAAGTTAAAGGCAATAATACAAGGATCCCGTAGGATAAATCAGTCCATAAGGAATTTGAACAAAAGCATATTAGAGCACCAGATTAGTACTACCATTGTAGCAGATCAAATTATTCATATTGGATCCACAATTGCGGATGCAACATCGCATCACTGGTGGGATGTGTTTCTGGGCTATGCACCATCAGCTACTACCACTTTGAATTGGCTAATTCACCCTTTACTTATTCTGACCATAGTAGTACTTGTCTTGTCCTTGTGGAATTGTTACGTGGTTTATGGACTATGCTGTAAACCAACTCGGACCACAATGGTATCCTATGGCAGTATCACTAAATAAGGACCGAATGTGATACGAATGAGAAACAAATGATGTGACTGATATTTAGTGACACTGCCTAGGATCCATGATAGCTGTTACAAGGAAACACAAGTATTATGAGAACGAGCAAGGCCAGAAGTTTTCAGCATCTGCTGATAAACTATGAGAGCAGGTCACTGTCAGCACACGAGCAAAGCCAGAAGTTTTCAGCACCTGATGATAGGTGCTTGACAGAAACACACCCTCCCCGCACGAGATAAGCACGCGTTTGTATATCCAATCTGGCTAAAGGGGATGGGGGAAAAAGTATCCAATCCATAAAGAGGGGCTGGGTATACAACCCACGAGCTAAGCTAGATATTTTCAAGACATGCTGATTGGGGATTACCCTCTCAACATGAGATAAGCACGCGTTTGTATATCCAATCTGGAAAAAGGGGATGGGAAAAAAGTACAATTTAAGGGAGGAAAGTTACCTGTAAGAGAGGGACTTTTCCACTGCTGACGAGCTGTGTGATGATATTTTGAATAAGCCTCCTGATCGTGGTCCCCCGACGGAGTGATGATGCAATAACCGGTAACGTATTGATTCAAACTCTGTACTTAATCAATGATTATGGCTAGAAATATTGTATTTATGTAATAAAACTTAATTTGTATACTATTTTAATCTCCTGGTATTCTTCCCAGTGAGGAACAGTGACCGAAGGCCTTTTATTGCCTTTTTAAATAGTAATACATACCTGTAACCTGGATCGGCCACTGTGGAAACGGTTCGTAGACAACCCCGCGAAAGACAAAGGCGCGCGCCGACAACTGAGCGCAAGATGGAGGCGTGCGCCAAAGAAAATTACAGTTTTTAGGGGCTCCGACGGGGGGTTTTGTTGGGGAGCCCCCCAGTTTACTTAATAGAGATCGTTATGGGGGGCTTGGGGGGTTGTAACCCTCCACATTTTACTGTAAACTTAACTTTTTCCCTAAAAACAGGGAAAAAGTGAAGTTTTCAGTAAAATGTGGGGGGTTACAACCCCCCAACCCCCCCAAAACGCCCCCACAACGCGGCGCGATCTCTATTAAGTAAAGTGGGGGGGTTCCCCCCACCCCCCGTCAGAGCCCTAAAAACAGTAATTTTCTGTGGCGCGCGCCTCCGCGCTGCGCTCAATTGTCTGCGCGCGCCTTTGTCCCGACGCGCTTTTGACCTGACACCGTGGAAACAGAATAGTGGGCTAGATGGATCATTGGTCTGATCCCGTATGGCTGTTCTTATGATCTTATGTTGCTTATACATATTTACAGCCTATGAACTCCAGAAGTACTTCTCTGTGTGCTCGGTGAGCAAGAGACTAAGATCACACTTCACGTACTTTGGTTTACAAATGGTGTTGATTACTTTCATAAGATGCACAAATCTCTATATACAATACATCTTCTCAGTCATACAGATACCTCTCACAAATCAACAGTCACCATGCATTTCATATAGCCTCCTCCTAACCACCCATACATACACACAGAGCCCTTGCCATCCAACGAAGGCACACTTTATTAAACCTCTTCCCACTGAGTCCCTCACAAAAGTATGTCTGAATTTGTGAATGGATAAAGGGAAACTCACCATTCAGTCACAATTTAAGGGTGAGCTTTCAATTTATTGGCCCTAGGGACAATGTTAATGCTTCTGCCATTGCCCCTCTAGCCCATTGCGTTCTGCTTCACTTTGTCATTCTACTGAGGTCATACTCTATGACATTTTTGCTTTCTCATATACCTTTTCCTCAGTGCTCTGCAAGGATCTATCTTTGCCTCTACTTTATTCAATGTTTTCCTGGCACCCTTAGTTTAGGGTTACCAGACATCTAGGTTTAACCCGGACTTGTCTTCTTTATAGAGGACATGTTCAGGCGTCCGGACAGCTTTTCAAAACCCATCACTTTGTCTAGGTTTTGAAAAGCTTCCTCTTCAGATCACATTGGGAGAAGGCATCTGCGCATGTGTGGATACCCTCCCAACCGACGAGAACAGGCTGAGTGGGGCGGGGCTAGGAGTGAGGCTGGGGCGTGGTGTGGTGTGGGCAGAACTAGGCGGGCCTGGGGGCGGGTCTCTGGGTCCATATTTTACGCAAGTAAAATCTGGTAACCCTACCTTAGATAGCCTTATTCAAGGCTATCTTGGTCAAGATCTTGGTCTAAGCATTTAGATTTTTGTAGATGACATAGAGTTGTTAATAAACCATGATACCTATGCCCATCTAACCATTCTCTCTGTGAGAAACTCCCCAACCCCTATATATCCTGTTTATCTAAATTAGATTGTAAGCTCTTCTGAGCAGGGACCATTACATGTTAACTGCACATGTGCAGCGCCGCTTATGCTTTAAAAATGACAATAGTAGTAGTAGTAGTAGTAGTAGTAGTAATAAATAGCATAAGTGCTACAAACCAGGTGAGGGTAATTGTTCACATGGCTATTTTTAGAAATGATCACACACTAATTGCAATATTAGTGCATGATCATTAATTCCAAAAAATGGAAAAACCAGCTATTTTACAACTGCAGTAGAAATGGCCTTAGAGTGTGGTGCAGTCGTTAAAGCTACAGCCTCAGCACCCTGAGGTTGTGGGTTCAAACCTACATTGCTCCTTATGACCCTGGGTAAGTCACTTAGGGCTCCTTTTACAAAGGTGCGCTAGCGATTTTAGCGCGCGCTAGCCACTAGCACCTCCTTTTAAGTAGGCGATAATTTTTAAGCTAGCACACACTAACTTGTGCATGCGCTAAAAACGCTACCGCCCCTTTGTAAAAGCAGCCCCTAATCCAAAATGTTTAATGTTATAATATGGTCCTATAACAACATAATCAGTTTCATTTACCTCTCAAATACCTTAAATAATAAATATTTATTTAACCTAAATTCCTCATTCCATCTCATTAGTTTTGTAAAAACAACACCCAACCCTTAAATAACTTTGACTCCATAAATGATAAAGTAATATTGAATTAATCAATCTAAATTACTTATACCTGCATTATAAGATCATAAATCCTTTTAGTATAATTTAGAATCAAATTATTATAAGTATTTCAATGTTTTAAATTATATTAAATTAAATTCTATATTTCTGTTTTATAAAGAATTATTCAATAATTATTCAATTGTATGACACTGTTTTAGATTAAAAATCAAAAAAGATTTTTTTTTTTTTAAAGCAGCCCTTAATCCCCCCCATTGTTCCAGGTACATTAGCTAGATTGTGAGCCCACAGAAAAAAATGATTACCTGAATAAATTCATGTAAAATGTTCTGAGCTCTCCTGGGAGAATGGTATAGAAAATTGAATAAATAAACAAAAGGAAAGCTTAGGTCCCCTTTTTCTGGGTTGAGCTCAAGCTCAAGCTCAACCCAGAAAAAACAAAATTCTCCATTGCCTCCCCTCATCCTCTTGACAATAAAACCCCACTATGCATCAATAAACTCAACTACCCTATTCAGCCCACCATGAAAATACTAGGTGTTATTCTAGACCAATGCCTAACAATGAAGGAACAAGTGGATTCCCTATTCAGAAAAGATTTCCTTACTCTCTGGAAACTCAGAACCATTAAATCATACTTCGATACGTCAACATTCAGAATCCTAGTGCAATCCCTCATACTGAGTCAGCTTGACTACTGCAACATCGCCTATCTAGCAATCTCACAAACGAATATGAGACGTCTCCAAATAATGCAAAATGCTGCGGTCAGACTTATCTTCGGGCTGAAGAAATTCGACCATGTGACACCCTACTGTCGGCAGCTGCACTGGCTACCAACGGAAGCCCGAGTAAGGTTTAAATTTGCCTTCCTCTGCTTCAAAGTACTATACGGCCTGACCCCCAAGTACATAACGGACCTTTTCGCATTTTCTAATAAAAGACTCAAGAGAAACACACACCCAAAACACATTTCCCCTTCCAGTTAGAGGCTGCAAAATGAAAAAACACCATGAACACCTTCTCTCTCATCAAACAGTCCTATGGGGCAAAGACCTGGACCAACTGCTTTCGCCCACTACATACGGGGAATTCAGGAAACGCCTAAAAACATACCTGTTCCAGAAATACCTAAACAATTGACCCGCTCTCCCTCTCCCTTCCCTCTCCCTATTCCACCTGAACTTACAGCACTGTTATAAATATAATCTGTTATCTTCATCTTATCGTAACTTTACATTGCTATTTATCCCCAACTGGTCCTGTCGGACATTACCTACTAAAGTGTACATATTACATTTTCGCTGAGCAAATTGGATTTCTATACTATTGCCTCCTGAGGTCTCTGATCTCTGTATTTCCTCTGAATATCTACTTATTGTATTTCGCTGAATGTCCAGCACTCTTGATTGTAAACCGCCTAGAAGTCGCAAGATTGTGGCGGTATAGAAGAATAAAGTTATTATTATTATTATTATTATTTACAAAGATGCGCTAGCGGTTTTAACGTGCACTTAGCGTGTGCTACAATGCCACACGTGCTAGACGCTAACACCTCCATAGAGCTTGTGCAAGTATTTTTCATTTAGCACATGGTTTGCACGTGCTAATCTTCAGCGCGCGCTAAAATGCTAGCGCGCCTTAGTAAAAGGAGCCCTTAGTAAAAGGATCCTTTTGTTAAGCAACATTTATTTAATCATTTTAGGGCTTTCGGGAAACATACAAGAATTAATTAATATTACATATCTTATTAACTGAGTTTACCTCTCTCATTATATGTATGTTTATATTTGGTCATCCTACTATTGTTATTCTGTTAACAAAATTGTAAATTTTATGTTGCACTATACTTGCTATACACCCACTTGGGGGTTTAAAAAATCCCAATGTTTTGAAGTACCTATGGAGACTCAGGACTGCAAAGAAATGTTTTTGTAACACTGGAAACAACTTCACATTTGTTCCAGTTTCTAAATTAGTACTGATATGGATTGATTATTTCTCTAAGTATGTGTGAGATTTTTTTGTAATTATTGAAAAGACTGATTTTAGATGGGAAGCTTAAACCAGAGTATATGTAGGGGAAAAATAATTCAGTGTGCCCTTCATCCAAATCCATTGTGAAGTGAAGCCATATACAATCAAGAGTTTACGAGGCTTTACAGCTTGAAATGTGAAAAATATAATAAGGTTGAAGAAATATGATCACGTAACACCCTCCTATCGAGTACTACATTGGCTGCCAATGGAGACGCGAGTGAAGTTTACGTTTGGTTGCTTCTGTTTTAAAGCTTTGTTTGGTTTAGCGCCCAAATATATAATTGAGCTTTTCTCTTTTGCAACCAACAGACATAAGAGAAACTCACATGTGAATTTTGTTTTTCCGCCTGTTAGAGGATGTAAACTTAAAAAAACATCATCAAAATCTTTTTTCATATCAAGCAGCGTTATGGGGTAAGGATTTAGAACAATTGCTTTTGCTTACTGGCCCTTATGGGGAACTTTGGAGACATCTAAAAACATATCTGTTTTCAAAGTATTTAGGCAGCTAATTCGTAAAAATTTTATTATGCACTATTTTGATCATTTTAGTGTCTCTTATTATTGGCTTTTAACTTTTTTAGTTCTATTCAACTTCTTTTATTGTTTGTTTGTTTTTTAACTACTGTAAACCGCATAGAACTTTACGGCCTTGCGGTATATAATATGCTTCTCAATATTATGGAAACTCAGAACCATCAGAAAATATTTTGATGCAGTATCATTCCTCTTATTGGTTCAATCTTCCATTCTAAGCATACTTGACTACTGTAAATATAAATAAATTGGAGAAATAAGTATTGATAAACAATTCACAAAATAAGATAATATGTCAAAAAAAGTGAATTTGAATCATATAATTATTAACTTAAAATAAAATTCAATAAAGTCTATGTTAAATTTAGAGTGCTCAGTGTAATATCTCATTCAAAACCAGCAGGTTTGTAGAATTAAGATGTATTGCATCATTGCACTCACCTGCCTACCTACCATTCAAAAGCTTATTATATCTGCACTAATCAAGCTGATTTGTTTAAGTATAGCATTGAAAAAGTACTTAGCTTGATCCAGAAGGTAACAATTATCAGATAAAGTCCTTTATCCTGGGGTACATCCTCTCAAGGTGAAAAAGGAGGTATGTGTTCTCTTCAATTGCAAGCAGGAACTGAAGTTCGTACAATGAGCTAGTCTATCTATTTGTAGCTGGTTTGTAACTGTAAAAAAGTGAGTCCCCAAAATAAAACAAAAAAACTGCTCAAACTCATTTAACAAAAAACATCATGTGACCAAAATTCCTCAGCGTGAAAGGATAAAATGTCCAACATTTCCTCAACACTGATCGTGTTTCACCAAAAACTGCGTCATCAGGAGGAAAAAAGAAAACTAAAAATAAACAAATAAACATATGTAAAAATGCAGTTCTCATAAAGAATAACCTATTAAGAAATATCATAAATTCAAAATAATGAAATACCTTCGGGTCTCCTAATGGAAGGAACACGTCGCCAAAGAATCTCAAAATGAAGAGCTGAATCAGCGTGTGACGTATAAACGTATATGAAAGCGTAGAATGGTCACATGCTACCTAACGTCATGATTTGTAATGGATAACAAGTGAGTATTGATTACTTAATGGTCCATTCTATCTCCTTTTTAAGACCATAAGGAATTACTGTGTTCCATGTGTAAATTAAACGCTGTTCATGATATAAAAGAGTGTGAGAGATATCACCCTGTCTGTTGAATTTGAATTGCCTGATTACACAGAATTTAAGATCATTTAAAGAGTGGCCAACAGAATGCCAATGATCAGTTAAAGGAGCTTCTGACTTATTAGTACGAATACTGCTCAGATGTTCCGCTATTCTTAATTTGATAGCCCTTTTAGTTTGACCAGTATAAATTTTATTACAAGGACAAAATATCCCATAGATTACTTGAGAAGTGTTGCAATCTGAATAGCCTCGTAAATGATATTGTTTATTCAAATTAGGTATCTCAATGTGATCCGTGGTCAAGGAGTAACAACAATATTTACATCTGCCACAACCAGTATGTCCCCTTGAATTCATAGCATCTTGATCAATAAAACCAATATTATTGTAATTATTGAAATGTTCACCCAAATTTTTATTCCTTTTATGTGCAAACATAGGAACTTCAGAAAAAACTGAATGAAAACTTAATATGTTCCAATGTTTATATATAATCTTTTGAATATGAGAAATGTTGTTAGAGAAAGGTAAAACACAGGTCATTCTTGAATTATTTTGATCTGATTTATCATTAGGCAACAATAGCCAATCACGGTTGGCATTTTTGGCTCTCTTATGAGCGATCTTAATGCACTGCTCAGGGTATCCTCTGTTATGGAAACGTTGTCTCATAATCACTGCTTGAAATTGAAATTCCGCAGGGGAAGAACATAAACATTTTAACCTAAGAAATTGACTATTAGGAATACTGTTTTTAAGTTTTTTAGGATGGAAACTTTTGTAGTGGAGTATGGAATTTCTATCAGTGCTCTTTCTGTAAATAGTTGAATGGAATTGACCCGATGTTAAAGAAATTTGAATATCCAAAAAACTAATATTAGATCTATCCATATTAGCACTGAACTGAATGTTGTGATCACTTCCATTAAGTTGATTTATAAATTGATGTAATTCCTCTACAGAACCTTTCCAAATAAAAATAATATCGTCAATAAATCTTTTCCAGAATAAAATCTTAGAAAAGAATATTGAACTATATACGTATTTGTCTTCAAATTGAGCCATGAACAGACATGCCACGGCAGGAGCTACTGTCGCTCCCATGGCAACACCCTTTCGTTGTAAATAATAAGAATTTTCATAAAGGAAATAGTTGTTGTTAATCACTAATCGAGCCATAAACATCAAAAGACTTAATTTGTTGCCCACTTGAGATGACTTCATTAAATAATATTCAATAATCTTTATAGCTGCTTGCTGGGGTATACTGGTATATAAAGAGGTTATATCTAATGTAACCAACATAAGATCTTCTTCATTACAAGATGAAATATTTAAATTTTGAATCTGAACTAAAAGATCCATGGAATCTCTAATGTAGGAATGAATGGTTAATACAAAAGGTTGTAAATAAAAGTCTATGTATTGAGATAAAGGTTCTAGTACAGATCCACAACAAGAAACTATAGGCCTGCCTGGCGGGTTATGACAAGATTTGTGTATTTTAGGAAGGAATTTAATCATCGGAACTAAAGGATGTTTACAATACAAGTATTTGAATTCTTTAGAGGATATAATACCATCATTATTAGCTTGACAAAGTTCAATATGTATGATCCGTTGGAGTTCACAAGTAGGATCATTTTCTAATAATTGATATACAGTTGTATCAGAAAGTTGACGTTGGGCTTCAACATGATAAGCCACTGTATCCATGACCACGACACCTCCCCCTTTGTCCGCTCGTATAATCTTAATGGAATTATCTTGTGTTAAACTATCCAGGGCTGTTCTTTGTGTACGTGTCAAATTACAGTATGATAATGTTTATAATCAAAAGTTTCCATTATTTTCACATCTCTCAATACTAATTTTTCAAAGGCTCCTATCATATTATCTATGGGGCCAGGAGGGACCCAAGAAGATGGAACGTGATGAGAGTCAGTAAAAGATGGTTCCTCAGAAGATTGAGTTATAGCGTGGCCAAAGAATAATCTTAGTTTTAATGATCTAAAACATCTGTGTAACCAGGCATGAGTGTCATAAGAATCATAATAGGAAAATGGCACAAAGGATAAACCTAATTGTAATAATGATATTTCTGAAGATGTTAATGTCCTAGAAGAAATGTTAAATACTATTGCTAACGATTCTTGGTCAGTTTGCGTGATTTGAGTTTGCTCTGAATGCCGGAATCTGTCTGTCTTACAATGAGCTATTCCATTTTGAAGGTTCCCAAATAAATGATGTTACAGTAGTCAAGTATGTCAAAAAAAGTGAATTTGAATCATATAATTATTAACTTAAAATAAAATTCAATAAAGTCTATGTTAAATTTAGAGTGCTCAGTGTAAAATCTCATTCAAAACCAGCAGGTTTGTAGAATTAAGATGTATTATAACTGCATCATTGCACTCACCTGCCTACCTACCATTCAAAAGCTTATTATATCTGCCATTCACACGCTGATTCAGCTCTTCATTTGGAGATTCTTTGGCGACGTGTTCCTTCCATTAGGAGACCCGAAGGTATTTCATTATTTTGAATTTATATGATATTTCTTAATAGGTTATTCTTTATGAGAACTGCATTTTTACATATGTTTATTTGTTTATTTTTAGTTTTCTTTTTTCCTCCTGATGACGCAATTTTTGGTGAAACACGATCGGTGTTGAGGAAATGTTGGACATTTTATCCTTTCACGCTGAGGAATTTTGGTCACATGGCGTTTTTTGTTAAATGAGTTTGAGCAGTTTTTTTGTTTTATTTTGGGGACTCACTTTTTTACAGTTACAAACCAGCTACAAATAGATGGAATAGCTCATTGTACGAACTTCAGTTCCTGCTTGCAATTGAAGAGATCACATACCTCCTTTTTCACCTTGAGAGGATGTACCCCAGGATAAAGGACTTTATCTGATAATTGTTACCTTCTGGATCAAGCTAAGTACTTTTTCAATGCTATACTTAAACAAATCAGCTTGATTAGTGCAGATATAATAAGCTTTTGAATGGTAGGTAGGCAGGTGAGTGCAATGATGCAGTTATAATACAGTACATCTTAATTCTACAAACCTGCTGGTTTTGAATGAGATATTACACTGAGCACTCTAAATTTAACATAGACTTTATTGAATTTTATTTTAAGTTAATAATTATATGATTCAAATTCACTTTTTTTGACATACTTGACTACTGTAACATCATTTATTTGGGAACCTTCAAAAAAACCCTCCAAAGACTCCGAGTCATTCAAAATTCAGCAGTTCGACTGATTTTTGGGTTGAGAAAATGGGAACACATTAGTCCCCATTATCAAAAACTTCACTGGCTGCACGAGTTTTGTTTAAATTTTTTTTTACCTTTGTTATAAATCAATATTTGGCCTGGCCCCTATGTACCTGGTTTCTCAATTTAATCTGGACAGTTCTATTAGGCCCACACGCAGAATTCATATGTTCACCTATCCATCTTTAAAGGACTGCCGCTACAAAAGATTCCTGGACAGAACTCTTGCCTCCCAGGCAGGTAAATGGAACGACTGGCTGAGTAACATTATCATGCATTCCTCTTCCTACTTCAATTTTAGAAAATGAATAAAAACAAATTTGTTTAATCGATTGTAACCTAAGAATCTTATAGTGTTTCACTACTCCCCATCCTTTACCTTATATTCGATGACTTTGTATTGTAACCACTTCGCTGACTGTCCAGCACCTCTTGTTGTAAACTGCCTCGAACTATCATGGCTTTGGCGGTATATAAAAATAAATTATTACTATTATAAGTGCTCCTGAGTCTCAAGGCCAACAGAAATTCCTCTTTTAAAAAAATATGTAGAAACGGAGAAATAATAACTATATTCCATTCAATTAATGTTGTTCTCAGGAAAACCAGTGAAATTTGCTGGCAAAAGCCAACTGACTTGAAAATTTTGCCCTTTGTGTGAGCAGAGGAGAGACCTAGTAGTCAGAGCACCCTGAGATTGTGAGTTTGATTCCCACTGTGTCTCCTTATGATTCTGGGAAAGTCACAAAACACGTCATTGCCCCAGGTACAAAATAAGTACCTGTCTAAAATATGTAAATCATACAGAAAAAGCAGTATACAAATGCCATCCACCTTCGCTGCTTTTATAAAGCAGATTTGCAGGAACCATTTACAATATAGACTTTATCTCCCCCGCAGAGTTCTTACTGTTGAAATGGATTAAAATTATTCTTGGGGAGTAAAGTCATTATGCCCCAGTAGATCACAGTCTCCTAGAATTAATTAATCCCTGGGGATAAATTTTCTGATAAATTATACAGTTTTCTGAAATGATGGATTAATTTCTGAGAATATGATGTGTAAGGAGGGAAGTGAAAACAAGAAACAGCTGTCACATACACAGGCAGTATTGTGTCGTTCTCCAGATTATGTAATATGGGAGCATGGCCATACATGCATAGTATTGACAGTGTGCATAATGCTTTGCCTCATTCTGTGCTAATGGCAAAGTGCTTTCAAAAATCATTCACAGAGACAAATAGCAATTTGTGTGTATAAGGAAGTTGACAGAAAAATTCCCTCTGTCAATATGACTAAGGGTCCCTTTTACTCAGTGTTCCACAAACTTTCTCAAGCTGCGGCACACTAAAGGTAGTGGCCGCAGCTTGAGGCACCTGGAAGTGTGTGGGTGTCGCCTTGATGTCACACGCATGCGCAAAAGCCCTTCAGATGGGCCCTGAGATGCCAGGAGGGGGTGCCAGCAGGGAAAAGGGCCAGAGAGAAGGAGAGGTGCTGACGCCAGCTGATTGCCTAGAGGACGTGCTTCTCACCACGAGAAGCACATACTGTAGGCAATCAGCTGATTCTACTGTGTTTCCCCCAAAATAAGAGAGTGTCTTATATTAATTTGGGGTCCAAAAAATGCACTAGGGCTTATTTTGGGGGAAGTTTTATTTTTTTTCATGTACAACAATCATCTCTCCCTTCCTCTCCTCTACCCCAATTCTTCCTATCTCCTTTCCCCTTCCCCCCATGTGCAGCATCATTCTCCCCTCTCATCCATCCCCTTGTGCAGCAGAACCCCACCAACCTTCCCACAGTGTGACTGACAAGGCCTTCTTAAGCAGCAGGGGCGGGGGTTGCTGAATTTATGGGTCTGATTTTTCAGCAAATCAGGCAGCAGTAGTGCAAGGGACAGAGTCAGGGATTGTCTGGGACATTCGGGGGGAGAGGGGGCTTCAGGGGTCCATTTTAACTAGGGCTTATTTTGGGAGTAGGGTTTATATTAGGAGCATCTTTAAAAATCGTGCTAGGGCTTATTTTCGGGATAGGTCTTATTTTGGGGGAAACAGGGTATAAATGGCACCTAAATCATAGGTGCCTAGAAACGCAGCACTTAGCGCATGTCAATCTTAAAGTAGGCGTCATTTATAGAATCTCTCCTAGCAGCACCTAAAGTGGATTTAGGAACAGGTAAGCATCTGAACCTTAGAAGCACCCTTTTTATGCCATCTAAGTTAGATGCCTAGCAACATGTAAGTCCAAAACAAGTGCCTACATGCAAAACAATGCCCACAATTAGCCCCTACCCATGTCTACTTTCTGGTAGACACCTTGGAGAAGACGCCTACTTGAAAGCAGTAGGCGTCTACTGAGTTAGACGTCTACCACCCAATTAATTTTAATTTAAGCCTATTATGAGGTTCTAATTGTTCATTTTTTTCACTGATTAAGCTTTTTAACTCCATGACTGTTGGAGCAGCACAGAGCATTCAACATGCCGGCTGGCACTAAAAATCTCTTGTGTGGTTTTGTAAAAGGGGGGAGGGTAAGTTAGGCACCTAGATTGGCTAGGCGCACCAATCTAGGCATCTATCTTTAAGCATCTTTTATAAAATCTGCCACTAATTCCATTCCTACATACAAGTTTTAGTAAAAGGCTTCCTAAGCGTGCACTCAAGGTTCCATAAGACATGCATTTTTATACACAATTAGAAGAAATGCTACTGAAATATGAGGACAGTGATTTTGGATGAAAGGGCATAAACAGATTGATATTTTTGAGTGTAAATATTTATCTTAGGGACCCTTTTACTAAAATAAATTAAAATCTGGACTTAACATTTTAATGTGGGGGTTTCCTATGCATTTTTCCCCAGCTCTTCTGAGGCAATATTTAGAACATGGATGGGCCATTCAGCCTTTATCTGCCGTCATGTTTCTATTTCTACCTACAAACCCAATCAAGTTCAGAAGTTTTTTTGTTTTTTTAATAACAGGGGCTCTCAACCCAGTCCTTGGGACACACCAAGTCAAACTAGTTTTTAAAACATGAATTTATGCATGAGATAGATTTGCATTCAAGTTTGAAGTTTATTTAAAATTTGTTGAATCCGCCCTATCATATATTCAGGGAGATGTACAATTCTAAAAATATTTTATAACAGTACACAGGGGAACAAAAAGTTCATATAACAAATACATGATTTTCAAAACAGACGGGACTAGTAGGGTAAATAGGATAGAAATACAATAATTGGAGGCAAATGAAACAATCAAGGAAAATTACAAAAGGAGGGATTTTTGTTTTGTTTAGTTTTTTTTTAAAAAAAGGATTGATTTTGCTTTAGTTTTGGTGCTTTTACGATGTCTAGCAGTCAAATGCATCTTTAAAAAGAAAACATTTTAACTGACTCTTAAATCTACCAACGTTTCTTTCCTTCCTTGAGTAGATTGGCAAGGAATTCCACAATTGGGGGGCCACAATGGAAAAAATGTACTGTCTTTGTGTATTGATGGTTTTAAGTGATGGAATAGTTAGCAAATGTTGGTCATTAGATCGAAGAGTTCTAGTGGAAGTGAAGGGAATTAGAATCCTGTCGATAAAAGCTGGAGACTTATGGAGTTGGGCCTTAAATGATAACAGACATATTTTGGAAATTATTCTATGTGATACTGGAAGCCAATGAGATTTTTTAAGAAGTGGCGAGACATGGTCAAACTTTTTTGCATTCATGATAATTTGAATAGAGGTGTTTTGAATTAGCTGTAAACACCTGATCTCTTTTTCAGTGATACCCTTGAATAAGGCGTTACAGTAATCGATTTTAGAAATGATCAGTGAATGGATTAATATGTTTAAGGATTTTGGTTCTAACCATTTGGAAATTGAGCGAATTTGTCGTAACCTGAAAAATTTTGATTTGACTATACTGTTAATATGATCATGATAGGACAGTTTCTGATCGAATATGACCCCTAGAATTTTGATGGTAGTGACTGCCTGAAGAGTAGCACCTGTAAGTGTAATGAGGTGGTTGAATTTTAGGCCTTCTTTCCATGGAAAAAGCATTACATTTGATTTGGAAATATTAAGAGCAAGTCCATTAGTAGCGAGCCATTGATGTATTTGCTCAAGTTTCTTGATAATTTATATTGATTTTGAAGGATTATCAGTATCTGTTTTGGTAATGGTGAATTTTGACTGCTTTCCTCAACCATTATTAGCCTCAAAAATTCACATTTTCCACAGGACATCGAATTATATACTGCAATGCAGAATGCTTGCTTTCTAGTTTGCAAGCTGTTTCCTGACAACTCAAAACAAATGAAATGTCAAATCAGATGCAGTCAGTCAGACTAATTGAAGAGATGGACAGTGTATGAAGAAAAAGACTCCTTTACCTCTGAGACTGGAGTATGTTTTGACAGTGACATATAGTTCAAAAATGAAACACAATCAAGCAAAAAAAAAACCCCAAAATAATTCAGAAATCCACAATGTATTTAAATAATATCAAGATAGAAACAGATTTCTGATTTATCTAGTGGCAGAAATTGAAGAAATACCCTATGTTCTCTTTTCTTTGCTTTCTTGTTCTTTGAATACCTTGAAATATCTGTCAGAGCTGCTGTGATTTTGACATGCAATTGCAAAAGCAGAAGGTGGTAACAGCCTTCAGGGTTACAAATTGCATTACACTGACATAATCAGAAAAAATTTCTAGCACATGGATTCACAGTGATGGTGCATTACCTGTCTGCTGTTAAAGTTTTATAAAGGTCTCAATCCTTTGTTAATAAAAGCAATAAATATGCAGCTTTGAATGCTGCACACCCCATTAATTGGAGGGTTTGCACTGGTCCTAATTCATTAGTGCATACAGTTTACAATTTATGCCTTAATAATTAGGGTTTTGCATGATACCGAGCAAGATTATCTCTGAAATCTTTTAGAGTGGTAGTTGCTGAGCCAAGCATTGCACCCTGTGAATGCAATTCTATAAAGTACAAACAATTATATGTTGATTATGTAAAGTTTGTTAGTAAAAATTGATAGCGGCTCCAGTGAGGAGGTAGTACATAAAGCCTAGGGCAGTGAAAACTTTTGAGCCCAGGTGGTACTTCTGAGGAGCTGGGGAATATACATTGGAGGTGAGGAGTTTGAGATACATACTGAGCTTGGTATATATCTTGGTGAGAGTTTGATTGGTGATCCTCACAAGAACATTTATATATAAAAATTAAGTGCCGTTTGGATAAATTGATTGTACAAGATGGCACAAGAAGATGTGGGATTATGTCCACATGTCATTAGAATTTATTTATGCATTTATTTATTTAAAAATTTCTTTCCCACCTAAGACCTAGGTGGGTTATAGCCAACATATATAAATTCTTTACAGACACAAGAAAAGAGGAAACTGAGAGGGGACACGATCAAAACATTCAAAATACTGAAGAGAATAGATTTAGCAGATAAAGACAGACTGTTTACCCTCTCCAAGGTAGGGAGAATGAGAGGGCACTCTCTAAAGTTGAAAGGGGATAGATTCCGTACAAACATAAGGAAGTTCTTCTTCACCCAGAGAGTGGTAGAAAACTGGAACGCTCTTCCAGAGTCTGTTATAGGGAAAAACACCCTCCAGGGATTCAAGACAAAACTGGACAAGTTCCTGCTAAACTGGAACGTACGCAGGTGAGGCTGGACTCATTTAGAGCACTAGTCTTTGACCTGGGGGCTGCCGTGTGAGCGGACTGCTGGGCACGATGGACCAGAGGTCTGACTCAGCAGCGGCAATTCTTATGTTCTTATGTTCATCAACTCTGCTTAATAATGAACCATCACATCCTTCATCACAAAAACGCTTGTACAAATAATAAATAGGCAATGAAACTGATCCATATTCTTACATAGGTGCAAACTACCTGGTAGCGCGTTTCATAAGTCTGCACCTGCTATGGAAAATCCCATTACACGCCTTGCTGTTTCTACTACTACTACTACTACTACTATTATTTCTGTAGTGCTACCAGACGCACGCAGCACTACACAGAGTCACAAAGAAAACAATCCCTCCTCAAAAGAGTTTACAATCTTAAGAGCCAAGACCGACAAACAGGATGACATGGATACAGTTAAGGGGAATGGTTACTTAGCTGTCTGGGTTGGAGGGCAGGACAATCAATCCATTGTGACATCATTGATGAGGTTGGCTCTTAGACATTGGTGGAAACTCTTCACACTACCAGACGTATGCAGCGCTGTACAGAGTCACAAAGAAGACAGTCCCTGCTTGAAAGAGCTTACAATCTAAACAGACAAGACAGACAAACAAGATGTCATGGATTCAGTTACGGGGAACAGTTAATCAGCTGGCTGGGTTGGAGTGCAGAGGAGTAGGGTTATGGATTGAAGGATATATCCAAAAGGGTTTTCAGTCTGCTTTTAAACAAGATAAAGGAAGGAGCTTGATGGACAAACTCAGATCTTAGATTCCCGTTAGGTACATGTACCTTCAATACTTGCTGCAAGTACCATGGTGCATGGCCATACAAAGTCTGATGTATCACTGACAGCACTTTGTACTGCACCCTAAAACAAACTGGCAGCCAATGTAACTGTCTCAAAATCGGCATCATATGAACTGAATAATCCACACCCATTAACACCCTGGCTACTGCATTCTGGATTAGCTTCAATGCCTTAAATCTGCATTTCGCCACACCCAAATACAAGACATTGCAATAACCCAGTTTGCAGAGCACTAAACTCTGTAAGACAGTATGAAAATTACTTTGTAGCACCAAAGGTCTTAATCTCCTAAATAAGTGCAATTGGAAAAAAGATGACTTGCGTTATTTGTGCAACCATAGTTAATCAGCAATCCAACATCACTCCTAACAAACAAAGTTCTATCTGTACTGGAACATCACAGTCATCTAATTTCACTTGAGTGGGCCTTGTCTCCCCACACTCCTTCCTTGATGCCGCCTGTCATTTAATGCCCCCCTGCTCCTTGTCCGATCCCGCCTGCCACGCGCGCCCCTTCCCTTGTACCTCTAGTTGAAGTTGTTGCTTGCAGCAGTCAACAACGTGCTCCTTGCGATCCCATCGGCTCTCCCTCTGACATCACAGTTTTATGTTTTACATATATGGAAGCTATTGTATATTTTTGAATTGTTTTTTATTTAAATGTATTTTCATAGACTCTGTATATTGTCCACTTGGAATTTTAGATTATGCAGAATATACATTTAAAAAAATAAATAAATAAAAATCAGAGCAGGGGAGATATTTGAGCTCTACACTAGAGTTCTAGTAGATCAGATACAGAAGCATTGTATGTAATAGACATCAGGACAAGAGGTCAACAATGTGAAACCCCCCATGTGAGCTTGAAAAAAAGAAGAAATCTTTGTGTGAAGTGGGGTCTGTCTGTGCTGAATATGAAATAATGAAAGGGGGTTTTGATTGCCATCTATCTGTATATCAAGTTCATGAAGGTTACATGGCTGGGTGTTTGTAATGGGGGGTTGGGCAACACTGAATGCAAATCATACACTTAGGGATGAAAACACAGATAGTTGGGAGGAATTTTATATCTTTTAGGGAATTATTTCATGAAAGTGAATACAAATTATGTACCCAAATGAATGTGGAAATATACATTAAGGGCCAGATTCTGTATAGGGCGCCTGTTGTCCAAAGCTGCCTAAGCGGCTTTTGAGAATCGCACTCGAGCTTTTTGGGGTTGGGGGGTTCTGGCAGGAGGGTCTGAGTATTGCTCCTGCTGACAATCTTTTGAGGGGTGGGGGGTTCCGGCAGGAGGGATTAGACATCCCTCCTGCCAATGATGGTTACAGGGAGGATGTCTGGCAGGAAGGACTGGGCAGTCTTTTTGGGGAGGTGGGTGTCCTTCCTGCTGGTATTCTTTGTGGGGGGGGGGGGGAGAACGAGTTTCTGAGGCTGCTAAACTTATTGTGGCATGGAGATCCCATGCCACAATAATCTCAGCGGCCATGTCTGCTTGAAATATAGACCAGAATATTGCTGGCCTACATTTCAGGTGCCTATGACGGGCTTAGGAGACACCTAGGGACACCTAGGGATGCATAAGCTTGCCTAAGGCAAAACCATGCCCACACCTAGCCTTAGGCAAGCTTAGGTGTCCCTACATGCCTTTCTAGGTTCATGGAGGCGTCTACCCGAGATGTGTTTTTTTTTCAACGTGCGACTCAATTGGTGGTTAGACAACAGTAGGTCCCCTAAAATCGGGATGCCATTTATAGATTTTGACCCCAAGAGCTTGTTCTGAATAGGGGAAGTACAAATCTGCTCCCCATGAATTTACAAGAGAGAGAAAATGTTTGAGAAATCCCAGTAATCCAAAGCTAGAAACAATGATTCGGATATAGAGTTATATCTGTATATTATGTTCACTATGTAAGAGTAAATCTGTCTTATGCTGAGCCATCCCTGATGGTGCTGACTGGGATGGGAGACAGCCCTTTAGAGGGGAACCCTTGTTACTGGTCACTATAATGCTCTTATTAAAGCTAGTATTTTTTAAGTGCTGTTAGGTGTATACCCTCCAGAACAGCTCTTGGGAGTTTGGCTCAAGGCAAGAGGTCTTTGGGAGCAGTTCAGGGCAGAAGAATGAAGAGGACCAGCAGCCCTTGGGAGCAGGGCCAAGGCACTTGGCATTTGGAAGCAGCTCAGGGCAGAAGAAAAGGGCCTGCAGGGGTACTATTGGTGCCTAAGGCTAGTGAAGGCAGTTGAAGAGCTCTGTTGAGTGCTGGTAACCTAAACTACAGCAGGGAAATACTCAAGATACTCCTCTTGAAGAACCAATGCCTTTGATGTGAAATTAGCACCAGGGGTCCAGCAGAGGGATAATACCTCTAGGATGCAATTGGCACTAGGTTCCAACAGGGAAGAAGGCTCCCTAGGAGTGGCCATTGGAGGAGGATGACTCTTAGGAGGCCAATGTTCCTCAGAGCTCAAGGAGAGCATCTGGGAGACCAGAGCAAGAAAACCAGCATCTACCTACACATTAGAGCTCCACAGGATGGGTGAGATCTGAGTGGACTGACAAGAAAAGGAGGGACTTAGGCAAACTGCCATGCCCACCTTCTGACTAAACTGAGAAATTGGGAAGAGCTTGCAGCTACTGTCTTGGCAAACGGAAGTGAAGGAGTTTTGAAGGCTACAAAAGACTGTCAGTTAATGGTTTTATGGATATTGAATCATAGACTAATGTTGGATTAACTGCATAAGTATTGATTTATGTGAGTGAATATAGCAAGTGGTAAAAGCTGTTTATGATAATTGGCTTTATGATTAGGCCTATGTACATAGTTCAATAAAACCTTGTTCACAGAAGCTTTATGGATTTTTTTTCTGTGGGAAGAAGAGGGTGACCCCCAACCATTACACTTCTTTTCCCCAGGTGGAGGCACCAAACGCTATACGAGTGAGGGACCGATGGAGACTGCCTTTGGAGGACTCCAAACAGGTCGGGCCTTGGACCCAGAGCCACCCTGAAGGAGGGATATTACAAATGCTTAAAGACGCATAGCAACAGGTCGAATCAGGTAATTTATGACTTCCTGAGTGGATGGCGGAAAGTAGACATTTCCATTATACGGCATTTGCAGCAGGCTCCAATTCATTAGCAGAATTGATTTTTAAAAAATGCCTGTAGTTTATTGAAGAGAGACAATTGTCACAAAATACCAGATTTATTTATTTAAAACATTTCTAATCTGCCTACACATTGAACTATGCAGAGTATAAGAAATATACACATGATACCATGAAAATATGATATGACACTACTTTTCTCAAACTCTAAAGTAACAGGGTAGCTTTTCAGACAGAAATATTCTCAGCAGCCAACCAGGGTTCAGCTGAGGAGGTCTCATGCTTTTATTGAAAATCTCTCATTTAGAATTGGAATTATGCCCAGGCTAGATTTTCTTTTTACTTTATCACCTGCCCCCTCATACCATTGCATCTGTGATGGAGCTACAAGTGCTGAATATGTTTCACTCATTATCATCCCCTCAACTTATGGTGCTAGGAGATTTGAATTTGCATTTGGAAGAAATCGCTGCTTCTTGTGATGATTCTTTTCTAGCCTTTGTGCGTGATATTCACCTGCATCAAATTATATCTTTGCTGCACATATTTGGGGCCATAAGTAGGATGATCAATGTGCAGGTAACATAAGTAGGATGATTGATTATGGCATAATCATGCCGGTATTAATAACTCTGTATTGTAACACCACCACCAAGCTCCGTGTATTTCAGTATAGTGCCCATGTATTGTAACTCTTCACAGAAGCTCTTTTGAACTCTTTATGGTAACATCTCTACAGAAGCTCATGTAAACCACTCTGAATTGGCTCACCAATCATTAGTAGCAGTATAGAAGCTCTCAATAAACATAGGCCCTCTTTTACTAAGGTGCGCTAACCAATTAGTGCACACTAATTGAATTAGCACACGCTAAACGCTAATGCGTCCATAGACTAACATGCACGCATTAGTGTTTAGCGTGCGCTAAATCGATTAACGCACTTTAGTAAAAGAGGACCATAATGTAGATGAAAATTTTTTTATTTTTTTTTCAATCTGCTCTTAGATAAAATCTTAATCTCTGGCTGCTCCTATTCCATTGCCATACACAGACAGTGTTGGTACATTCCAAATTCATAATTCCCTTTAAGATTTACAAAATTCCATTAATCCCAGATTTAGGGCTCCTTTTACTAAGATGCACTATGCTTCTTAGTGCGCGCTAACCATGTGCTAAATGCTAATGCATGCATGTTAGTCTATGGACGCTTTAGCGGTTAACGCAAACGTAGATTTAGTGTGCGCTAAACACACACTAAAACGCTTAGCACACCTTAGTAAAAGAGGGGGTTAGTAGGAGTCTGGAAACTGTGACTACTTTGCATCAGAAGTTGACTTAGTACTGGAACATTTTGACAGGCTGCTCTTGGAAGAGCAAGCCTGTGCTTAGAACACTATACTATACTCTGCAGCCCTGAACAGTTTGGCTTTGCTGAAAGAAATATCAGCTGCCCAGATTTAAAAAAAAAAAAAAAATATATATATATATATATATATATATATATATATACACTAGGAGGGACTAGGTCAATTCTCCTAATTGGGAAGAGAAGGAACCAAGTTCCCTGAGAGGTGGAATCCTTATTTATTTATATATATATATATATATATATAAATTTTTATGAAATACCAGCTTTGTCATCATGAGCACAAATGGAGAAAGTATTGCTCTGTTTATTAGGATTCCACCTCTCAGGGAACTTGGTTCCTTCTCATCCCAATTAGGACAATTGACCTAGTCCCTCATAATCTCTCTACATATAGGCACCACTTCCTGTTTGTGTTGCAGGCTTCCAGAACACTCCTCCCATTCACTTCCAGATAGGGCCAGAACTTTCATAACTAGCCCAGGATTCCTGGGAGTTGTAGTTTCCACCCACCCCTTTTTTTAATAGGAAAACTATACTTTTTGGTCACTTTTGTCTTAACCAATAATCAGATAACAACGTATGTGACAATGGTTTCTTTTATCCATTGTTAAAAAAAAAAAAAGTAGGCAGGCTTAAATTGAGGGAGGGAAAATATCATTTTAAAATCCTGCATGTACCTTGCACAAATTTCAAGGTACTCATGTGCCTCTGTTAACCTGCATTTTCCACAGGGAAACTGTTTTTCTCTATGAAAATGTGCCTGAAAGCTCTGCAAGTATTATATGGGCATTTGGAAAATTGTCCTGTGATATAGCATTACATCAGGTCCAGTAAGGGCTGTGGGTGGGCAGGGGGTGAGGGTCAAGATTCATTAGGCCCAGCCTCCAAGGAGAACCAACAGCTAAGGGGTCCTTTTACTAAGGCGTGCTAGTGCATCTTAGTGCGCGCTAAATGTTAAAGCATGGTAACGCGTCCATAGGATATAATGGACACATTAGAACGCATTAGCATTTAGCGTGCGCTAAGACACACTAGCGCGCCTTAGTAAAAGGACCCCTAAATCAAGCACCACCAACACAATAAATAAAAAATTATACAACCTTTTTAAGTGCACCAAATGATAGAATACCTGGCTAGTTGACAATAGTGTTTCAAAATTGTTCTTATGAAATTGAGATTTAATAAAAGATTTTATTGCAGGATTTGCAGTCCTTCTCAAGAAAAAAATGAAATAATTGTATTGAAATCCAGGTAGTCCATGCAGTTTCTTATGACAGCAAGGAGATCTGATTTTTCCCCCCCTTTTTCTCTTTAATTTGTTTAGAATCAAGACTGTTGTACTACATCTATCTTTTAGCATGATGGGATAATTTGTATTTAATTATTTTATTACTTGACCGTACTGTCACCAATACCTTTGTGGCATGTCAAATCGTTACGTCATTCAGTTCTTTTATGAATTTTGGAGTGAAATATTCTTGCTATGCTGTGGTTAGTTTGAAGGGAACCCAATTAGGGCTCCTTTTACGAAGGTGCGCTAGCATTTTTAGCGCACGCTACACTGCCGTGCGTGCTAACCCCACGCTGCATGGAAAATACTAACGCCAGCTCTATGGAAGCGTTAGCATCTAGCATTATAGCATTATAGCGCACGCTAAAAACGCTAGTGCACCTTCGTAAAAGAAGCCCTTAGTTATCAATAATGTTCTGTGAAGATTTTGAGTTGAACTGCTCTTAATTTACTCTACAACCTATTTTAGGCCCCCTTTTACGAAGCCATGTTAGGCTTTTTTATCACTGGCTCATAGGAATTCTATGAGCATCAGAGCTTTTACCGCTATGGCTAGAGATTATAAAACCTAATATGGCTTCATAAAAGGGGGGAGGGATATTTTGCACCTAAAATATTAGTAGGTCCTTTTACTAAGATGCACAAACGGATTTAGCACACGCTAAACACTAACACATGCATTTTAGTCTATGGATGCGTTAGCGTTTAGCGCATGCTAATTCGATTAGCGTGTGCGAAATTGATTAGCGCACCTTAGTAAAAGAGGGGTTAAGTAATGCCAAAATGGTAGTCCTACAGTAGCAGCATGAGCTATCATCATAAATCAAGATCTGAAAAGTATGAAGAGACAAAAAAAAGAATCATGATGAAAAAGCTAAAAAGGGTCAGCATTCTTTTCATAGTTTAAGATTTTCATTTGTAATAAAGAAAGTTCAAGAAGCATACAAACACGTGCTATACACATAATAAATAAAGATCTAATCTAATCTAATCCACAACTTAATCACACTATACCAAAAAGGTTCAAGGCAATTTACATCCAAAGAAGCTGTAAAATCTACTGTAATTTATTCTATACTCATATGCCAAATATATCAACAAAGTACCAGTAAGAGAAGAAACACACTCAAGTGTCATTTGAAAGTGAATTACAAAATCCGGTTGATGAAGAACAAGCTGGAGCCTGCTATTTCACTGAATATAAGCATTAATACATGATGCAGGAACTCTTACAGAAGAAACTCTAACTAACCAGGAAATAAGAAGCAGTAGAGAGAGGTCCTCAGCCTCACCCATCTTTATCAATTCCCTAGAGCTTCAGAAAATCGGCAGTTACCAACATCACTCCTGGAAATCAAGCCTCAAAATGGGGAAATTATACCAACATAGCACTGTTTTCCTTGTTGCCTTTTTTCACTTCTCAGACAAAATGTTTGTCCCACATCGTCACTATTTTCAGGCTACCACAAAACTTCAAATAGAAGCTATAAAAGAAGGTTCCAGGACATTAAGAGAGTTCAAAATACAAAAATATGCTGTGTCATGAGACGCAAGCTGGAATCTGGTCTGAAAACTGGTCAAAATATTGAACACCATTTGCAGAAAGATACAGAAAGTGAAGCATATTTGTGGAAACAGATATTTGGAATCTTTTGATGTTACATTTTTCTTAGCACAGAGGTCTGGCATTTAGAAGAGACAGTCATTTAATTGGAGATCCAAATAATAGACATTTTCATGGCATTCTGGAGTTGTTAAGTCACTATGCCCTTCTCAAGCATCACCTCATGAAAGTGAAAGAATCACTAGAAGCTCGTTCTCGGATGTAAGTTCACTATCCATTGGCTGACATACAGAATGAGTTCATGGTGTGCTGTGCTGGTCATGTTAGGAACACAGTTTTAATGGGAAGAGATTCAGCTTTGTTTCTCAGCAGCCCAGCCTGACACTGTAGCATGAAGCCCAGTTCAAACAAATGCTTGTAAAGTGCAAGTGAGCTTATTAAAATCAAGATTTTACAGCACATGCAGTTGCAACTCTTTGGGTTTTGGCCAGGTACTCGTGAACCTGGATTGGTCACCGTGAGAACGGGCTACTGGGCTTGATGGACCTTTGGTCTGACCCAGTAAGACTATTATGTTCTTATTTTAGGTAAATGAGCTTAATGGCTACCTTATTTCAAAATGTTTCAGCTAATCAGATCATTCTTGACTTTCTTTAACATCATTCTCATGAATAGACGCAGGTGATAGTGTCTACTGTTGTAATTATGACACTGTCAGGAACATTTTCTATCCTGAGGTCCATAATATGATACCACTGATAAACACAAACATAACAGATTATCTCCTGAAAAATGAACTTTTCCTAGCTGACAAAGTCAAGGTTTTGAATATGCTGTGTTTCCTCAAAATGACAAATGCCAGATCTGTTGACTTCAGAAAGATAAGTATCAGGTTCTCAAGGATTTCTACAGTACCTTTAATCAAGTTTCAAGTTTTATTAAAATTTATTATCTCGCTTATCAATTTTCTAAGCGGCTTACAATAGTAAAATTATAAAATTGGGGAGATGACAAACAATATTTACTACGAGACAGTACATTACATTTTTTCCTAATATGCTGTAGAGGTAGGTGGGAGGAAATACAATGATTAACAGCAATCACATAGCAAGCATACATGAAATGGTGAAAATTCCTCATTTGATCTTGTTTGAAAGTGTCACCACAGGTAGGGTTGGCTTAACCATTATGCTATCTGGGTGGCTGACTAGGGTGGTAGCTTCTAGGTAGCAGGGAAGAGCAGCTGCATGCTAGATATCAACATTACATTACTGTGGGTTGGCAGGACCAGAGTGTCAGCAAAGGCCTATGGGATATTATATTAAACAAATGTGACCCAGAGAATGTCACTGTAGTCAGAATGAATGACTCCTGGCCATTCAGTCTAACATAAGACATTAGAATGCCATTAAATGACTCCTAAAACACCAGTACTTGAGATTAACAAAGAACCCTTGGCATAGTACTGGGAAGTATCTCTCACAGCCCTGGAATTTTAACAGATGTGTTAAGTACAGATGCTTAAGGAAATCAAACTACCTGTTCTTAAAGACAGGTGCTTTTTGTCAATTGAGACCCATTGTTTCAAACATATACTAAATTATGGCACAGAGAGATAGTGGAAAACATGTTGATATCAGTATCTAACATCGATAGATATTTTTAGAACAAGACTCAAACCTATAAATACAGGCTACCCCCCCCCTCCCTCCTCTCTTTGCTTCTCCTCTCTTCTTAACCCTTCTAGCCTCTTCATACCTATATACCTACCATTCAGAAACACATACACCATTCATTTAGGCAGGACTTAGAAATAAACACACAGAAGCAGTTCTATATTTATATACAGTACTCCCCTGATATTCGAGTTCCCGCGAATATTGAAAAACCACAAATACATTTTTTTTTTGCCTGGGGAGGCAGGAGAGGGCAGCTGGAGCACTGGCGAGTGAAGGAAATCACTCGCGGTATGCTCCGATCGCCTCTTCCTGCACTAAAGTCAGGCTTCACCAATCAGGAGCTGTTTTGACACACAGCTCCTGATTGGTGAAGCCCAACTTTAGCACAGGAAGTCCTGATCAGAGAATACTGTGAATGACCGGGACTGCGAAGAACGAATGACCGGGGGAACACTGTACTTGTAAAAGCCTATTCCTATAAAATATACTATTTATGCTTCACTCCTGGCTATTATTGTCATCAATTCTACTTCCCACTGCCTCTGAGGCAGGACCTCTCAGGACACCCTGAAAAAAAGACTAGCCAAAAACACACACTAAACAGAAAAGATTACATTAGACAGTCTTAGGGAAATTCTATAAATGGCACCTAAAGTAGTGCAGTGCTAAGTGCCACTCTTTAATCTAATCTGATCTAATATACAATTTATTAATCATACTATACCAAAAAGGTTCATGGTGATTTACATTCAACGAGGCCATATAATCTTCAGGAAAATACAAACACTATCAATAATTAAAATATCATCATAGAATGAATATTACAGCAAGTTATATAAAAACGTTTTCAACCTTAAGTCATTGACATCAGTCCTAGGGCTCCTTTTAGAAAGGTGCACTAACATTTTAGTGTGCACTAAAAGCTAATGCGTGCATATTAGTCTATGGACGCATTAGAGTTTAGCGCGCGCATAGATTTAGCGTGCACTAAAAATGCTTAGTGCACCTTAGTAAAATAGGGGGCTAATGTAAACAGGTAGATTATTCTAAATTGTAATGGCAGCGTAAGCAAGAGTGGAGTTGAGCTTTTGTTTATACCGTACTCCTCTAATCTGTGGAAAATATAGTAATAAAGTACCACATAATCTGGTGGAAGAATAATGCAAACGAGAAAAAAAAGTAAAATCAGATTATCTGAAGAGTCAGTTTGTAATATATGATGAACTATGTAAGATTATTTAAACTTAATTCACCTCTCAACTGATAGCCAATGAAGATTCTTATACGTTAATGCAACATTTTCACATCTTTTTAGACCAAAAATTAATCTAACTGCAGTATTTTGGAGCAACTGCAATTTTTTGATCAGTTTTGTTGTTAAGTTAAAATATAAAGAATTATAGTGATCAAGCTGAAGTAACACTAGCATCTAAAACTAACAATGCAAAATAATGTTCAAAAAAGCATGACTTCACTAGCCTAACTCCCTCTTTTACTAAGGTGCGCTAACTGATTACCAAGCGCTAATCACTAATGTGTGCATGTTAGTCTATGGACGCGTTAGCATTTAGCGTGCGCTAATCGGTTAGCGCACCTTAGTAAAACAGGGCCTAAGTTTCCTCATAATATATAAAATCTTAGTAATTTAATCTTCAAATGTAAGAGAAGATTCTAAAAGAATACCCAAAATGTAGACATTTTGGACCCGATTCTGTCAACTGCGCCTAAATTTAGGCGTTGTTTAGGCATCCGATTTAAGTGGTTAATGAGAGATTTAAGGGTATTAACAAGTGTTAATGGGGACTTAGACGGAGGTAGGTGTCACATAGGCTTCATGAGAATATAAACACTAGGTAGACGTGGATTTTTGGAAAAGTCGCATCCAGGCATGTAGACGTGGGCATAACGAAGGCATAATATGGACAGGGTTAAGGATAGGCACCAGATAGATGCTATTTTGACGGCATACCGCGTCTAAACATCATGGAAATTGTAGGCGAATGAAAAGCTGGTCTACATGTGTTTTTGCTTGAGTTGAACTCAGGTTTCTATGGGCAGAACATAGACATGCTTTGGGATTTCGAAATGATATATTCTATATAGACTTTGGGAATTGTTTTTTTTCCTCTTTTCCCCCTCCTAATAGATTTAATAAGCCACCATATCAATAGAGCACATCAATATAAACATATTGCATGGAAAACATAGTACTTTTCTGCCCAAAAAGTAATATGATATACTCATTACACCACCTATGGCTTTCCTGCTTAAAAAGAACCCACTTTTTTCTCACCAAACAGTGCAGCAATCAGCTCTTTCTTGAGAGCAAAGAAAGAACATGAAAAAGATATCAATATTGCACACATTACTTCATTTCTGAGAGCTTAAAAATAGAAAAACCTGATACAGACCTTAACATGCATTTTCCTTCCTTGAAAATGGAGGTGTGCAACTGCACAAAGCTATCCTCATTGTGTGATCATCAAGGTGCACCTGCAAGGTACAATGCCACAAGTAAAAGATGTGCTGGGGGTTGAACTCACACCTCTGCAAGATCAGCACAGGCTTTTAACACACTGAGCTACATCAGCTTCTAACCAAGTACATCTCACTGCCCTGTCATATGATAGCTTACTGACCTGCCTATGTATCATCTGCTTAGGAATTATATCACAGTTACCACAAAGAAAGCATTTGTGGCTCACCAAGTTAATACGCCTTGTTACACCTTGTCCATCTTCTTAAGTTCACTGGTTCAAATCCCACCTTCACTAATTTTAATAGCTTCCTATTAGCTGTCATAAGAGGGACTAGATCAGGGGTAGGGAACTCTGGTCCTTGAGAGCTGTATTCCAGTTGGGTTTTCAGGATTTCCCCAATGAATATGCATTGAAAGCAGTGCATGCAAATAGATCTCCTGCATATTCATTGGGGAAATCCTGAAAACCCGACTGGAATATGGCTCTCGAGGACCGGAGTTCCCTACCCCTGGTCTAGATGGTGGACTTTGCCATTTTTATCAGCACATTTCCCCTTCCAGGCAAACTTATTTTCACATTCCCATGGCTAGGACATCCTAAGCTGTTATAGGAGGAAACTTTTCCACTGACAGGCAAAGCCATTTGTGGCTTACCAAGTAAAGGCACCTTGTTCATCTTCTCAAGCTCACTGGTTCTAATCCCACCCTCACCTTCACTCATTTTAACAGCATCTTAACAGCTGTCATAAGTGGTGGACTTTGCTGTTTTTCATCAGCATTCTGCAGTTTGCAGGCACAAGTGCATCAGATACATTCATCTGCTCTCAGTGGTAGGAATTGATTTCTTTATATGCAATATCTACACAGGGCAACAGGTATGAGTTTACTAAAACTTCAGAGGGCTTGGACAGGTAATGAAGGAAGGTACATGTTTTTTAGATGTATTCTAGAGACATTACTGTTGGTAAATTCAGCTTGGCTGGTTGTGGATTTATGCCTGAGGAGTGTGTGTTGGGGTGGGGGAGGGGGTTTAGGATGAGAGAGAACAGGCTCCTAAGAATTGCTGCAGATCATTTTAACGATCAACTCAAATATGTTTAAGCACAGAATGGCTAAAGAGTTTGAAGGTTTTCTGATAGTAAAATGAATATCAAATATTTGCTAACCGCACTCAAGACTTGAACCCCTTGACATATGGAAGACAAAAGAACATAAATAAGAACATAAGCAGTGCCTCTGCCAGGTCAGACCAGAGGTCCATCCCGCCCAGCAGTCCGCCCCCGCGGCGGCCCAACAAGTCATGACCTGCCTTAATCACCAGAAGGGGCCCCCTTGCCCCCTAGGTTTCTCATCGAAGTCCTATCTTCCCATCAATGTCCTAACCCTCCGGCCTTGCACCTGCACGACCTGGTGAGCTGTCTATACTTATACAACACCCCAGCACCTCCCTCAGTACCCCACGATCCCCTTTTCCCTCAGGAATCTGTCCAATCCCTGTTTGAATCCCTGTACTGTACTCTGCCGGATCACTTCCTCCGGGAGCGCATTCCATTTGTCCACGACCCTTTGGTGAAGAAAAACTTCCTTGCATTTGATTTGAACCTATCTCCCTTCAGTTTCTCTGAGTGCCCCCTCGTACCTGTCGTCCCTTTTAGTCTGAAGAACCTGTCCCTGTCCACCCTCTCTATGCCCCTAAGTATTTTGAAGGTATCTATCATATCCCCCCTGAGCCTCCTCTTTTCCAGAGAGAAGAGCCCCAGTTTATCCAGCCTCTCAGCATATGGGCAGTTTTCCAGCCCTCTTACCAGTTTCGTTGCCCTCCTTTGGACTCTCTCAAGAACTGCCATATCCTTCTTGAGGTGCGGCGACCAATATTGAATGCAGTATTCCAGATGTGGGCGCACCATCGCTCGATACAGCGGCATGATGACTTCCTGTGTCCTAGTTGATATGCCCCTCTTGATGATGCCCAGCATCCTGTTGGCTTTCTTCGAGGCTGCTGCACACTGTGCGGATGGTTTCATGGATGGATCCACTAGCACACCCAAGTTTCTCTCAAGTCCGGTGTCTTCCAGCAATCTCCCCCCCATTTTATACTCGAACAACGGGTTCTTTTTCCCTATGTGCATGACCTTGCATTTATCTACGTTAAAGCGCATTTGCCATTTGTTTGCCCAGTCCTCCAGCTTATCGAGGCCCCTTTGCAGTTCCTCACACTCCTCCCTGGTCCTAACTCTGGCGCAAAGCTTGGTATCGTCTGCAAATTTTATAACCTCACACTTTGCCTCCGTTTCCAGGTCATTGATAAATATGTTGAAGAGTAGCGGCCCCAACACCGATCCCTGCGGCACACCGCTCGTGACTCCCCGCCAGTCAGAATATTGGCCCTTTACTCCGACCCTCTGTAGTCTACCTGACAGCCAGTGCTTGATCCATCTGTGTACATCCCCGCCCACCCCGTGGTTCCACAGCTTCCTAAGCAGCCTTTCATGTGGCACCTTGTCAAAGGCCTTTTGAAAATCGAGGTAAATGATGTCTATGGGTTCCCCTTTGTCCACCTGACTGCTTATTCCCTCAAAGAAGTACAGAAGGTTTGTCAGGCACGACCTTCCCTTACAGAATCCGTGCTGGCTTGTCCGCAGTAGGCCATTTTTCTCGATGTGCTCGCAAATGCTGTCCTTGATCATTGCTTCCACCATCTTCCCTATAACTGAAGTCAGGCTCACCGGCTTGTAGTTCCCGGGGTCACCTCTCGATCCCTTCTTAAAGATAGGTGTGACATTCGCCAGTTTCCAGTCCTCTGGTACCTCTCCAGTTTTCAAGGATAGGTTGCAAACATGCTGGATTGCGCCCACTATTTCCTGACTTAGTTCCTTCAGAACCCTTGGGTGGATCCCGTCCAGTCCCGGTGATTTGCCGCTTTTCAGTCTGTCAATCTGCTTGAGGACATCCTCCCGACTTACCTCTATATGCCCCAATCTTTTGGCCTGCTCCCCACTCATGAGCTCCTCTGAGTCCGGTATATTGGACGTGTCCTCGCTCGTGAAGACCGACGAGAAGAACGTGTTCAACCTCTCAGCTACCTCTTTATCCTCCTTAATCACTCCCTTCCTATCCCCATCGTCCAATGGCCCCACCTCCTCTCTCACTGGTTGCTTCCCCTTTACGTAACTGAAGAATGCCTTGAAGTTTTTCGCCTCCCTGGCCAGCCCCTCCTCGTATTTCCCTTTTGCTTTTCTAATCTCTCGGTGGCATTCCTTTTGGCATTTCCTGTGCTCCTGGTGATTTTCCTCCGTTGGATCCCTCTTCCATTTCCGGAAGGACACTTTCTTGTCACTGATTACCCTCTTTACTTCAGGTGTCATCTAAACCGGGTCTTTTGACCGCTTGTTCTTGCGGCCTTTCCTGAAACTGGGGATGTACAGTTTTTGCACTTCCTGCAGTGTGTCCCTGAGAAGGGTCCAGGCGCTCCCTACAGTCTCCATCCTAAAGCCGTTCCTGAGCTTCCTCCCCACCATTTTCCTCATAGCAACATAGTTCCCTTTCCTGAAGTTGAGCGCAGTCGTTGCGGTCCTCCCCACTATGGGTGACCCCCTTTCTAATGTGAATCTGATCACGTTGTGATCACTGTTGCCTAGTGTTCCTCCCACTTCTACCCCTCTTGCAGGCCCCCCTAATCCGTTAAGGATGAGGTCAAGAGTAGCATCCCCTCGCGTCGGTTCCTTGACTAGTTGCTCCATGAAGCAGTCCCTCACAGCTTCTACGAATCCTGCTTCCCTCATGGAGTTGGAGTGTCCCGTACTCCAGTCTATCCCCGGGTAGTTGAAGTCCCCCATCACTGTTACACTTCCAGTCCTGCATTCCTGTCTCAGTTCTGCTTCCAAGTCTTGTCCTATTGTTTCTGACGCACCAGGCGGGCGATAATACAGCCCCAGCTTTATGTCTGCACTCTTCTTTCCCGGCAATTTGACCTATAGCGATTCTAGCTCCTCTGCCTTTGTTGCCGTATCGATCCCAATCGAATAGATATAGTCCTTTATATAGAGTGCTATGCCTCCCCCCTTCTTGTGGGTCCTGTCCCTCCTGTAGAGCTTGTACCCTGGCAGCACCACATCCCATTGATTTTCCTCTGTCCACCAGGTTTCTGTAATTCCTATTATATCCAGGTCCTCCCCCTTGGCCATGACTTCCAGTTCACCCATCTTAGCCATGAGGAGTGCCTTAAAGCATAGAGCTATAGAAGGAACTTCATTTAGAATTTGGTAACAGAAACTAAGCAGATGAGAAATGGCTTCTTGTCAATGCTTTGAGAAGTGAAGGAAATGATTAAAAGTCACTGCAACTGTGTTTGGCCAAAATACACCCAAAGCACGCCCAATCAGATTTGAACGTTTTCTGGTGGGAAGTCCTAACGGTGCCTATGATGTCAGATGCCACTTAGGCGTGCTTAGTATAAGAAGGTCCATCAGAGTAGTCTTTTCTCTTTTAGGACTCCTATTTTGTGTTTTTGTTTATGATGATTTCTGAGACTTTACTTTTCTTGATTGTCTTTTAACCTTTTCATTCCTATATCTGCCACAACTCTCTCCATTTCACAGGATCATTAGCAGCTATAGTAATTTGCAATTTTGATGTCTTTCTAACCTTTTTCATCTTTCCAAGTGACTATGCTGCACCTATGCAAGGAACTCCTTGCTAGCAGCTCAGATAACAAATCCAGGTGAGAATGATATATTGCTAACTACTTAGTTGTCTTTATTAGATAAAAGCTCAAACAGAACTGATTTCTTCTTCTTTTGGACTCACATTCTGTGTTATTGCTTATGATGATTCTCCATTAACTTTTTGTCCCCCTGATATCTGCCACAACTCTCTCCATTCCACAGGGTCATTAGCAGGTCTGAGAATTAGTGATGGTAAAATTTGGTTCCAGGTGTGTTGGCTGAAAAAAACCCCATACTGTTTGAAACTTTGGTGCCAGCAAAATGGATATGCAAGTTACATGAATATGTGGAACCTGTAGCAGTGCTTTTCCTCATAGAGCTAAAGGTAAATCTTTTTAGAGTCATAATTGTTAGGCATCCTTATTATAAAAAGGGAAGTGTTTGTGCTTCTGTTCATTCTAGTGTTATTCTGAGACTGTGACATATTCTCCCGACTTCTGCTTTTTATTTTTGCCACAGATGTCTAACATTTTCCCCATTTCCCAGAGTGGCTAATGTCTCCCCTTGTGTTTCCCAGAGGCCAGAGCAGGTCTGTTCAAACTAGGTTCAGCACACCAGCTTGCACCTGGCCAAAGCTCAAATACCAAAACAGAAAGAATAGGTGAGAATGATGTACTGCAACCTTTGTTTGACCTTGTGATGAATTATATACATTTTCACAATACTAACATGTTTCACACTTTTTTCCTTCAGAAGGATGTAGTTATTGATGATTTTCTGAGAGAACAGTAAATTGGTGAGTTTTAGGCTCTCTTTTACAAAGGTGTGCTAAACAATGCACATGTTAACATTTACCATGATCTTAAAACGGTGCCGTTTAGGGTGCCATTAGAGTGTGCTAAATGTTAACGCTTGCATGTTATCCTATGGACACGTTAGCAGTTAGCACATACGTTGATTTGGTGCACCTTTGTAAAAGAGAGCCTAAACTCACCAATAAAGTCTTAATTTGTCTCAATCTATCTTCCTTTTTCTACAGCTTGCCTTCTCCTACCAGGAGCAGATTATGGGACCTTAACAATTCTACCACAGTAAAAACTTGGACCTAGGACTGGCTTATCCTGCATACCTGTCATCTATCTCATTGATCTGCAGTTACCTGATATTACACTTGCATGCTGCTTTCCTAGACTGTGCAATAAAAATCTTAAGCCATTTTTTTTACCTTGTGCTTATTTACATTGAGTAGCAGCCGGGCATTAGTGTTTCCTTAATAAGCATAACTTCAGCTACTTTGTCACATTGACCTTTGTCTTATCTAGTGTTCCATGAGGCTCAGGCTGCAAAGGAGAGAAATGAGGAGGCCCATAAGGGGTGGCAAACAGGGTAGCTGGCATGTCTCCTACCTCACAGCCTTCAACCAGCATAATATTTGAGAAAATGAGATTATATGAGAGCTGGAGAGGATGAAATGTGCAATGAGGTGCCTTAACTTGGTGAGCCAGAAATGGCTTCTTTCAGTCAGGGGAGAGGTTTCCTACCCTGATAGCTTGACTGTAGCCATTTCGGCATGCTTCGGGCGCTCCGCTATGGAGCCGCAAGCACGCCGTAGCTACTGCCTTAACAACACCTAAACGGAATAGTATAATCAAACCTGAATTGCTATGATTTTATGGCTTATTGTGTAGCACAGTGGTTAGAATGAAGGTTGGGGTTTGAGACTTGTCTGGGTTTGACTCCCTCATGTACTTCAGCTGACACAATACTCATTTTAATAAAAATTACAAGCTACAGACTAATCAAATCTAATTTTCATCTCAAACAGCATAACATTAGCAATGCTAGAATCAATCTATTCCAAAAGTGGAGTTTGCATTTGATAAAAACAGGAGTATTTGACTCCATGTCACATTTATTGAACCATACTTGAGATTCTGGCTTTCAGGACAATGAAAGCAGTGCTTTAAGCTATTGAGCTACCAGTTTCTTTTCTCAGCTAACTGTGATATGATAGCTAAGCAGATGATACATAGGCAGGTCAGTAAGCTATGATATGACAGGGGAATCGGAGAAACCAGAGTGGAAGGTGGTGTAGCTCAATGAGTAAAAACTCTGTGCTACTCTTGCAGAGGTTGTGAGTTTAACTCCTGACCCATATTTTACTTGTGGCATTGTACCTTGCAGGTGCACCTTGATGATCTCACAATGAGATCAGCATTGTGCAGCTGCACACCTCCCTTTGCAATGAACTAGAAGCCACATTCAGGTCTGTTCTGTACGTTATTCTGTTTTTAATCTTGGCCAAATGAAGTTATGGGCTTTTTCTTTGTTTTGAAGAATGAGCTGATTGTAGCACTGTTTAATGAGAAAGAGAATGTTATTTAGAGCAAGGAACCTAAAGCTGTGATTTTCATGTGCTGCATTTAGCTAATAACTACTCGAAAGGGTCCAGAGAAGAGCCACTAAGATGGTTAAGGGGCTGGAGGAGTTGCCGTACAGCAAAAGATTAGAGAAATTGGGCCTCTTCCTCGAACAGAGGAGATTGAGTGGGGACATGATTGAAACATTCAAGGTACTGAAAGGGATAGACTTAGTAGATAAGGACAGGTTGTTCACCCTCTCCAAGGTAGGGAGAACGAGAGGGCACTCTCTAAAGTTGAAAGGGAATAGATTATGTATGAACATAAGGAAGTTCTTCTTCACCCAGAGAGTGGTGGAAAACTGGAATGCTCTTCCAGAATCTGTCTTAGGGGAAAACACCCTCCAGGGATTCAAGTCAAAGTTAGACAAGTTACTGCTGAACAAGAATGTGCGCAGGTAGGGCTAGTCTCAGTTAGGGTGCTGGTCTTTGACCAGAGGGCCACAGTGTGAGTGGACTGCTGGGCATGATGGACCTCTGGTCTGACCCAGCAGCGGCAATTCTTATGTTCTTATGTAATATTGCTTCTTTAAGCAGTTTTAAATTCAATATGTGTATATGGATGCGTCCTGTTTATGTGGTGCCTGAATAACAAAATAAAAATCCCTGAACTGTATTTAAAAGATCACTTTGACAACATCTAAAAACTTCTCTCAAATAACATCTATGGATGCCCAGAGACAGCTCATTGGATGACCTAGGCTGTCTAAATAGCATGTATCCTGCTAAAGCCTTTCTGGAGCTTAAACCACATCTATCTAAAGCCTATATGATGCTCAAACTCCTATGCTTTACACTTCTTATAAGAGTTAATTTTACCATTACTATACAAGTTTCTGTGTAGCACAGGAGTGAAGCTTCTACCCTTCTATGCTGATGTTTCCAGTTCAACTCCCAATTAGTACCTCTCAGTAAAAGTTATATTATACTTATCCTTTTAACCATGGCATACTTTGTTACTTTTTTGTTTTTATACTATTGAAGTATACAATTCTGAAATAATGAAGAAAAAGGATATAACAGGGCAGTAAGATCTACCTTGTTCCGTCTCCTAGCAGAATTAACTGCCTATAATTAACTGCCTAACTATCTATAAGAAGCTGTACAATCAAATCAGAATTGCTATTATTGCATGGCTCATTGTCTAGCACAGCGGATTAGAATGAAGGTTAGCGTGTAAGCATGTCATATTTTTTCACAATTCACACTGATGTTCCTAGTTTAACTCCCACTGAAACTAATATATTATAAATATCCTTTTAAACATGGTATACTGAGTTTTTATTATCCTTTTAACGATGGTATACTTTGGGTTTATTATGTTAAAGCTTACAATCCTGAAATAATGATAACAAATCAGTAAAAAACACATCTATATATATATAACTAACATCGTAGGGACGTCTATCTGGCGTCTATATCAGAAAAAGTGTGATTTTTGGGAACGGGTATCGGACGCCTATCCGACGCCTATGTAACGCTCATTGAAATTTGCACCACGTGAGCGTCTAAACCACGCCTAAAATTAGGCGCAGTTTACAGAATTGGGGCCTTTATCTACTTGCAGGGTAATAACTGATTGTAAAGTAAGAAATGAAGGAACAAAAGATGGTGAATGATGAAATCAAAGAACCTTCGCCTTACTTGCATTCAATTTCAACTTATTAGAAGAAGCCCAATCTCCAATTCTGTTCATGCAATCAGTATGCCTGAAAGGCATACCTTATAGAATCACGCTTAGTGGCACCCAAAATGGACGTAGGCATCTGTAGGCATCCTAACTATAGGTGCACCCTATTTATTCCAGGGTTTTCTTGGCCCAAATGAGTGTTCCTCTATGAAAAACAATTTTTTTTTCCCTATTGACAAAAAATTGGAAAGCAAAATACTTCAATACTTCTGGCCCTGTGGTAATTTCAGGTCTCACACTGTTCAAGCAGCCGGACCAACTAAATACATAATGGTGACTCATTCCTCAATAACAAAGGATGCTGACATCGTAAGTGCAAAAGTCCGACTGCACACAGTTCTGCCTGATACCTTGCGAGATCATGCAATCAGTGCTGAATAGAGCACTGATGAAACAAAACTTTAGATATCTATATTTAATATACAACCACTCTGGACAGAATGCTAGCATTCTAATCACACACAATAATTCTCAGCAATGACGCAAAACATTCACTGAAGGCACAGCCGTGGATCAGTCAGATAAAATATATTGAGCGTGATTGTGCAAAGTTTTAATGTTCTGACAGCCCAAACAACCATTTGTAAGTGATGACCAATAAATAAAGAAAACCAACGAAAATGAATAGGCAACCGCCTGTCCTATTTCCAGAACAAGTGATAGGTTTCAATCAAAACAGGTCAGTCTTGCTGCATCCACATACGAAGCTCGACATATTTTCCACCCACAGAAAGCTAGAACCCTAATCCAATCAGTGGATAAAGGCATCTTCAAAAATATCACATCTTTACAGGAGACACCTCCACATGACATCTTTGGCAACAGATGATTCCTGCCTCTGCCACTGTGGAATGGAAACAGCTGGATCAATACAGATGATAACAGAGAGTGCTGGGAATTAAAGAAGAAATTGCTACTGCTATGTTAAATACCAGGGAGGAAAGCAGTCAGAGAAAGATAGAGGATGAAAGAGGATCTAGAGCAGTGGTTCCCAACCCTATCCTGGAGGATCCCCAGGCCAATCGGGTTTTCAGGCTAGCCCTAAAGAATATGCACAAGAGAAATTTGCATATAATAGAAGTGACAGGCATGCAAATCTGCTTCATGCATATTCATTAGGGCTATCCTGAAAACCCGATTGGCCTGGGGGGGTCCTCCAGGACAGGGTTAGGAACCACTGATCTAGAGAACACCCCATGATTGTTAAATCTGCATATACATTTGGGCTCCTTTTACTAAGGTGCGCTATGCTTTTTAGCACATGCTAACCACGCACTAAACGCTAATGTTAGTCTGTCAATGCATTAGCGGTTAGTGCACACGTAGACTTAGTGCATCCTTAACACGCGCTAAAATGCTTAGCATACCTTAGTAAGCCAGGGGGATAGTTTTTATGGCACTTTTTTTTTTTTATTTCTGCTTTTGCAAAATAAATCTTTAAGATGGTTCATAAAAGAGAAAAATCTTTTCAAAAAAACATGTTTAAAAACATCAAACAAAATAACAGACATTTTCTATAAAATAATTATACAAATACTTGTACTTCAGTGTTGATATTGTTAAACTAATCTCATTTTAATCTCCATGGATCTTATAGTCACTGCTATTTAGGCAGCCGGGAACAGCTCCAGGCCATCTAAATCACATATACTGGCTATCTGCAAGTATTCAGTGGAGGATAGCTGGTCATCTCAGGCAGAATATTTGGCATAGCGGATTAGCAAGTGACCGGCTCTATCATACGACACAGTCGGACTCTGCTAATATTCAGTGGCTGACTGGCTAAGTTCAGCGGTCAAATACAGTCACCTAAAAGGGTCGTGAAGACAGAGCCAACAAGCCGCTGAATCTTAGTCTAGCTGGCTAAAAATAGACTGGAAATTCAATATTGATCACCAGATATAATGCTGGCATTGATTTTCCAGTATCACCGGAGATCGTGGGAGATCACTGGTGATCTCCTGTGGTCTGAATATGGGACTACATATTATTTAGCTGTTCAACAGTATTAGGTTGCCCAGTATTCAACCTGTGGCATGAAGCGCTCCTCCGGTATTCAACACAGATAATCAATGATGGGCCACTTCCAGCAACCAACATTGAATACCATGGTTTTCAACATCGGATAGCACATGGCCAGTTAAGGTGATATTCAGACTTAACTGGCCATGGTTTAGCAGGCAAAGATAGGCTTTATTCCCCACTTAAGCTGGCTGCTTAAGTTCTGAATATTGAGATTTAAGCAGTCACATCCCCAGAACGATACCAATGTCACCGGCATTATTTTACCACATATACTTAGCACTAACTATTATTCCAGAAATCTTATTATATCAATTTTTAATGTAAAGCCATATAATGCCCACTCATTCTCAGCGGCACCACATATGTAGATAAGAGGCTAATTCTTTATATATGTTTTTTATATTTTTGTATGGACCTTCAGAATGTAGCTAGACATTAATTAATGAACTATTGAAGCTAAGAGCTGGTTTTTAAAAAAACCGTTAGAAATAAATAATAAAGTGGACTGATGAAGACGTGTTGCAGCTAGTAATAAATCTAGCTACATTCTGAAGGTCCCCCCATTTTGTAAGTGGAAAAACCCGATGTTCACTTACAAAATGGGGGGATCAGCACTAGGGATGAGCGACCTTGAAAGAGACCTGGGAGTGATGGTAGACACAACATTGAAGGCGTCGGCGCAGTGTGCCACGGCCTCAAGGAAAGCAAACAGAATGTTGGGTATCATTAAGAAGGGTATCACGACCAGGACAAAGGAAGTCATCCTGCCACTGCGTCCATCTCGCAAGTCATCCAAAGTTAAAAAGAGCCTGACACATTTTCGAAAGATACGTTCAACTTTTTTTGACTTTCGAAAATCATCTAATTATACGTTCTGCCGATCTGATCGTCCAAGCCATTAAATTGTCCATCTTTATACCACATTTCTGTCCAACTTTCTGTCCTAGTCCAAAACGCCTAGAACAAGCCCTGTTGTACGTGGGAGGGGTCTGCAAAGTGATGGACTGCACACCCAGACATGCCACCTAAATAGTGGGGTACCTTACAGGGCATTGCTGTGAACTTCACAAAAAGGGTGCCATGGCTTCTCCTCACTGCAGCTCCCTTATAGGTGACGGTGAGCCCCCCCAAACCACCTCCAGAATCCCCTAGACCCACTTATCTACCACCCCAATATCCCTTATGGCTGCAGGAGCCACTTAGATGCCAGTCAAAAAGGGTTTTGGGGGTGTATAGGGCAGAGCACATGTTTCAGTATCAATGCAGTAATTACAGGGGCTTATGGGCATGGGTCCTCTTCTCTATGGGTCCCTAACCCACCCCCAAGATGACTTAAGCTGCCTCTGGGCTGGAAGACTAGGCTTTCCTATGCCAGGCGGCCAGGTGATGATGGTCTGGAGGCTGAAATATAAAGTTGTGAATATAATTTTTATGGGGGGGGTTGGTGATCACTGGGGTAGTGTGTGGGAGTCTGTGTTATGTGTTTGAAGTGTTTATCTGGTGAGTTTAGGTGGGTTTTTTGTGACTTAGACCATGTTTTACATAGTCTAAGTCACAATGTCCAAGTTCCGTCTAGGCTCTGTTATTAAACTTTCAGTTATACATGCTGCAAGACTAAGTCTAAGCCGGCCCACGTCCCGCCCAACTCCCACCCTCAACACGCCTCCCGAAATACTCTGTTTAGCTTTGGATGTTGAGGGGCACTATGAAGGCCTAGGTCATTTTTAAATATGTCCAAAACCCGGTTTTATTATCAGCGCATGGATGTTTGAGAAATGTTTGTCCAAGTTTCCAACTTAGGCCCGTTTTTGGGCATTTTTCTCTTTCGATTATGAGCCCCTTAGTCTCTTATCTACATATGAGAATGAGTGAGCATCATATGGCTTTACATTAAAAATTGATATAATAAGATTTTTGGAATAACAGTTAGTGCTAAGTATATGTGGTGAAATCATTAAGCAGTCAAGTTTTGGCATTATTCCTGTGCTACCGGCATTATTTTTGGCACTAACTAGGCATTTTCAGCAGCAACAACTGGTGAAATGCTGCTAAAAATGCCCAGTTAGCCACAAAGGCATGGCTTAACTGGTGGGTGGCCATTCTTGGTTAGTTAACTCATGACGAATTATCAGCCAAATAATATACAACAGTATTTAAAATGTACTGCTCCCTACATGCTACTTTATAGGACAATGTTGACTCCCAATAACTCTGAGTTCTCTGACTCTCTTTCTCTAGTACACACTCTCCCCTTGCCATGTCCAGAGACTTGCTATCTGCATTGCTTCCAGAGCAGTTTATCCATTTTCCTTCTTCACCTTCTCAATGAATTTGAGCCAAGCTACTACTACTACTACTATTATTAATTATTTCTATAGCGTTACCAGACGCACGCAGCACTACACAGAGTCACAAAGAATAAGAAAACAGTCCCAGCTTGAAAGAGTTTACAATCTAAACAACATGTTGGGTCCAAACTCCGTGACTCTCATAAGATGTAAAACAGTGAAGGAATTTGGTGTATCATGCTGCTTAAACTCCCTGAGAGTAATACAATGTTAAAAGAAATCAGAACAGTGGTTCCAGAATTTTTTAAAAAACGTGGAAGCAAGCCTCTAGAAAAGATAAGGATGTATTAAGATAATGGGGGAGGAGAGATGACTTGGAGAGGCTAGAGTTGGGGGGGGGGAAATCTCTTGACAAGGTACTAAACAGGAAGATGCTGACTGGTAGACAATGAAGGATGAGGCTGACTGGGATGGAATTAGAGAAGATAGTGGCTAAGAAAGGAGAGAGAAAAAAAAGTGTGAGAATGAATCAGGGGAATCAAACTTCACTTGAGTTACACATGTCCTTCTCTGATTGTGCCTGAACAGCCGAGATGCCTGCATCATTAGAGAGACTTATCCAACCACTTTGTCCACCAATGATTCTGACTCACACAATGAAGCCTTTTAGCCAAAGTAACTTGGCAAAATAATGAGGATCACTGCTACAAACCAAACCATTAATAGTATCGTCCATCTACATTTACTGAATAGTTTTTTCAGGAGCAAGTCACTCTTCATCTGCATGGGGTTTTCTTTCAGGATAATGTTGGCACTTAAAAAAAATAAATAAGAACATAAGAAAATCCTTGCAGAATCAAACCAAGGTCTATCAAATTCAGCATCCTGTTTGCAACAGTGGCTTGTCTGGGTCACTAGTGCCTGGAAGATCTGAAAAAGTAGACCTTAGTTCCCATAGATCATTCCTAGAAATAAGCAGTGGCTCATCATTTATTTATGGACTTTTCCTCCAGGAATTTGTATAATTTTTTTAAAACAAATCTTGGTGTTTTACACTGGATTTTCCAAACTGTGATAGAGTTTTCTACCATGGACCAGCAAGGTAAATGTTCCAACGCTCATAGAATTCCTCTTGTTTTAGGTATGTTAAGTTTGTCCTGGGTTTTTAATTAATCTGATAAATGTTTCCCCCTTTTTATCGTAAAATGCATGAGACTTTATGATTAGCGTTTTATCAGAATTTTAATAAATTTAGATGTCCGGCATAAGTCATGCTTACTTTGACCTTAGATGTCTTTAGGCAGTGCCGTAAACACAATCTAGGTGCTGGTTTTGTAGGTGCTTCCAGGCACCTACATTTTTTGTTTTAATAATTTTAAGGTCTCTTAACTCTTTAATTGGCAGATGAAGAAACGGCTGCTTTATGTAACTTGATGTTGAACGAGAGCAACAGTGCCAAGTAAACAGGCATTTGGAGATGCCGATCTCCCATAAGTGCTATGGAGCAACAATGCTAAATAAAGGGTTAAATGACTTTGCCGCTTAAGTTAGGCACCGGTAGGGCACCTACCAGTGCCTAACTTACGGTACCCTTTTTAGAATATGGGCCTAAGTGTCCACTATTTCTTAACACACTTTAGTACAAGGGCCCTTAAGTTTTGGACCTGGAGTTATTGGAAGATCAGGCATCTCTTGTATCAAATTTTGGTAAAAAGTAGCCTTAGCACATCCTCACAATGAGTCAATCCCATGCACTAAGGCATTTTTTCCACCAGGATAAAATGGTCGATTTTTCTATTTTCTCCATTAAAGGCCACATGATAATTTTCCCATTAGCACATGAGTTCCTGTTGCCACTCATTATGTAGGTGGCAAGGGCTCACGTGCTAAGCACACACCAATCAGCTGACATGCAGCTAAACAAACCGCAGAACACGCCTACTCTCTGCCCCCAGACCTGTCCTTATGCTATAATATATATATATATATTTTTTTTTTTTTAGCATGTGGGTAGCATGCACACATACAAAAATTACCACAAGAGCCTGAGTTTGCCCCATGGTAAGCCCTTTTTTTTTTTTTGCTATGGTAAGCACTTTACCAGAAAGCACTTCCATAATATTTCTCATGAAAATGTTAAAAAGAGCCAGATCAAGGATCGATCTTTGTAGCAAACGAAGGGGTAACATCCTTGTCCTCAGATGGAACTCCATTTTCCACTACCCTCAGTAACATTTGCTTAATTCTAGTAAAGCAAATGTGATTGACTTACCCCCTTTTTTTACAAAGGTGCACTAACCGATTAGCGCACGCTAATCAAATTAGCACACGCTAAACGCTTACACGTCCATAGTCTAACATGCATGCGTTAGCATTTAGCGCATGCTAAATTGATTAGCATGTGCTAATCAGTTAGCACACCTTAGTAAAAGAGGGCCTTAGTTACTAACTCAGTTATTTATTTGAGGGACTAAACCACAGGCAATTAATTTATTTATCAGTCACCAATGTGGAACAATATCAAGGCTTTGCTAATATCTAGGTACACCATATCAAGCACTATCTCTAGATCCAGCTGTTTGGTCAACCAGTCAAAAAAATGAATCAAATCAATATGGCAATACCTACCTTTAGTATAACTGTTACTGTCTCAGTTCCTGCAATCCATTTGATTACAGAAACTTCACTATCCTCTTTTTTAGACGCATTTCCATTAATTTAATCACCAGAGAGGTCAGACTAACGGTCCTGTAGTTTACAACCTCCTTACTTCTGTTTTTGTGGAGAGAAAATATATCCACCTTTCACCAGTCTTCGGGATCATTCCCAGCTCTAAAGAAGCATTGAAAAGTCAAACAGTTGAGCTGTCAGAACTTCCTAGTTCCTTAAGTATCCTCGGATAAATCCCAACTGGCTCCATCACTTCAACACTGTTTTCTGAAAATCAATTAAGGTCTACTATGCATCTATTCCTATTAGCATTTGTCTTTTAAGGTCCTTCAGTTCTCCTGGGTCTTCATACATGGATATACGTAGAATAGAAATATTTGTTAAGCAATTCTATCTTATCTATATCAGCCTCCACTTATTGTTTCCCTTCACCACTGGGTCTCGCAATGTTACTTTTGTACCTCCTCCTAACACTTTTGAGACAGACATGAGATCGGTAACGAGGATTGTTGCTGCTATGTGGGTTCCTGCCAGGTCCTTGTGACCTGGATTGGCTTCTGTTGAGCTAGACCAGGGGTGCCCACACTTTTTGGGCTTGCGAGCTACTTTTTAAATGACCAAGTCAAAATGATCTACCAACAATAAAATTAAAAAAAAACACAAAGCACACTGTACACATAGAAAATGTTAATTATCATTCCTATTCCAGGGTTTTTCAAAGAGGTCAAAGCAGATGACTCTATGCACTATCACCTCAGTAACAACCATACAAAAATAGACAAATATACCCCCCTCCCTTTTTACTAAACCACGATAACAGTTTTTAGCGCAGGGAGCTGCGCTGAATGCCCAGCGCTGCTCTCGACACTCATATTCTCCCTGGGCTAAAAACCTCTATTGCAGTTTAGTAAAAGGGGACCTTAGTGTAAAATATAGACAGCAGATATAAATTCAGACACATTTTGATCACTAAATTTAAAATAAAATATTTTTCCTACCTTGTCTGGTGATTTCATGAGTCTCTGGTTGCACTTTCTTCTTCTGACTGTACATCAAATCTTTCTTCCCTTCTTTCAGCCTGTATGCTTCCTCTCCTCCAGACCTCATTCCTTCCCCCAACTTTTCCTTCCTCTTCCCTGCCCTTTCTTTCTCTCTGCCTCCCTTTCTTTTTTTTTCTTTCTCTTCTTTCCTTCTGTCTCCCTGCCTGCCCTTTTTCTTTCTTTCTCCCTGCCTTCCCCCAAGCCACTGCCACTGCCATTGCCATCGGGGACCAGGACCCAAACGCCACCAATAACAGGCCCCAAGCTCTCCCTGCTTCGGCAAACCAGCATTCCTCTCCCCGACGTCAATTCTGCCGTCGGGAAGAGGAAGGCTGATCAGCCCAAGATCGTGATCAATCTATTGGGGAAATGCTGCCGGGTCCTGCCTTCGCGGAAACTGAAAGTAGGCAGGACCCAGCAGCAAGAAGAGGAAATGCTTCATTTACTTGTCTCCCGCCTTAGCCCGTAGCGAACGCTTGCTTCAGGGCTCTCAACATGTGCGTGCCGGCTTCCCTTCTCCCCTCCCCCCGGACATAACTTCCGGTTTCGGAGGGAAGAGAAGAGAAGCCGGCACGCACACTTTAGAGCCCGGAGCATAAGTTCGCTACGGGCTGAAATCTCCAAGCCGGTTTTTTGGTTTTTTTTTTAATGTTCAGCAGTGGCAGATGACAGCTGGGCGGACCGCCCAGCTAAAAGGCCCTAGGGAGAACACTGGAGAGGAAGGCTGATCGGCCCGTAGATCAGGACGGCAACACGAGTCTGCGATCGACTCACGTTGCCTTCCTGAGCTACTGGTCGATCGCGATCAACGTGTTGGGCACCCCTGAGCTAGACCATTGGTCAGACCCAGTATGGTTATTTTTTTTTTTTTTTTAAACCCTCTGGTTTGCTGTGGTGAAGGCATCTCCATCTTCAGTGGCAGAGGTCCCTTTAGTCTGCCCTTATGCTTTGGCATGCTCTTTAAGTACCAAATGGAAAACTTCAGAGAAATAAATGCACCACCTATTCCATTCCAATCTTGTCCCCCCTCTCCCCTTTTCAAAATGTTAGTGATAGCAGCCTGGCTCACTAGTGGAGCTGTAGCCTCTGCACCCAAAGGTTGTGACATCAAATTCCAGTGCTGCTCCTTGTGACCCTGGGCAAGTCACTTAATCTTCTAGTTCCCACCGCTTTGAATGTCAAAGCCACAAAAGTGCTATACAAGTCCCCATTCTCTAGATGTATAGTTGTTGTTTGTTTAACTAGAGCCCTTACAAAATCTCTTATTACATATAAAACGTATCAGAAGGCTTTACAATGAGTTTTAATTCCATGCTCACAATTGCTTCATATCCAAGTTAATGTAAGTATCATGCTGAGGAAGTCACTTACTGTATTTACTCATTCAGGACAGCAAATACAAGAAACTACTTCAGCTAACATGGGTTTTGGAGAAAATATGTTTCTTTCTTTTTTAAGCCACCTTGCTAATATAAAGGTTTCAAACTATCCAAACACAAAACTTGCACTGTAACGTGGCTCAAGTCTAATAATTAACTTTTGAATTTGCATGTTGAGGAAACACAAATAAATGCTGAAGTGAAAAGCAAATCAAACAAATGTGAAATTACTGCAAGAAATAATTGGAAGGATTAAGTGGTATGTAGGTAATGGATCATGACCAATTTAAATAGAAAATAATTAGCTCTGATTTTGCAGTGCACTGTTACTAAAGACAGAGCTATGTATGGCAGGCAGCCACATTGAGTATGGCACTGCTGAATGGGCAGCAGAGTCTCAGAGGAGTTTCATCTGTTGGACTTACAGCCATTTTCTGAGATCTGAAAGAGCAAAACATGCAAGGAAAAAAGAAAAGACCCTGGAACAGCTACCACCACTTACGAGGGTCATTTCATAAATAATGCACACTATTTTTTTTAAATTTACATGTTTTATTTTTTTTTTTCAAGTATTCCTTTACAATGCTTCAATATAGTCTCCCTACTTTGCAATGACCAAGTCCCGACGTCCGGGAAGCTTCAATATTCCTTCCAAGACACCATTTTGTTCAGTTGCTGAATGGCTCGGGTACCGCGGAAGAAAGTTCTTCCAGAGATGCAAAACAATGCCCACACATAGGTTGTTTCAACTTTGGAAAAAGGTCGAAGTCTGGTGGACTCATGTCTGGACTGTAGGGAGCATGAGGTAACACCTCCCAGCCGTATTCATGTAGTTTTTCAATGACGAGTGAAGAGCTCCATCTTCCCCATGACCAAAAATATTTCAGTGAGCTCAATCAAAAGTCAAACAAATGATGAGTTTTGCTTATGATCATGAAGGCATCATCATCATAGACAAAGTTCCATGTGGAAGAAGTGTCACAGCCTTGGATTATTGTGATTTTTTGCAAAAAATGTGCAGAAAAATGCACAAAATCTGACTTCAGTTGCTCTTGGCTGGGCCACTCATTCTTCACGACAATGCTCGCCCGCACATAGGGAATGTCATTGAAAAACTATAGGAATACGGCTGGGAGGTGTTACCTCCTGCTCCCTATAGTCCAGACATGAGTCCACCAGACTTTGCCCTTTTTCCAAAGTTGAAACAACCTATGCATGGATATCATTTTGCAACTCTGGAAGAGCTTTCTTCCGCCAGTACCTGAGCCATTCGGCAACTTAACTAAAACAGTGTCTTGGATGGAATAATGAAGCTTCCCGGACATTGGGACTCGGTCATTGAAAAGCAGAGAGACTTTATTGAAGGATTGTAAAGAAATACTTGGAAAAAAAAAAAATAAAACATGTAAATAAAAAAAAAAATAGTATGCATTATTTATGAAATGACCCTTGTAAGTAGTAGTAGCTGTTTCAGAGCTCAGAGAGGTTAAATATTTGTTTAATACATTTTTGAAGATAGGAGAGGTTCCTTGGGATTGGAAAAGAGTAGATATAATGCCTGTTCACATAAATGCAGATAGAGATTATGTGGAATATTACAGGCCATTAAAACCTTACATTGGTGTTTTGAAAGGTAATAGAGGTCATTGGTGTTTGGAAAGGTAATAGAGGTGCTGCTCAAGAAAAGAATAGAGAATTTCCTGGAATCCAATGGGTTATAAAATCTAAGGCAACATGGTTTTACCAAAGGAAAATTGTGTCAAATGAATCTAATCGATTTCTTTGACTGGGTGACTAGAGAATTTGATAGTGGACACAAGCTAGATGTAACCTACTTGGAGTTCAGTAAGACCTATGATTTGACTCCTCAACGGATGCTCATGAATAAACTCAGGGCACGAAGTGATAAAGTGGATTGGAACTTGTATTTATTTGTTTGGAATGTTTTGTGTCCACTGATTTTTTTTTTTATATAAATCTTTATTAATTTTTAATTATTAACAGTGCAATACACAGATATAAGAACATATAACAAGACAAGAAAAGCACATTCAACTTACAGATATTCAAAATCAATCATTTTATCCCACCCACCCACCCATTGATTAATCACAATGAGGGGCATAATCGAAAGGAACGTCTAAGTCCGTTTTTGTCTAACTCGCAAGTCGTCCAAAGTAAAAACACAGCCTAGGATACATTTTCAAAAAATACGTCCAAAATTTTTTTTGTTTCAAAAATTGTCTAAGTATACATAACCAATAATTTTAATCAATTTCATGCAAAAAAACAGCAATACCGCCTATTTATCATTCCCATTTGCAAGAGTAATGTCGTTCAAACAATACTGTTTTGATCAATTTCTGACAATTTAATAAAGATGATGCCTCTTTGACTTCAAGCAACAAGGCGTAACACCACTGGGCGCCCTGCACTGCAATTATTGAGCGACGGTGACACACTAGTCTCACCTGCTTCAAAGGTGGGACCTCCAAGCAATGCTGTTCACTAGAGCACAATGTACTAGGCAAATATTGACCAAAAAGATTACTCATCTTTGCTGACTGTTTACTCTAATCTTAACTTGTAAATCGTACAACTGGTTGACTAACAGATGGCAGAGGATTCCTAGAAGAAAAAGGGATTGGGGGGTATAGATAGGTATAGACCATTGCTCAGGCAATGGGCCTGATGGGCCGCCGCGGGAGCGGACCGCTGAGCAGGATGGACCTATGGTCTGCCTCAGCGGAGGCAACTTCTTCTTCTTAGGATGGTAGTAAATGGAATTTACTCAGAGAATAAGAAGGTAAGTAGAGGAGTGCCTCAGGGATTGGTTTTGTGGACGATTCTATTTAACATATTTATAAGTGACATTGCTGAACAGCTAGAAGAAAAAGTTTGTCTTTTTGTGGATGACACCAAAATTTGCAATGGAGTGAATATTCTGGAAGGAATGGACAATAGGAGAATGGATCTACACAAAACAGAAGAATGGTTTAATATTTGGCAGTTAAAAAGCAATGTGAAGAAGAGCAAAGTGATACACTTGGGGTGTAGAAATCCAAAACAGCAGTAGATGCTAGGGTGTGCGAGACTTTGGGGCAACAGTGTCTGAGGATCTTGAGCCAGCAAAACAATGTGACAAGAAAATGACTGTTGCCAGATGAATGCTAGGCTGCATAGAGAGAGGCAAAGCAAGCAGAAGAAAGGAGGTATTAATACCACTGTAATGGTGAGGTGTCCAGTTTGGTATGGCGTATCTCTCCAAGGACATAGCAAGATTTGTGGTGGACAAAAGGAAAGCAGCAAAAATGGTATAGGGTTTATGCCAAAAGATATATGAGAAGGGACTGGAAGACCTGAATATGTATGCACTAGAGAAAAGGAGATGTAGAGGAGATATGATATAGTAAGAAAACACTTTCACAAGAAAAATGTACAATGTCTGATGGATAGAAACAACACAGCTCAGACTTAATTACAAAGTGCATTTGAAAAACAGGAGGAAAAAGCCTCAGACTAGGGCTCTCCCACCGCCACAAGAGGTGGTTGAAGGTGGTTAGGCGTTAACCTCATTGGCAAAAAACCTCCATTTCACTGCAAAGAATAAAAACCTTGTGCGGTGCTATTTTGTGCTAAAAGATAAAAGAAATGACTTTCAACTTATCGTCTGGTTGATCGGTACACCAACGGTGGCCAGAATTTCACAAGTCACATGCCAAAATGCATCTGCTGCATCAAAAGATATGATATTTACGTTCACGTATTAATGTACATGCAGACCGCTTCCAGAAACATAAAGGTTGTAGAACTAGAGGACGTGAATTGAGGTTGCAGGTTGGTAGGAGTAACGTGAGGATATGCTTTTGCATAGAAAGGGTAGTAGATGCCTGGAATACCCTTGCAGGAGATATTATGGAGTAAAAACATGGATTGGGAATTAAAAAATATATGGAATACACACAGAGAATGCCTAAATAGAAAGAGGATGGAAACACAGCATGGTTGTTGAGGTGCTATGTTGGACAAGAGTAGGAAGAACTAAGGCAGTGCCAGATAGATTTCTATGGTCTGTGTCCCACATATGGCAAAAGACGGATGAAGATTTGGCAACTCCAGTAATAGGGAACTAACTCCCTCTTTTTCTAAGGTGCGCTAACCAATTAACGTGTGCTAAATGCTAACGCGTCCATAGACCAATATGCACGCATTAGTGTTTAGTGCACGCTAAATCGATTAGCGCGCGCTAATCGGTTAGAGCACCTTAGTAAAAGAGGGCCTAAGTCCAATACCAATTATTGCATTCGGCAACTCCATTTTTTTGTATATCAAGGTGCTGTAGAGCTCAAAGGGGAGAGGAAGACATTTTGAATAACAACACTTTGGTTATAACATATATTACTCCAAGACGCCATCATATTTAACTCTCATATTTAGTGGGGATGATGCCAAATTGCTAACCAGTGTTTAAGCATGAATGACTATACCTGCACAGAATGATAGATGCAGCTCAGGTTGTCTTGTTGGGTAGAGTAGATGGATCAAGCAGATCTTTATCTGCCATTATTTACTATGTTACTCACAGCAGGCAGGCTGGAGGTGGTGAGGGTAGCAGTTTTCAAGCAGGCATAGGGTCGCAGGGGCAGCAGTGAAGCAGGCCAGCAGCAGCGGCAGACTACAGTGGCAGTGGTGCAGGTGGCGATTACTGCAGCAAACGAGCAGCAAGAACAAGGTACTGTATGTGCAGCATGCATTGAGTCTGGTTCCTGTTCCCTGATCTGTAGAACTCTTCAGCAGCGGAACGTTCAAATTGTGGCTTTCTTTTCATTGGCTGCTTTTGATGCCATTGCTGCCCCCTGAAAAGTGCAGCCTGAAGCAAATGCTTCAGGTGATTTAACGATTAATTTGCTCATGAAATTGCATGGAAATACATTTAAAACAAATAGGAGAAAGTATTTTTTTTCACTCAAAGAATAGTTAAGCTATAGAACTTGTTGCCAGAGGATGTGGTAACAGCGGTTAACATAGTTGGGTTTAAAAATGGCTTAGACAAGTTCCTAGTAGAGAATGAAACGGGGACCGTTTACCGTGGTAAACCGTGGACACTGCATTAAATCCACAGGAATGGAGACATTTGCAACTGGTTTACCACAGGAATGGAGACAAGGCCTTTCACCACCCTGCGGGAATAAGACCTTTTACCACCCCGTGGGAGCGGTGTAAAGTCTTGCTCCTGTGGTTAAAAAGATTGCGCCTGTGTCAGACTCGGTATCTCCTCCCCAGCTCCTCTTGCGCCTATTTTACCTTAAGGAGCCAGCCATGCCACGATGAAGATAGAAGGAGCTCAAAACCAAAGCCTGTGATTGGAAGAATAAAATTACCAGACAACAAAAAGTATAAAAAATTAATTTATTTTATATTTTGTTATTAGAATATTTCAGATTTGAAATATGTATCTTATTAGAGCTGGTATTAGACATAACTGGGTACCGCAAAGCCTAGGCTGTGATTCTTTAGCTTCCAGCTGGCTTAGGGCTCTCTCTCTCTCTGACCAGGGGGCAGTTGCCTTTGTTGCACTCCCCTAACACTATTCTTGCCATGTGTGACTAAAGTATTCTGTTAGCTTGATTTTTCTATGTAGCATTCTGTAGTAATTTGGTTTGTTCAGTTTTCACAATAGTGGAGGGGATATTTGTGAATGGGAGACAGGGGTTTTGTTGATCCTTGTTCTGTATTATTTGTGTTTATAAAATGACAATTATACAGAATATTGTCTCTTTCTATACTTTAATAAAATAAGTTCAGTATAAAATCATAACTATTCGAGGCTTGTGTGGATGGGATCTGACAGTTTGCAGGGCAGGGACGGGGACTGAGCTCGCAGGGATGGGGACCGAGCTTGCAGGGATGGAGAAGGGGCGGGGATGAGCTCATGGGGAAGGGGTGGGAATGGTGATAATTTTTTTTCCCCGTGTCATTCTCTAATTCCTAGAGAAAAATTTCATAGTTTGTATTGAGACATGCGTGGGGGAAGTCACTATTTGCCCTGGGATCAGTAGCATGGAATGTTGTAACTATTTGGGCTTCTGCCAGAAACAGGAAACTGGACCCGGTATGGCTATTCTTATGTTATAAATCTATTTATACTCATTTGTTATGACAGAACAGCAAACACAACCAAAAATAGGAGTCAGAGGTCCAACTGTCTGCAGTAAAAAAACAATCCAAAGCAAACAAAACAGAAGACTGCAGACCTTGTACACGATGCAGGCAGACTTTATTTATAACAAGTAAATCATTAATTAAAAACCTCTTTCTAGGCAAGGGACCCAACACGGTCCGTGTTTCGTACAATCTTCATCAGGGGTCCTAATGAATATAAGCACAATATTTAAAACCAAGATATTTAAGAAAATTATAAATTTAGGAAAGATAAATTAAGTGTTAAAATAATCCAATTTTTCAAGAATATGAGTGAAAGAGAGAAAGAAGAAAGGAAGAAGAAGAAGAAAAAATAATAAATACATATACATATTTTATAATTCTCAAAATGTCTGATAAGTAATGCTATGCTATTTAACTATAAAAGTTTACTCATTTGTTATACCATATTTTGACTGTAATAGTACTAAATCAAAGTGGTTTAAATAGACTGTAAATCACTAGAGGCTAATTCTGATTGAGCAGGAATAAGCTACCACACCCTCTTAAAAAAATGATGTTTTACTTTGATTTTGAATGTAAAGTTGCATGTAGCTTGCATAACAATTTTGGTTATTAAACCTATTAAACTTATGTGGCCTATATTGTCTTGTTAATATGCCACGCAATCATATATTTCTCACTTTTAAGCAAAACTGCTTCCTGAAATGGACTGCTTCCTTCCGAAGCAATTGTCTGCAGTAGATGGGTTTGAATCATTTCAGTTACCAGAATGGTCAGTTAGTTTGGCTCATTAATGCCTACATCGGAGAGTTTTATTGCCTAAACAACACTAGTTTTTAATCTCATGAAGACACTCTGCCAAGCCATTTAACGATATCTTAGATTTTGTCCCAACAATAATACGAGTCTCTGGCTTAAAAAGAAATGACCTGGATATACAACTATTATATAAAACACAGGCCTAAAATAATTGCTTTAAGACTTATCTATTAGCAATCTCTTTCCTATGACTATAAAGAAACAACTTACTCTGCAGTACCCTCAAAACATTGTACTTTTTTTTTTTTTTTTACATAGTTCTCACATAATGCTTCTAAATCTTGCCTCTTTTGCTGCCTGAGAAGGTATATTTTATATCCTTTGCAGGGATATTTATATTGCGTTCTGACAAGAACAATGTGATTATCCATGTCCTGGTTTCCTGAGTAGCTTTTAGCTGTTCTTTAGAGATGTTTTTGTTTTTTTTTTCTGCTAAAACATCAGTATCTGCTCCCAGATTCTGGTTAATCTTCATTCTCTTTCGTTTCCATAGTATATTCCTTGGGAATGTGTTAAGGAAGGGCTGTGCAATGTATCTGTCAGGATGTTGTCACTACTAGGGGTTGCCCTAGTGATAGTTCCCCAAGTTCAATCCTCTGCCTCCACAGAGTTCATCATTTAGGAGTTGACACAGTTTGGGAATGGAGTGACCCTAAAGAAGGTGCTCTATCTACCTGGCACTCCTCCCTTTCATGTGCCTAACCCAGTGTCTCTCAATTTTTTGTTAGCTTTGGCACACTAAACAGAGCAAATGTCTTTTGCGGCATATTATAATTGAAATTTCAAAACCAACAAAAAATTAAATTTGAGAGTTATTTATTTAAATTTCTTTAAGCTATGTTTGGGTACATGTAACAACAGTAAAACTAAAGTAGATAGAATAGAACTGGTAATCAATATGATGGATATGCTTGTTTTTGAGTGCAAATTAACTCAACATGCGGCTCGATGGTTGACAAGCAGACATGCATTTCATCATCCACCATCCGCAGTCGTTCTCTATTTCAGTTTAATTTCTATCAGAGCTGAAAATCTGAGTTCGCAAAAATAAGAAGATCCAAACTGTAAGAAAGCCTTGATTGTTTTGTTACTCAAGTTAAGATAACTACTGCATAAAAAATAAAACTAAAATTACTTGTCATTACTTTTTAAGGACTGATCACATCAAAGAATGATGCTTGTTTGGCCGGTTGTATTCTTATGCATGCAGATGTAGATTCCTGCACACGAGACATAAGTGTCATCTATTCTAGTATATACTTACTAGTCTTTAAGCCCGTTACGGGTGCTAGAATAGATGTGTGTGTCTGTCTTTCTTTCTTTCTCTCTCTCCCCTTGGCCGCTGTCTGTCTGTCTATGTTTATTTGTTTTTCTCTCCTTGGACACTGGCTGTCTCTCCTTGGACGCTGCCTGAATGTCTTCCTTTCTGTCTGTCTCAATGGCCCCCTGTGTGTCATTCTTTGTGTCTGTGTCCTTGTGTCATTCCCCTGCCCCCCCCCCGAGCTAAGCTGTCTGCTTCCAACATACCTCTTCCCCAAAGCAGCCCCCTTTCCCTCTCCCTGACCACCTTGTATCTTCCCCCTCCCCCCCCCTGAGCAAAGCTGTATACCCCCCCAGCACACCTCTCCAACAAAAGCATCCCCCTGTACCTGCAGCACTGGCACGACACCCTTCAGCCAATCGTAAGTGCTCAGTGCGCGACAGGGAGCGGAGCCTGCAGCTTCTTTGGCGTCGGTGAGGAAGGAGAGGCTGGCCCAACTCTCCGCTATCTGCACTCAGCACAACCCTCCCACCAGAACAGCCCCCTTTCCTGCCTGCTCCATGGCCCTTCTTTTTCCTCTTCCTCTCCCGTTCTTCCCCTCCCTCCAGTCACCGCTGCCATTCCTATTTAAAACGGCCTGCTGAGGTTCGCGGCCGGCTGTAGCGAACCCCGCAGGCCGCTGTTCACCTCAGTAGCATGTTCCCTCTGACGGGAACGTGCTACCACTTGGAGAGCGGCCTGCGAGGTTCGCTACAGCCGGCCGCGAACCTGAGCAGGTCATTTTAAATAGGAATGGCAGCGTTGACTGGAGGGAGGGAAAGAACAGGAGCGGTAGCTGTTGTTACGGGAGGGGGTGAGTCGGCGACGTGCAGGTCACTGTGAACAGGAGTGGCAGCGACGGCAGGACCATGAGCTCTCCTCCCGCCATCCGCTGCCAGAGCCGCTCCTGTCGCCCGATGCAGCTAACTGGCACATACACCTCAAGCCGCGGCCAAGGCTGGGGACTAGCGCATGCGCACTCCTGCGGCCACAGACCTACACCGCACAGAATACGCAAATAGGAGTGTGCATGCGCGGCTAGCTCTTTATTATATAGGATGAAGGGAATTTTTAAAAATATAGTAAAATTCTGGAATCTCCCGTGGCACACCCAGAATCTCTTCAGAGCACACCACTGTACTGTGGCACACAGTTTGAGAGACACTGGCCCAAGCTATCATGCCTCTCCAAAAGCTGGTGGCACACCAAATGAGAGTAGGACAAAAGCGCTCCAACAAAGATGCACCAACAATTGCACGCAGGGACTACTGAGACCAGATTTTATATTGCGCACATGCTGGAAACTATCCCATTTAATGCATGCTACAAACATCCTCTTTTTCACTCAGGAGGATATTTACAATATATAAGGTTTCTTATTTCCCCAACACTGAACAAGTTAACTTTAGAACATTATCCATAGATTCCAGGATCCTCTCTCACCACTCCTTCCTCTGGATTTCAGCAATAAAGAGAAAGAGGAATAAACCTTACTAAGAACAAAACTTCCCTCTGGCTTTTCACTAACACAAAAATAAATGTACCATCAAAAAAGCATGTCTGTTCTTCCCCTGCAGTGCTTTATCTGCCAGCCAACCTTTTCCTTCTTTGGTTTCTTCAGCCTAGCCAGTCACAATCTATATATATATAAAATCGGAGGTATGTATGTGTGTATGTATGTATGTGTGTGTGTGTGTGTGTATGTGCCGCGATCACGCAAAAACGGCTTGACCGATTTGAACGAAACTTGGTATGCAGATCCCTCACTACCTGGGGTGATATGTTCTGGGGGTCTCGCGGCCCACCTGCACACGTGGGCGGAGCTACAAACAGAAAATCAGATTTCACCCATTCATGTCAATGGAAAAAAAGTAAAAAGCTGCCATTCTCACAGTAATTCAAAAACGGCTTGACCGATTTGAACGAAACTTGGTATGCAGATCCCTCACTACCTGGGGTGATATGTTCTGGGGGTCTCGCGGCCCACCTGCACACGTGGGCGGAGCTACAAACAGAAAATCAGATTTCACCCATTCATGTCAATGGAAAAAAAAGTAAAAAAGCTGCCATTCTCACAGTAATTCAAAAACGGCTTGACCGATTTGAACGAAACTTGGTATGCAGATCCCTCACTACCTGGGGTGATATGTTCTGGGGGTCTCGCGGCCCACCTGCACACGTGGGCGGAGCTACAAACAGAAAATCAGATTTCACCCATTCATGTCAATGGAAAAAAAGTAAAAAGCTGCCATTCTCACAGTAATTCAAAAACGGCTTGACCGATTTGAACGAAGCTTGGTATACAGCTCCCTCACTACCTGGGGTGATATGTTCTGGGGGTCTCGCGGCCCACCTGCACACATGGGTGGAGCTACAAACAGAAAATCAGATTTCACCCATTCATGTCAATGGTAAAAATGTAAAAAGCTGCCATTCTCACAGTAATTCCAACTATAAAACACTTTCTATGACACTATAACCACTAGGGACATCATTTCTATTCTACCACGGACACCATACATATAGTGTTTGTATGTTCTAACTGTGTTTGTAACTGTTTCCTTCATGCACCCCAGTTCATAATGTTATTACATTACATGAGTACTCACATATGCTGAACTAGGAACACAGGTTCCATTCTGAACCGGGAAAAAACTGCATGGAGTTTCTTTTCAACCTGAGTTTCCACATATTGAGTTGTTTAAATCAATACTGAAACTTTTGGATGCCACTTATTCCAACAGATCTTCCTTTTCAGTTTAAGAGATTGCAAATTCCAGTGTGACTTGCATTCTCTATCACAATCAACAAATCACAGGAACAGACTATTACATACTGTGGAGTGGATTTAAGATCCCCCTGTTTTTCCCATGGACAACTCTATGTTGCTTGATCAAGGGTGGGTTCACCCAAGATTTCATATGTTCTTGCTCCTGGAGGTGAAACTAAAAATGTTGTTTATAATCAAGTTTTGTGTTAGTTGTATTATATTCATTTTGTCAAATATTTTACATTATAATTTGAATATTGTACTTTTTATAAAGCTGTAAAAAAATAATTTCACTCACCACTATAAAGTATCTTTATTTGAATCCATTTACAGTGTTATTGCTATAATTAAATACCCGTGCAATGCCGGGGCATCAGCTAGTATCTTATAATATTTCTGTTCAGATCCTGGATTCTGGAAAAAGCTAGATTAGCACAAAACTGATTTCTTTTTAGACCTGTAATTCATTAATTTGTTCAGGACTCGAATACAAAAGATCCTTTTAAAACTCTCACAATCCCAGCATGCTCCTGGATCCAGAGCTATACCAACTCAATGCATAGATGAGGTTCCTGCCCAATCAGAATTGACCTCTAGCGATTTACAGTGAATTTTTAACCTTCACTGACAACCGCCACCCACCCACCCACCCACCTACTTATGTTTTATTAAAACTTGTTATACTGCTTGTTCTCATAACAGGTCCAAGTGTTTTACAAATATAAAACATATTAAAAAATAGAACTCCAATGAAAACAGGACAGACCTATATAAATTCAAAACAAAGATACATGCACATTCATACATGCCTGTAATTACTCTACTTATTATGGCAGTATGAAATTTCTTGTTTCAATTTAATATCCACATGATTCTGACTGAAAGACCCATTTCCACTAATATATATGAACTATTTCTACCCGAACTGCTGCGCCCTGCGGCAGAAGAGATGCCCGCTGAAAATCAGGGAAGGGAAGTTTCGTGGTGATTCCAGAAAATACTTCTTCACAGTAAGGGTGGTTGATCATTGGAACAGTCTACCTTTGCAGGCGATTGAGGCCAGCAGCGTGTCAGATTTTAAGAGAAAATGGGATATTCACGTGGGATCTCTAAGGGAGTAAAGTCAGGGTGGTGGGTCATTAGAGTGGGCAGACTTGATGGGCTATGGCCCTTTTCTGCCGTCATATTCTATGTTTCTATGTTTCTATGTAATCTCTCCTGCCGCAGTTTGTGGCAGTTCGGGTAGAGGGGTGATCGCATCGTGGCAGGGGAGATATCCAATCTCACCTGCTGCGATGCATCACCCCCCAGACACACACACACAATGATCCTGGCAGGAGAGAGCCCAAGATCTCCTGTCTGGGTGAGCCACGACCCCCCCCCCTGCGATTACGATCGGGCCAGGAGGGAGCCCAAGTCCTCCTAGCCCGGTGACCCCCACCCACCCCCGACTATGATCTGGGCAGGAGGGAGCCCAAGCCCTCCTGCCCAGGCGACCCCCCCTACCCACCACCCCCATTAAGATCTGGGCAGGAGGGATCCCAGGCCCTCCTGCCCTCGGCACACCCCCCTCCCATGATCACCCCCCTGAACCCCCGATCGGTCCCCCACCTGCTGACCCCATGACCCCCTGCCAACCCCTTGACCCCCTACCCCCAACCCCCCTCTCTGTACCTATAAATAGTTTGGACAGACAAATGGGTCCCAAGTCCAGCCGGCAGGCTTGCCATCCGTCGAATGGCGGGCCTTAGGGCCTGATTGGCCCAGGTGCCTCAAACCCCACCCACAGGTGGGGCCTGAGGCACCTGGACAAACCGGAAGAGTGGAAACGCTCAAGCAGCTGAGAAGAGTGGAATGTGCATGCTGCAGTGATGAGAAGCACTGCCACCCTGGGCGCCAACCTCCCATGCTATGCCACTGCTATGACATCATTTTTATAGCGCAGCTAGAATTAGGGGGTTAGGGTGAAATTCCAAAAAGAACTACCTAGCCCTGTTTTACTAAGGTGTGCTAACTGATTAGCGCACGCTTATTGATTTAGCGTACGCTAAATGCTAATGCGTGCATGTTAATCTATGCACGCATTAGCGATTAGTGCGTGCTAATCGGTTAGTGCACCTTAGTAAAACAGGGGACTAGTTTTATGGGACAAAAAGGTACAGACATTATGGCAATATCAGTCACTTATATATTAAGTAGGTATATACACACATAAATGACCACTCATAGAATATTAACTCCACCTCTCTCACAGAACATTACTCTTCACATAGTTATGCAGATGACATTACTATCCTCATACCATTCGATCAACAAAGATCGCCATGACAGACACACTACATCGAACACTAGAAGCAGTAGTGACCTGGATGAAAGACCACAAATTGAAACTCAACCCTGACAAAACAAAATTCATTCTCCTCGAAAATAACAAAGCCCCCAACCTTAACCAATATAGAAATCAACTCAATCAACTACCCCATTCAAACCATCCTAAAACTATTAGGAATGACTATAGACAGATGCTGCACCATGCAGCCTCAAATAAACAAAACAATACAGAAATCTTTCGCAGTTATGAGAAATTTAAGACAAGTACGAAAATTATTCGAAAGACCACAATTCCAGCTCATAGTTCAATCCCTTATACTAGGCCTACTGGATTACTGGAACATCCTCTACCTCCCCTGCCCTGCAACAGTGACTAAACAATTACAAACAATCCAAAATACAGCTCTTAGACTCAACTACTCACTGAAGAAACATGACCATATTACAGAAGCATACATCGACTCATATTGGCTACCAATTCAAAAAAGACTACTATTTAAATTCTACTGCATGCTATTTAATTCGTTAAACGGAGACAGCCCAATCTACCTAAACAACTGCCTCTACCAAACTACGTCACCCAGACATAGAAAAACACACACCCCATTCATACAACCTCCAATCAAAGAAGTCAAACGGAAAAAACTGTATGATGGCCTCCTAGCAACACAAGCAGCAAAACTGGATAACCAAGTCTCCAAGCTACTGATAACCAGCCCCGAATACAAGATCTTCAGAAAAGAAATAAAAACAATACTCTTCAAGAAATCACTGAAACACTCTTAATATATCAATTACCTTCAATCCTCCTGCCTTCACCCCGCCCCATAGATACTACCAGTTTTTCTCAACTTCTCTTGAATTCACCAATGATTTATATCTCTTTTGTAATCCGCCTTCTCAACTTCTCTTGAATTCACCAATGATCCTATATTGTAACCCACCATTTATAACTCTTTTGTAATCCGCCTTGAACCGCAAGGTAACGGCGGAACAGAAATCTCTAATGTAATGTAATATAATTTCCTTCTCCCAAAGGATGCAAATTCAAAAGATTCCTTAACAGGACACTCTCCTTTCAAGCAGTGATATGGAACAGTACCTTAAGCGACCTAATCCTGAACGCACTAACATACCACTCATTCAGAAAAATACTAATAACCCACTTATTTGACAAGTATATCTGATCTTTCAATTCTGCCTATCAACTACCTCATCTTACACGTTCCTACCTCCTTCCCCTTATCGTCCCGTCACTCAACTATCTTCCACTCCTTCCCAAATCTAACTGATGTAATGCCACCTCGCTGTCTTACAGCTCCTCTTGTACACCGTCTTGAACTGAAAAGGTATGACGGGATATAAATAAAGCTATTATTATTATTAACTATCAGAAAACTATGCACCATACTTTGATGGTATATGCTTTGTCAGTGGACATACATATGGGTGGAGTTTGGGCAAAACATACAAGTATGCACATTCATTTTAATTTAAGTATGTTCATGCAGTCATCTAGACATGGGCTTTATACCAGCTATAGAGTAAGTAGAAATTATTGTGCCTTACATGTAAGTTTGTTTTCAGTTAAATTTTACTCATTTTATTGATCCAGATCCCATTCCTTTCGTGTTTTCAAAATAAGTTTCTCTCCTGTTTCAAGTGTAGGTCTTGCCCCATACCTTTTGTTCCAATAGGTCTGTTTGACCAAATTTGAATTTATATTATTTCTTTGTATTTTATGTAATACCCATTTTTTATTTATTGTACTCTGCCTAGAAGTTTGAATAGGCGGAATAACAAATTTTAAGGATACTTGAAACTATTCTGTTAAAAAAAGGTAGGTGTCAATTTTTCTTTATAATGGGTGCCAGAAACAGTAGTATAGAAATGTTACTCAGTGATTTCTACCACAATTTTCATCTACTGTATTTCTGTTTCTGATTTTGATTCAATATTGTACACAAATGTTTCCTGAGAGTCATTAGCCATAAGAGCATAAGAATATAAAACTTGCTATACTAGGTCAGGCTTAAGGGTCCATCTGATTGAGCACCCTTCTTCCAACAGGTGGCTTATCCAAGTCACAAGTACCTGACAGAATCACAAGTAGCAGCTTGATTCCATACTATTGACCCCCATGGATAAGCAGTGAGTTTCTTAAGATCACCAAGGCGCAAAACCTATATATACCGCGTATCAACAAGGGATCCAAGAGGAAAAAGAACAAGGAACTGGTGTGGCTCACTGTAGCGGTGAAGGAAGTGATCAGAGACAAGACTTTGTTTAAGGAATAGAAAAGGTCAAAAATGGACAAAAACTGGAAAAAGCACAAACAACATCAAAGCAGGTGCCACAAGGCCAAAAGAGACTACGAGAAAAAATAGCCAAAGAGGCAAAAAACATCAAGCCGTTCTTTCGATATATTAAAGGGAAATGACCTGCGAAGGAAGCGGTGGGGCTGTTGGATGACCATGGAATAAAGGGAGTGCTAAAAGAGGACAAAGCCATCGCTGACAAACTGAACACGTTTTTTTGCATCTGTATTTACCGAAGAGGATATACACAACATACCAGAAGCCGACAGGCTATACACAAGAAATGAAGCCGGGAAACTGACAGGGTATGCAGAAGAGGTATGCAGGTAGATTGATAGGCTTAAAAACGATAAATCCCCAGGACCGGATGGCATCCATCCGAGGGTAATCAAGGAACTGAAAGGGGCTACAGCTGAACTGCTTCAACTAATAGCCAATCTGTCGATCAAGTCGGGAAGGATCCAGGAAGACTGGAAAGTGGCCAATGTTACGCCGATCTTCAAGAAAGATTTGAGGGGAGATCTGGGAAACTACAGACCGGTGAGTCTGACCTCAGTTCCGGGAAAGATGGTAGAGGCGCTGATAAAGGACCGCATCTTTGATCACCTTGATGTACACAATCTGATGAGGACCAGCCAGCACGTCTTCAGCAAGGGAAGATCTTGCTTGACGAACTTGCTGTACTTCTTTGAGGGACTAAACAGGCGCAAATGAGGTTTAATGTGGATAAGTGTAAAGTGATGCATGTCAGTAACAAAAATCTTATACATGAATACAGGATGTCTGGTGTGGTACTCGGAGAGATCCCCCAGGAAAGAGACTTGTGAGTACTGGTCAACAAGTTGATGAAGCCATCCAATGCGCGGCGGCTACGTAAAAGGCGAACAGAATGCTAGGAATGATTAAGAACGGAATCTTGAACAGATCGGAGTAGGTGATCATGCCGCTGTACCGGGCCATGGTACGCCCCCACCCGGAATACTGTGTCCAGCACTGGTCGCCGTACATGAAGAAGGACATGGTACTACTCAAAAGGGTCTAGAGAACAGCTTCTAAAATGGTTAAGGGGCTGGAGGAGTTGCCGTACAGCGAGAGGTTAGAGAAACTAGGCCTCTTCTCCCTTGAAAAGAGGAGACTGAGAGGGGACATGATCGAAACATTCAAGATAATGAAGGGAATAGACTTAGTAGTCAGAAACAGGTTGGGAGGTGGGAGGGGGGGTCAGTGACTACTGGGAGAGTGTGTGGGCCATACTTTCAACTCTCCAGTGGTCATCCGGTTAGTTTGAGTACCTTTTTGGTCTTTATTCACTTTTAAAATGGCTCTAACTCCAAACATCTAATTGATGACCTGGAAGTCTTGAAAAAGGTTTGATTATCCCTGCAAGACATTCACGTGCTAAGCCCATCGAATTCCCATCCAAAACATGCCTCTTGTAATCCCCCTTAACATGTAGATGTCCTGGAAGATGAATGCCCTGCAAGACATCTAAAAAATTAGTTTCAAAAATCGTCACTTGAACATTTTGGCAAATAAAACGTTCAGGTGCTGGTTTATGCCAGTTTTGGATGTTTTTTTTTTCTTTTAAAAATGAGCCCCTTAGTGTGTATGTTATTAAGGTATACTTGAGGAAAACTACTGCTTATCCCTGGGGATAAACAGCATAGAATCTTGCTAGTTTTGGGGTCTTGCCATGTACTTGTGAGCTAGACACAAGTACATGGGCCTAGATTACAAGTACAAGGACCTAGATTACAAGACACTGGGCTTGATGGACCTCTGGCTTGGCCTAGTATGGAATGTCTATAGAAATGATTAATAGCAGTAGTAGTAATAAAAATTAAATTGCTATATTGATAGATTTTGTGGTAAATGCCTAATATTATAAATCTGTAGACCTCCATATAAAAAACTAATAAATGTTTCTCTCAAGTATAAAATAAAAACTGCCTTTTATCTTCCACTGTATGGTGCAATAAAATACCATTTACAAGTTTGCTATGACATGAATAATAATGTAAACAATAGCAATACACTATGGTTGCTTCTCACTGAAATTTATAAAAGTCATAAAGATATATCTAGTACATTAAACTACAGTTACATTGCATTCAGCAAGAACAGAACTGTTTTCTTTTGCATTTTGAAAGAAAAAGCATGCCTTTTCCATACAGAATAAGGCAAAAAGAAAAGTAACCTATTAGATTGTTTTGACTGTTTTGATTGAAAAGTAACCTATTAGAATTTATTTACTCCCCCCTTTTTACCAAACTGTGCAAGGTGAGAGGAGTTAGGAGTTGAAAGCGCTCTCAAAGAGGTGGGCTTTTAAGTAGGACTTGTACATTGCCAGTGATGGAGCACACTGTAGGGATTCGGGCAATTTGTTCCAGGCATATGGTGCAGAAAGAGAGAAGGGACGGAGTCTGGATTTGGCAAAGGAAGAAAAGAAGGGCATAGATAGGAGGGACTTATCAGCTGAGCAGAGCTCGCCGGAGGGGAGGGAGGGGAGAGGACATAGGGGGAGATAAGTAAAGAGAGATAGTGAGGGGCAGCCGAGCAAATACATTTGTAAGCCAGTAAGAGGAGTTTGAATTGTATTCGGAAATGGATAGGAAGCCAATGAAGTGACTTTAGGAGAGGCATAATGTGAGTATAGCGGCTCTCATGGAATATCAGTCATGCAGTCAAATTCTGGACAGATTGAAGGGGCGAAAGATGGCAGAGCGGAAGACATGAGAGTAGCGGGTTGCAGTAATCTAAGCGCGAAGTGATGAGGGCATGGATAAGGGTTTTGGCAGTGTGTTTGAAGAGGAAGGGGCAGATTTTGATAATATTATAGAGCAAGAAGCGATATGTTTTAGAGGTTTTAGCGATATGTTGTGTATGGGCGGAGAAGGAGAGAGAGGAGTCAAAGATGACCCTGAGCGACAGAGAACGTGGGAAGCAGGGAGGTGGGTTTAGGCAGGAAGATAAATAACTCTGTTTTGGCCATATTCAGTTTTAGATGGTGATGAGATATCCAAGTGGCAAGGTCAGACAGGCAGGCTGAGACTTGACTATCCATTGCAAGTTGCTGAGTGGCACTGGACTGCTTAGGCCAGTGGTTCCCAACCCTGTCCTGGAGGACCACCAGGCCAATTGGGTTTTCAGGCTAGCCCTAATGAATATGCATAAGAGAGATTTGTATATAATGGTGACAGACATGCAAATCTGCTCCATGCATAGTCATTAGGGCTATCCCGAAAACCCGATTGGTCTGGTGGTCCTACAGGACAGGGTTGGGAACCACTGGTTTAGGCTCACTGAATCATGATCTACATCAGTGGTTCTCAACCCTGTCCTGGAGGACTACCAGGCCAATCGGGTTTTCAGGATAACTCTAATGAATATGCATGGAGCAGATTTGCATGCCTGTCACTTATATGCAAATCTGTCTCATGCATATTCATTAGGGCTATCCTGAAAACTTGATTGGCCTGGTGGTCCTCCAGGACAGGGATGGGAACCAGTGATCTACATCAGTGGTTCCCAACCCTGTCCTGGAGGAGCACCAGCCAGTCGGGTTTTTGGGATAGCCCTAATGAATATGCATGAGAAAGATTTGCATATAATCGAGGTGATAGGCATGCAAATCTACCCCATGCATATTAATTAAAGCTATCCCGAAAAACCAACTGGCTGGTGCTCCTCCAGGACAGGGTTGGGAATCACTGATCTACATACTCTTATTAATATGTGAACTCTTGACACTCCTGAGTATTCTGGAACCTTCATGGATACCTAAAACCAAAAACTCATTCACAATCTCTATCTCTTTGTTCTGTAGGGATAAGAGTTTTAGTACTTCAAATTTTCTTTTTTACTGGAATAAAATGAGTTAATTCAACAGGTGAAGGTGAGACTGAAAAATTACAGAAATACTGTACATTTTTCTGGACAGCAATAGAAAACTGTAAAAATAAATTGGACTCCACAAGTAAATCTAAAGAATCAGACACATGCATTTTCATGCTGAACACATAACAACTTACATATCTGTGTGAGACGATGTATGCTATGCCTCAAAATTTCTCAAGAATTCTGAGTTTTCAATGTGAATCGATGACCTAGGACTAATGTGATTCATTAATAGTACCACTCAGACTGAGAGACATCTACACTAAATTAACTTCACAGACTTATGATGATTTTTAATATTAATACAAAAAAAAGTACATATACTAATAACCTTCTGTTATTTTTTTATTTTTAGCTTTCCTGGCCAAAGCGGAACAAGAATCCTTTAACTGTATGGCTGCCAATGGGGGCGCTGTTTCAATATTCTGTTATCAATCACTAGTGAAGGAAGATTCCTTGGAGTCAAGCAAAGCTTATTTGTCCTTTACTATTAAGAATGTGATAATGAAGAAGCGTCCCACAACCCTCCACTAGCAGGACTGTAGGTAGAAAACTCCAGCTCAGTTTAGAGGAAACAGTGTTCCTGGCATGTGTCCTGGACTAGAAACTTTCTATCCTCAAGTAGATCACATAACTGCACAAACCTAAAAACCATTGAAAGGGATCCCAAGAGGGGAATCATGCAGTAGATATGTCACATTATTGGGGCTGAGAGGGGGAAGGGAGCAAATTCAGAAGCAGATATGCCATCTTGGAATGGACATCTAGCAGCAACCTTCAAAGATATGTTATGATGAAAATTTAAGGTAAACAAAATTAGTCAGACCATCACTTTTGGTGCTTTATAGGTTTTTTTTCAATTTTTTTTTGCCTTGGTTGTTTCAAATCGAACAATAATTCAGTAGGAGCTGCAACTCAAATTATTGTATGATCAAAGTCCTTGGACTTAGCTCTCAAGTAAATCAGCTGGCCTTCTAGAAAACTTGTCAGACAAGGTCTCCGAGTTGATTGAATCAACATAAATTGGATGGCTACTTACAGTCCATAACATGCAGTCCATCCTCTTTCACGTATTCTTTTGGTCTGATCCTTAAGTAAACACACATACAACTATAAAACATTTTATCGATGTCCAAAGTCCATCCTCAAAGTTTATATGATATACACATGTAAATCACAACTAGGGCATCTAAAATAAAGGTTTGTGCCCCCCCCTCCCAAAAAAAAAAAAATCAGATGCCAGAAAGAAGCATATAAGCTATACAAGTAATTGCCAATTACATGACAATTTTGCATGTACCTTATGGGCTTGATTTTATAGCAGGATGCATATGTAAGAATTATGAAACGGCAACTAATTTAAGCCTATTTTATAAAGGTACCAGCACTAAATATCTGGATCAACGATGATACACAGAAGAAATATGGGTATGGCCAATTTAAACCCCCTCTTTTACAAAGGTGCGCTATGCTTTTTAGCACGCGATAAATATTATCACGCGCTATACACTAACGCATGCATGTTATCCTATGGATGCGTTAGCGGTTAGCGCACGTGTTGATTGTGCTAAAACCCTTGGTAAAGTTAAGGCTATTATTTAAGCAATCCTCCTTACATGATTGCATGTCGGTGCCCACAAATTTCAGGATGACCCCAGCACTGCCTGGACAGAGCTTTGATAGTCAGAAGAGATATTCAGTGGCACTGTCCGGTTAAGGGCATGAAAGGCACTTTGAATATTGGTCATACTTTATATTCAGTGGCACTTACTATAGGACTCATTTTCAAAAGATAAACACATCCAAAAATGTCCAAGTTGCCATTTTCAAAATCTGTTTTCTGGATGGTTTCCTATACCATTCGTCAGTAGTTCATCTAAATTCCAAGGGGGGGTGTTTTGGGTGGGACTAGGCCAGTTCTGGATTTCTGCCAACCTCACCCTGTTGCATTATGGGACTGTTATCTCTGAGAGCAATTAATGCATTGCGATATGTTTGATGTACGGTATATGTTGCCTAAATTCAATAATTTTTAATTTTTATGTTGTTTTTTTATATAACATTTTGATTATAATAAACTTTTAATTTGTTAACTCCTGTACCACCCAGGAACTTTTGTTCCACTTTTGTTGTTTTTGTATTTATCATTGTTACTGTGGAACATAGGTCTCCTCCCTTTTGGTTTTGTGATCGCAATATGTTGACCTGCAGCATTGATTTCAAAGGATAGAATCTTGGACTACAAATACTACACTGCTTTGGGATGTAATTTTAAAACCAGGACTGGCCATAAAATCTCCCTTCTGGAATGGGTAACCTAGTCACCCTACATTAGCGTGCAGCCATTTAAAAAATAAATGCACGATGACCGTATCCCATGGTTTACTATTTTATGCTGCATTAGGCAAACATTAGCACCTAAAGCAGTTTGGTCAAAGGGCCCCTTGATTTTTATACAGCACTAGCCCTGTCTGTCTTATTATAGACATGCTGCTGCTTATGTTGCTAAATTCCCCCCCAAAAAATAAACTGCATTTGACAAAACTGTGATAAAATAACAAACCATACAAACAAAAATTTATTAGTATACTATATGAAAACAACAGGTGGAAGTAAAGGTCATAGCTTTGATTTCAGTCAAAAACATCCCTGCATATCTATAATATAATAATAATCAATTTATTTACCGCAGGGCCATAAAGTTCTATGCGGTTTACCAAAAATTTAAAAATTACAATTAAGAGAAAAAGTTAGATAACCAAATAATTAGAAATAATACTATAATGACCTAGATGGTTCATTACAATACCCTTGCCAGTTAGCTGCCTAACTCCCTGTTTTACTAAGGCCCTCTTTTACAAAGGCGCGCTAAGCGTTTTAACGTGGATTAGAGTGTGTGCTAAATCAACGCGTGCGCTAACTGCTAACACATCCATAGGATAACATGCATGCATTATCATTTAGCACGTGTTTAGCGTGCACTAAAAAGTTTACCACACTTTTGTAAAAGAGGGGGTAAGGCGCACTAATCGATTTAGCGCACACTAAACGCTAATGCATGCATGTTACTCTATGGATGCGTTAGTGTTTAGCACACACTAATTTGATTAGCGCGCGCTAATCGGTTAGTGCACCTTAGTAAAACAGGGGAGTAAGTGTTTCATGAACAAATATGTCTTTAAATGTCTCCTAAATTCCAGATAGGAATCAGAAAGCATAATCATATGTTCCAGATCCTTACCCCATAATGCTGCTTGATATGATAGAAGATATTGATGATGTTTTTTCAAAAATTTACTACCAAGCAGGCCATTTTGATACAATCTATTAATTTTTGGATTCTTATACAGCCTTAAAGAACTGAATGCATTTCAGGCATTGAATGGCTGTCCATTCACTCATTTAGGTTGTTATTAGGCCAATGTTTTAAAGCCACTTAGCCAGTTGTGCTGTATTGGCTGCTTTTTTGAGGCACTGCAGCACATGCTAACCTCATCCATGGTGTTTATTTATTTAGGATCAATTCCCAAACCATCTGCAAACATGGTCTGCTTATTGCTAACAGCACCTTCGTGCTTTGGCTCAGTGTGTGCTTTAAATTTGAGCCGGCAGCTCTGAGAATTCTTGGGTAAGTGCCTTCTATTGTTTACTTTCATTCTTTGACAGCTTGCTTTCACATTAGATTTTATCACCCTGTCGCGTCGCTGCTTTGATGTAGTAGCATATTTTTTACTTGAGCCACCAGTGCTGAGTCATCTCTAAGGCCGGGGTTTTCAAAAACCCGCGGTAAAAAGCGATGGTCTGCTACCGCAGCCATTTTGATATCGAATCTAGAAACCCGAGACATTCTTTAAAAAACTGCGCATGCAAATAAGATCGGCAGACAGCAGTGAAGATTTCCTACATTCGCGTGTGCTCATCACTGATGGGCACATGCGTAGAAAACGCCGTAAAAAACAACAACAACAAAAAAAAAAACCACACTCCTGCTGCACTATTGGACGAATGAAAGGGAGAGGAGGGGAGAAGCAACGTCAACTTTTTTCAATTGCGCATAAAACATGCCTTTCTCTCCAAAAAACTACTATAATTCAGGTAAATCTTGTAATTTGTTTTTAATGTAAAATTGTATCAAGACCCACACCAAGAAACACACAAGACACGTGCTCAAGAAAAAACATTGGCTTTTAAGAAGCGCGCATGAAACATGCCTGTCTCTCCCAAAAACTCAAAAGAAGCGTAATTTTACTACCCTCCACTAAAAATATATAGATTCACATTTTTTTTCATTAGGCAAAGTAAAAATACAAGTGCTGGCACTGTAATGGCACCCCCAGACCAGTCGCTGCTTTTTGTCACCAAAAGCTGACGCCGCTCTTCGAAAATGCCTCGGAAATTTTTAAGAATAGACCAGAGGGCTCATTTTAATGTTAAAGCGCACATTTGCATGCCATTGTCGGAGACTGCTAGAAACCTCGCTAAAGTCAGAGATAATCTGTTTCTTTTTTTAACATATTTTTATTGAGAGTGGCAAACAGCCCAGACAAGCAAGTACATCAACAAAATAACAAGAAACAGTACAGGAGGAACAAGCATAATCCGCTATAATGCGTGCAGGCTAAACCACCGGAAAACAGTTTAGCAACAGGTTTAAAGTTTTGAGAATTGAGAATCTTGGCCTAAGTGCCTCTCCCTCTTCTTGCCCATGTTCTTTTTTTAACAGTGTTTTGTAGTGCTTCCAGGCCTCATCACTACTACTACTAATCGTTTCTATAGCGCTACTAGACATAAGCATCACCATCTGATTTGCCAGTTTTACCCCCTCTTTTACTAAGATGCGCTAATCGATTAGTGCACGCTAATAGAATTAGCGTACCTTAAATGCTAATGCGTCCCTAGACTAACATGCATGCGTTAGCGTTTAGCGCGTGCTAAATCGATTATCGTGTGCTAATCGGTTAGCACACTTTAGTAAAAGAGGGCTCCTTTTACTAAGGTGCGCTATGCTTTTTAGCATGCGCTAAATATTAGCGTGTGCTAACCATGCACTAAAATGCTTTGCGCACCTTAGTAAAACAGGTGGTAAATCTTTTAATAGTTTTTAAACACAGATACCTTTTTATTTCTACTGCTTCTCATTTTGCTCCTCATTGTAATTCCATTTCTTGGTTTGCCTTTCCATTTTATAGCTCTCTTTATATTGCAGCACAGCCACATTTATCAACTTAGGCCCTCTTTTACAAAGGTGTGCTAAGGGACTCATAATTAAAAAAAAACGTCTAAGTCCCCTTTTGGCCTAAGTCCTTAAACGTTCAAAGCAGAAGCAGGGAAAATGTCCATAATCAAAACAAACGTCCAAAAGGAGTTTTGTTTTGATTATGGCCTGCCTCTACTAAATGCCCAGATCACCACTACGTCTACAAGTACACCCCCACGACGTCTACACTTTTTGCCCATAATGAACCAAAAAAATGCCTAAGCCCCAAACGTCCAACACAAGGACTTTTAGACGAAGGAGGAGCCAGTCCTTTGCCTAAAAGCTGGATTCTGTAACCGGTGTCTGTCAAAAACAACACCAGTTACAGAATTCCCCCACCCACAATGATCAAGGCAGGAGGGTGCCCAAACCCTCCTGCCCTGTCAAACCGCGAACCCCTCCCACCCCCGACAACATCGGGGCAAGAGGGAGCCCAAGCCCTCTTGCCCTGTCAAACTACGACCCCCCCCCCCGATGGCATCAGGGCAAGAGGGTGCCCAAGCCCTCTTGCCCCGTCGAACCGCGCCCCCCCCCCAATGTCTTGCCCCGGCGATCGTGCCCCCTCCTGCTAAGTACAAGCAGGCCAGGAGGGAGCCCAAGCCCTCCTGGCTCCGGCGACCCCCCCCCCCTCCGACTGGATTAGGCCAGGAGGGAGCCCAAGCTCTCCTGGCCCCAGTGACCCCCCACCCCCCCGACTGGATTGGGCCAGGAGGGAGCCAAATCCATGTTGGTTTTCTCTCATTCATCCATGCTTATGTATATGTTGTCATTTTGTTCTTTATAATAGTCTGTACCATTTTTTAAAAAGGGTTCCATAGGTGATTCAGGACATTATAGACCATGAGTCTGATGACAGACTCACTGGTCTATAATGTCCTGAATCACCTATGGAACCCTTGTTAAAAATCAGTGTCATGTTGGCCACCCTCCAGTCTTCCGGTACTATGCTGGCTTTTAAAGAAAAATTACTAATTACTAAAAATAGCTCTGCAAGTTCATTTTTCAATTCTGTCAGTACTCTGTGATGCATACCATCCAGTCCAAGAGATTTGCTACTGTTCAGTTTGTCAAATTGTCCCATTACATCATCTAGTGTTACAGAGATATGTACGAGTTTCTCTGTTTCATCAGAATTGAATACAATTTGTGCCACCTGTATCTCCCCCACATCTTCCTCAGTGAAGACCGAGGCAAAGAATTCATTTAATCTCTTCACTATATCCTTGTCTTCCCTGAGAACCCCTTTTATCCCTCGGTCATCTAGCGGTCCAACTGATTCTCTTCTCGGCTTCTTGCTTTTAATATATCTAAAAAAGTTTTTACTCTGTGTTTGTGCTTCCAGCACAATCTTCTTTTCAAGATCTCTCTTTGCTTTCCTTATTAGCGTGTTTGACTTGACATTCCTTGAGTTGTTTACAGTTATTTTTAGTTGGATCATTCTTCCACTTCTGAAGGATTGTCTTTTAGCTCTAATATTTATTTATTTAAAAATTTATATACCGCATAAAAACTATGCAGTTTACAAAATTACATGCATGCATATTAAAAATACTAAGGGCTCCTTTTACTAAGCTGCGCTAGCGGTTTTAGCATGTGCTACACGCTAACACCTCCATAGAGCTGGCATTAGTATTTTCCATGTAGCACGAGGGTTAGCGTGCGCTAATCTTCAGCGCGCAATAAAAACGCTAGCGCAGCTTAGTAAAAGGAGCCCTAAAAACATGTTTCAACAGAACAAACACAATAAAGCATTAACTAACAGTATCATTATTAAGACCTTTTTTCAAATTCATCCTACAAGATGGAGAGACAAAATCCCATAAAAACATTTACAGGACGGTAAGGCTTCAACAGCAAATAGCATTAGCACATGAAGGCATTAAGAAATTATTGTGTTTTCAACATTTTGTTAAAATTCAGTATCCCATCACAAAATCGCTTAATACCATGCAGCGCATTCCAAATCTTGACACATGCTACAGTCAGCATTTTTGCCTCAATCTTAACCTTCCGAATTCAACGTCATACCATTTTCAGATCTCAAATATTTTCTGGGTTGATAGATTTCAAAAAACTCCTTTAGTGCCCTTGGGGAAATGTGATATAAGATTTGCTGTATGATTGAGAGAATCTTAAACTGTACTCTCTGCTGCTTCCTTTACCTCCCTCGTTAACCATGCTGGTTGCTGTTTGGTCTTCTTTCCTCCTTTTTTAATATATGGATAACATGACCATACATCCCGTTTTAAACGGGACCATCCCATTTTTAGGTAGCCTGTCCCGTTGTCCCCAAGCACAGCTTCAGGACGCCGAAATGTCCCATTTTCACGGGTCCGCTGAAGAAACAGCCCCCCCCCCCTCCCGGTACCTTTTAGTAATCCCAGTGGCTGCCTCTTGTCCTGATGTCTTCCGGTAGTGGCAGAGTGGCGCTCCTGCTTGCTCCCGCACCGCTCACTGAATGGCTGATGTCAGTTCTCAATCTGAACTAAATTCTGTTCTTCAAGTTTTCTACTTCCATCCTAATATTCATAGAGTCCTTAATGAGAACAGACTGTTGAGCGTTAACCAGGTCAATACCTTTCTCAACCTGATCTTCTTTATTCGAAATGTGTATTAAACCCAAAGCACTTCTATCAACTTTGCTCTCAACCCTCATCATTTCTTGAGCCAAAATATTAATATGGGGGATAAGCAGCTTACCCAATTAATTTAATATGTCACAGATGGCCTTGGGTGTAACTTGAACTGGGCGACAAAGAAGAAATTGAGGCACTGAAACTCCCGAGATTTTTTCATCTGTAGACTGCAAAGAGGACATACTAGGTTCAACAACCACCATATTTCTTCCTGCCCTGGGCTCAGAGGTACTTCCTGACTACATAATGCCAGCATAAGCTTGAGCTTCCTGCTGCGATGTTTCTGAAAAGAGACCCACTCTCATTTTACCACCACAGGGTGACAGCAGCTTAGCAACTGCGATCAGGAAACTGTCCACTAGAGCAGCAACAAATCTATCAAAGCATGGCTAAGGAGGTGGGTGCCTTAATTCCAGGATCAATGAGGTGTCTTGCCTGGAGAGGATCCCATAGCTCTTGCTTTCGTAGAACTCTCAAGTGGGCTTTCCACTCCAGATTCCGGCTCTCCTGTTTATTGTAGGTATGTATCATAGGAGCAGAAACACTGGGCTTGGAGTGATTAGTGTGGGTTTTCCTTTGGTGTTTTCCCATTAGAAATATCAATGAAGAAAAAGCAGCAAAAAACAGGTCAGACCAGCATTGCTATTTTAGCTCTGCCCCCATGTCATAGAAACATAGAAACATGATGGCAGATAAAGTCCGAATGGCCCATGCAGTCTGCTCATCCACAATATCAACTATCTCCTCCTTTTCCTATGAGATCCTACATGCCTTTCCAATGCTATCTTGAATTCAGGTACAGTCTTCATCTCCACCACCTTCATCGGGAGACTATTCCACACATCTACTACCCTTTTTGTACACAAGTATTTTCTTAAAAAATTTGACCATGTGTCACCTTTACTCAAGAAAGCACATTGGCTTCCGGTAGCACACCGTATCATTTACAAACAATGCCTACTTACACATAAAACCTTAGAATCTAAAACTCCTGCCTTTATCTATAGAGTATTAATACCGTATACTTCCTCTAGATCTCTCAGATCACAGGATCAACATCTATTAGCTATCCCCTCATTGAAAGTCATCAATACAAGACGTACCACAATCTTCTCTATAACAGCCCCTCAGTCCTGGAATAACCTCCCACTTTACCTAAGACTAGAAAAAAATTTAGGAAAATTTAAAGCTCTTCTTAAAAGCTTCTTATTTATAGATGCATTTAATGATTAAGTCTACTACTGACTAAATCTCTCTGCTTTGTCAATTTAATTCTTTGAATTTATTGTTTACCCCTCCTAATGTATTTCCCTTGAATTTTTAAACATAATAACTGTATGTAACCCTTGAATTAAATAACTTTCCTTATGTTTTAGTATTGTCAGTTATATCCCATTTAAGGTTTAATTTTTCTTTTTTGTGTTTGTTTTTAATGTAAATGATATATTAATTAACTTTTTGAATAATTTGTACATCGCCTAGAAATGTGAATAGGCGATAAATCAAGACATTTAATAAACTTGGAAACTTGGAAACTTACATTACTCCTGAGCCTATCACCTCTTAACTTCATCCTATGCCCTCTCCTTCCGGAGTTTTCCTTCATTTGAAAAAGACTCACCTCCTGTACACTAATGCAACAGAGATATTTAAATGTCTCTGTCATATCCAGAGATACATTCCAGAGTATGTACATATTAAGTTTTTTTTGTTGCAGGGACATACAGATATTTAAAATAAAAGAGGGCATCCAAGCTGGTCTTAACAACAGGAAATTATGTATTTATTTATTTGGATTTATATCCCATCCTCCCAGAAGAGCTCAGAACGGGTTACAAGTTTACATACATAATAGAACATAACAGGGTTTAGTAATATAGAACTTGACTGTACATTTTAGATCATGACATGATAGGACAAATACATAGGGGAGAATGATAGTGTTCAAAAAGCATGGCATTACTTAATAGGATATGACAGGAGAAGACCTCATACTGCATGGGGTGGTGATGTTATGAGTTTGGTATGACATTGTGGTAACTAATAGAGCTTGACAGTACATTATAGTGCCTGATAGTACGAAGCATGGGAAGGCAGTACATAACAGAGCATGGCAGTGCATTATGATGCATGACAATGCATGGTATAGCAGACAATACATAAAGATAAGGCCTTTTTTTGAGTTTCCTTTGACAGGTCAGGAATGTAATAACAAGACAGTGTCCCAGAAGTTTCCAGAATTTCTGAGACATTTAGAACATCAACTTCAGGCTGATCTTTCATTTTCTCTTTCTTAGCTGTCAGCAAATAATATATATGACACTGGAGGAAATGAATCCTCAGGTACTTCCAAATACTGTTTAAAAATATCTCTTGGCAATATCAAAGGAACCTTTGGAAAGTTAATTAGACAAAGATTAGAAAGCCTTATTACATTCTCCAAATTCTCAAGCTTCCATCTCAATAAAGTGTTCTCATTCATTAATATAGACCTGAGTAACTGAATACCCTGTAAGTTGTTCTAACCATTTGATTCTGAAGCAATGATGCATTGTTCATATTAACTTGAATATAGCATTCACAGCAGAGAATTGCACAGAAAATGCTTTACCTAAATCTGAAACTGCTGCCCTATAGCCTCTAAGGCAGGGGTGTCAAACTCAATCACATATAGGCCGAAATCTGAAAAAAGGTTAAGCCGCGGGCTGAATTTTTAATCAAGATAATTAGGGTCCTTTAATTAAGGTACGCTAACCGATTTAGCGCATGCTAAATGCGCACCTTAATAAAATGACCCCTAAGTGACTAAGGCTTAGTCTTAAGTATAGGGTTACAACATCTCCAACCCCACACCAGCAATCCCACCCCTCCTCTGACATACGGGATCGCGTCAGAGGGAACGTGCTACCGAGGTGGACAGTGACCTGCGAGGTTCGCTACAGCCGCCCGGTGATCCTCAGCAGACTGCTTTGAAGAGGAGGCTAGGTGCAGGCAGATGCGAGTTAAGAGCAGTGGCGGCGGCAATGGTTCGTGCTGGTGGGCCAGATTTACTATAAAATTTAAAATGTATAGTGGGCCAATTTTTAACACACTGTGGGCCAGAGTTTGACATGTCTGCTCTAAGGTGAAAACTGGAAGTCTCTGTAGCAAAGGTTTTGCCACCACTGGAAAAGAATGTCCTTTGTTTTCAGCGAGATTGATCTATCTCCAGTCCTGGTATGGAAACACTGCCTCCTGTCACCATAGCATTGGCAAGATGACCCAGTGGTTGATGAAATACTTCCTCCAATGTTCCTGCAGAACTTCCCCCTTAATGAGGGCAATTTCAGTGACTTGGTTTGGATGTTCTCAGCAGAGTCCTGAGAACTAACCATCGCTGGTTGACGTGGGGAGGTCCACATCAGGAGACAAGGATAGATCAAACCCTTAGTCTAAAACCGCTCCTGGCAGTGGCATAACACCTGCCGGCAACTTACTGACAACTGAAAACATCCATTAGCCTGGTAAGAGTTGCAGGGGACTGTGGTGTGGGCTCCGGAAGACATACCCTCGCCTTTTCTTTCTTTTTATGGCATAATACTCAGCGTAACCAGAGCAGGACTATACTGCTGCTGCCATCTTGACTCCTCCCCTCATTGCCACAAGATTTCTATTAGAATTTGTGGACAATAAAAGGACATGTTTATAATCCATATGCCCAAATTTATGTGCTCCTTGTATGCATAAATGTCCAGAATACTAGCACTTATGCACATATGTGTGTGCTTACCCAGGAAAGTGCAGGCAGAACACCAAATTTCTATTCTGCAAGTATCCACTTAACTCGCATAGGAATCCTTTTACAAAGGTGTGTTAATGGACTTATAGTCTAATTCTAAAAAAAGTACTGAACTTCTGCATGCAAATTTGGACATTCGCTCAATTAGTACTGACAATTAGGATCTTAACAAGCAGGTATTGGTGCTAATTGGAATTAATTGACATATATGTGAATATATTTAGGTGTAGGATCTACACATCTTTTGAGAATCGCACACGGGCTTCGTATATAGAATCGCACCTGTCCTGATGGACAGAAACCTAACCCCACCTAACCACCCTGATTCTCTAACTGGCATCCATGTCACAGGTGCCGGTTAGAGAGTTGTGTTCCTGCTGAGCTGATCGCCCTAAAGCCTGATATGCGCAGTTCCAAAAAAAAGGGTGGATCAGAGATATTCCTAGAGTTTACCTGTGCAGTTATAGAATAAGGGAGATCTGTGCCTTATTTAGATACGAGGATCTATACCACATTTCAGTTGGTGTGAATGGCTGCGTCTAAAGTTAGGCTTGGTTCCCAGTGCCAAGCGCTGTTCTGTAAATGGTGTCTAACTTAAGAACCCTTTCACTAAGCTGTGGCAAGCGCTAGCGTATGCTTATTGCAGGTGATAAAGGCTTAACTAAGAACAAAAAAAAGACTGCAGAATGGAATGTAGAAGGTACAGGAAGGTTTATTCAAAAACTACATAAAATTGCAATCCAATGAAGTGACTCTCTTATACATGGAGTATGGACCCAATACGGTCCATGTTTCGGAGAAACACTCCTTCCTCAGGGGTCCGAAATATCCTATGTATCACAAATAGAGAGTCATATGGAGAACAACATAGTTGTACAAAATGATTAAAATTTGTGAATCAAGGGAAAAACTCCTTCCGGGCTAATGCACAGTGTGAAACACTATAATCGAAAAGGTTAAAAAAGCTTACCATGGATGCCTCTGGAGTTCTGCAGTAAATATGTGAAAGGGGGGCTTGCCTGAGGGTGCAGTCTAGGCATGACAGTGCAAATCAGCTAGTGCATGGGGCACTGCCCCATGCTAATTGATTAGTGCAGGGTTAGTGTGAGGGCCTTTACTGCCTTCAAAATATGAAGATAATTTTTGAATAGCCACATGCTAATGGCGAAATTAGCATGTGGCCATTAATTCAGAAAATGGAAAAAACTGCCATTTCCCAACTGTGGGAAAAGTAGCCTTAGTGCACAAGAAAGACTCACATAAGGGTCATGTTAAGGCCACTTTTTTGCCACAGTTCAGTAAAAGATCCTCTTTGAGCACTGTTCAAAGAATAATGCTAAGCACTATTTTTTATGGTGCTGATTTTTTAGGTGTCATTTATAGAATCTAGCCCTTAGGATACTCAGACTCAGCAGCTGCCTAAGTGGTTTTTGAGAACTGTACACGGGTGTCCTATATAGAATCATGTCTATCCTGATGGACAGACACCTAACCCCACCCAATCACCCCGATTCTCTAACCAGCATCCATGTCATAGGCACTGGTTAAAGAGTCATGTTGCTGCTGAGCTGATCACCCTAAGGGTCTGATTGGCTCAAATGACTAAGGCCCCTCCCATGGGAGGAGCTTTAGGGATCTGGCCAAAAACTACATAAAATTGCAATCCAATCAAGTGACTCTCTTATACATGGAGTATGCACCCAACACAGTCCATGCTTCGGAGAAACACTCCTTCCTCAGGGGTCCAAAATATCCTATGTATCACAAATAGAGAGTCATAGGGAGAACAACATAGTTGTACAAAATGGCTTCTAAATGCCCCCTTTTGCAAAACCGTAAAAGTGTTTTTTAAGCGCAGGCCAACATGCTGAATGCTCTGTGCTGCTCCTAAAAATAGAATTCCGATAAGCATTGGGAGCAGCACAGAGCATTCAGCGCGCTGGCCTGCGCTAAAGACCGTTTCCATGGTTTTGTAAAAGGGGGGGAGGTGGGGGGTAAATAAAGGACTAGATGGAAGAGAAAATTAGACAAGTTGTATAAGAAAATAAGACCACATATATATCTATATTTAGATAAATAGATTTTTATACTCAGACACACATTCATACAGTATTTTTAAAGGAGAGCAAAGGTTTAATGAGCAGGGGAACCAGTAAAAAGAAAGAAATTTTGAATGATTTTGCTCAGCGTGTAAAGAAATGGGTGCACACAAGTGCCTGAGGTAAGATACAAGGGCATAAATGATTGTGGAATGATCACAAATCCATTTACAGAGAAAGAAATACTTAAAGCACTTACAGAAATAAGAGAAGATCAGGCAATAAGAACTGATATTGTACATCCCAGAATCCTCAAGTACAGAATGTTCCTTTCACAGTTTTGTTGAATACGTTAGGAACTGAGGTGCCGAGGGATTAGAAGACAGCATATGTAGTTTCACTTTAGAAGGGATGAAGCAATCAGAACTCACGGACCTACGGGCAAGCCAGTGAAACTCTGGTAGGTTTGAAAAGACGATGTAAGAAAAGTTAATATAGAAGTTATATAAAGGATGTCCAACTTCAGCCCTCTTTTACTAAAGTGCGCTACCGATTAGCGTGTTCTAAATGCTAACGCATGCATTTTAGTCTATGGACATGTTAGCATTTAGCTAATCGGTTAGCGCACCTTAGTAAAAGAGGAGGTTAGCATGTCTGTACGACACAAATGAACATCCATCTCTATTGTATTTTTGAACTAGATATGGCCTGCTCTAAAATATATGTGAAATGGAGATCCATGCACTGGAAGCGTCCCGCATAAACGTCCATTTTTCAAACTGAAAGGCCTAAATTATGATCGTAGCAGCAGAGTAACATCCGTATTATAAAATGGCCGCACAGATGTCTCAGTTTATCTGTTTCATATCAAGTCCACCTATAACAATTTGTAGACTTCAGAAAGACAGGGGGAAAAATAGATACACTGAATGAAAATTTAAATGTATTGTCCATAGTGACTCCAGATCTTTTTCTTAGGTGTACCTGTAGTAAGGATTAGTTTTCCTTGTTTGCACTCTTTCAAATTACACCCACCCCCTTTTTTTATGAAGATGTTTTAGGCTTTTTATCGACGGCCATGGTGGTATTAGCTCTGACACTCATAGGAATTATATGAGCATCAGAACTAAGAACATAAGAACATGAGAATTTCCACTGCTGGATCAGACCAGTGGTCCATCGTGCCCAGCAGTCCGCTCACGCGGCGGCCCTCTGGTCAAAGACCAGCGCCCTAACTGAGACTAGCCCTACCTGTGTACGTTTTGGTTCAGCAGGAACTTGTCTAACTTTGTCTTGAATCCCTAGAGGGTGTTTTCCCCTTTGACAGACTCCGGAAGAGCGTTCCAGTTTTCTAACACTCTCTGGGTGAAGAACTTCCTTACGTTCGTACGGAATCTATCCCTTCAATTTTAGAGAGTGCCCTCTTGTTCTCTCTACCTTGGAGTGGGTGAACAACCTGTCCTCATCTACTAAGTCTATTCCCTTCAGTACCTTGAATGTTTCAATCATGTCCCCTCTCAATCTCCTCTGTTCGAGGAAGAAGAGGCCCAGTTTCTCCAATCTTTCGCTGTACGGCAACTCCTCCAGCCCCTTAACCATCTTAGTCACTCTTCTCTGGACCCTTTCGAGTAGTACCATGTCCTTTATAATAAGAGGATATTTACAATCTTAATGGATCGCAGGAGGAAATTATAACTGGAGCATAGACAGCAGTACGCTTTTTCATTCGGGTGGGGTTCAAAGGCTCCAACCCAGCCCCAGCAGGATCCTGTAGCACAACCTCTCTCTCCAGCTCCCCCACCTACCTTCCCCGGTCGCTGTTATTGTAAATCTTCCTACAGCCGCCATGCAGCATCAATGATCAGGCCTGTCCCCAGAAGTCTTCATTCTGTTACAACACTGTGTGGTGGCTGCCAGAAGATTTAAAATTACAGTGGGAGGCAGTGGGTGGGAGAGTAGAGCCATAACTGGCTCTGACCATCAATTTTGGGGGGAGGCCATAGTCCCTGTGGCCTCCTCTGTTTCCAACGCCTATAAATTAGAGAGAAAGGGCAATGACTCCAAAGTCCTATTGTTATCTGTCCATCATGGATCACACTGGGTGTACTTCAGATAGTCTCAAACATTTTGTTCAGGATTTGTTGTAATTTTACAAGATTTCCCTTGGTTGCTTGGATTCAGTAAGAAAATGAAAATAGTGGCCTTGACATATGGCTTCTCGTATATTCTGAAGCTGAATGTGTCAGCTTTGCCATGGCTGCTATTTTGACATAACCATGTTCTACATAACAGATTAGTTTAATGAATTTGGAGTTACAGCCTAATCTAATGAATTCATCTTCATGAGGGTTGTTAAGGTCCTCAGGCCAAAACATTTGCCTACTCATCACTTAGAGACTGTTTTTAACACACTTGTTTTCAACACACTTGTTTCCTATTTTTTTGTGTATTACATTTCTATCTACTGGTATTTATTTTACATTTATAAGTATTTCAGAAGAAACAAAAGGGAAAACAGGTTTAGGGGGGAATTCCTCACGCAGCGTTAGGGCATTAAGTCATGCTATTTGGCCCTTAATGTGATTAAACAGCCTTAATGCCGCTTGACAAAAAAGTACCACGGTGATATTAAAATTGCTTCAGGTTAGGCAGTAATGCCATGTTTTGCATTTCATCACTATGCAAATACCCTAACGTGACTTGTAACGGTACACCACAAGTCACATTAGGGACAAAATGTCATGATAAAATAGTCCCAGTAATTTTGCTGAAGTCATTTCACTTGTGAGGAGCACCAGGTCACAAAGCTGTGTCCTGATGCTCCTGGTATACCAGAGAGACTCAAGCCCTGCCCCCACCCTCACTCCCACATCTTAATAGGAAGCCCTAACCTACTCAGAGGACTATCTTAATATCACTTAATATCGTCACTCCTGCCCAGTAGTGCCACATCTAAAATGATGTGACTATCGCTAGAGGTCATACTTCCATATATATTTTTAAAAAATTGTTATATGGCAATATGACCTCATAGAAACATAGAAACATAGAAATTGACGGCAGAAAAGGGCCATAGCCCATCGAGTCTGCCCATACCAGTGACCCTCTCCCTGATTCTTACTCTCCTAGAGATCCCACATGAATATCCCATTTCCTCTTGAAATCTAACACGCTGCTGGCCTCAATCACCCGCTGAGGCAGCTCGTTCCAATGATCGACCACCCTCTCGGTGAAGAAGTACTTCCTAGCATCACCCTGAAATTTCCCTCCTCTGATTTTCAGCGAATGTCCTCTGGTTACCGAGGGCCCCGTAAGACTGAAGATATCATCTTTCACCACTATACGCCCAGTAATATACTTGAAGGTTTCAATCATGTCTCCTCTCTGTCTTCGCTCCTCCAATGAGTACATCCACAGTTTTTTTAACCTTTCTTCATACGTGAGATCCCTGAGCCCCAAAACCATCCTGGTAGCCATTCGCTGAACCGACTCAATTCTCAACACATCTTTTCGGTAGTGTGGTCTCCAGAATTGAACACAATACTCGAGATGAGGTCTCACCATGGATCTGTACAGTGGCATTATTACTTCAGGTTTTCTGCTGACAAAACCCCTACGGATACAGCCCATCATTTGTCTTGCCTTGGACGAAGCCTTCTCTACTTGATTGGCAGCCTTCATATCGTCGCTAATGATCACTCCTAAATCACGTTCCATCGTGGTCCTGGACAAGGTTTCACCATTTAGTGTGTAAGTTCTGTGTGGATTTTTTTTGCCTAGATGCATTATTTTACATTTTTTAGCATTGAAGCCTAGCTGCCAAGTTGATGACCACTGCTCGAGCTGTCTTAGGTCCTGCGTCATAAAGTCAGGCACACTGCTTTTGCCAACTATGTTGCATAGTTTGGCATCGTCGGCAAACAGTGATACTTTTCCTCTAAGTCCTTGGGTTAAATCTCCTATGAATAAATTAAATAGAATCGGCCCTAAGACGGAGCCCTGAGGTACTCCACTCATCACTGCTGACGTTTTGGAGGGGGTACCGTTTACCATCACCCTTTGAAGCCTACCATCTAGCCAATCCTTTACCCATGTAGTGAATGTATCCCCTAATCCCATTGATTTTAGTTTGTTCAACAGCCTGCGGTGTGGGACGCTATCAAAAGCTTTGCTGAAGTCCAAATATATCACGTCAAGGGACTCACCGGCATCCAGATGTCTGGTCACCCAATCAAAGAAGTCAATCAGATTAGATTGGCAGGACCTTCCCCTGGTAAATCCGTGTTGATGTGGATCACGTAAACTTTCTTCGTCTAGAATTTTGTCAAGTTCCTGTTTGATCAGTGTTTCCATGAGTTTGCACACTATGGATGTAAGACTCACCGGTCTGTAATTTCCTGTCTCTGTTCTGCATCCCTTTTTGTGGAGTGGAATTACGTTAGCTGTTTTCCAGTCTAGGGGTACTTTTCCCGTGCGCATGGAAAGATTGAAGAGTACAGATAGTGGTTCAGCCAGAACTTCACTCAGCTCTCTGAGTACCCTGGGGTGTAGATTGTCTGGCCCCATGGCTTTGTCAACTTTGAGTCTTGAAAGTTCGTGGTAGACGCTACTAGGTGTAAATTCGTAATCGCGAAACAGGTCATTTTGGCTGTCTCTTATTTGTAGTTGTGGACCATCTCCTGGCGCTTCACAGGTGAATACTGAGCAGAAGTATTCGTTTAGCAGTTCTGCCTTGGTAGTATCAGATTCTGCGTAGTTTCCATCTGATTGCCTAAGGCGTTCTATTCCATTTTTGTTTCTCTTCCTGTCGCTAATGTACCTAAAGAAGGATTTGTCCCCTTTTTTAATGTTCCGTGCTAGATCTTCCTCTGTTTGAAGTTTGGCTTCCCTGACTGCCTTTTTGACAGCCTTAGATCTGGCCAGATAGTCTTCTTTTGCCTCCCTTTTCCCAAGATGTTTGTAGTTGATAAATGTTTCTTTTTTCATTTTAATGAGGTCCGAAATTTCCTTGTTGAACCATTGTGGTTTTTTGTTTCTCCGGCGTTTGCTTACTGTTTTTACGTAGCGGCTAGATGCTTCGTTCAGGATGGATTTTAGATTTGACCACATAGTTTCCGGATTGTCAGTTTCTGCATGGTTTTGCAGCTCTTGATGGACAAAGTCTCTCATGTGGTTGAAATCTGCCTCCCTAAAGTTGAGGACCCTCGTTGCTGTGTTTGATTTAGAGAAGCCTTTTCTGAGGTTGAGCCATACCATGTTGTGGTCACTGGAGGCCAGCGTGTCTCCCACTGATACTTCCGAGACACTGTCTCCATTTGTGAGTACCAGGTCCAGTATTGCTTTTTCTCTGGTGGGCTCTAATACCATTTGTTTTAGTTGTGCACCCTTAATGGAGGTTACTATTCTTTTGCTACCGCTCGTAGTTGCTGAGAGGGTGTTCCAGTCAGCATCTGGCATGTTGAAGTCGCCTAACAGTACTGTGTCACCACGCAAAGTGATGTTCTCTATGTCCTCAATCAATTCTTTGTCTTTGTCTTCCTTTTGTCTCGGAGGCCTGTACACCACACCGAGGTAAAGGCATTTTTCGTTCCCTCTGGCAAGGTTTACCCAAAGTGATTCCCCTGTGTATCTAACCTCTGTGATCCTGGTAGTTTTGATATTATCCTTAGTGTATAGTGCTACCCCCCTCCTAATTTGCCCTCTCTGTCCCGACGAAGTAGATTGTATCCTGGTATAACCATATCCCACCCATGTGAGTCTGTGAACCAGGTCTCGGATATCGCTACTATGTCAAGGTCAGCATCCCTTATTTCTGTTTCTAGTTCCAGGATTTTGTTGCCCAAGCTGTGTGCATTAACATACATTGCTCTCCAAATTTGTGATGATATGCCTATCCCCGTTAGTGTGGCACTTGTTTTTTTGTGTATGCTATGGGTACTTACCTTAGGCTCAGAAGTGTGGGTTTTATTTGTTTCTCCAGGATGGATCCTTACTTCTCTGGTATGTATGTGTGAACCCTCCCCCAACTTACCTAGTTTAAAGCCTTCCGAAGTAGATGTGCTAGTCGATGTCCAAAAACTTTCTTGCCTCTCTTTGTTAGGTGAAGTCCGTCAGGTCCCTGTAGTCCTTGTAGTCCTTGTAGACCTCTTGTGATAGTTGCATGAGACTACCACTAGAGTGCCATTTTGGATATGATATCAGATGTGGCAGGAGCAACTAGGCATTGTTTCTGCCAGAACATCCCTAGAGACACCCCCTTCCCCTCCCCCCCCCCATTATGTATGATGTTGAAGTAGTCCTTTCAATTGGCAAGGGCTTCCTTTAAGTTAGGGAAGTGGGGCCTTCCTCTTGTGGAGGGTGGCCAAGGCTGATTTAGGGTGGCCTTAAGAAGTTGAGGAGGACCCTGCTCTGGTGTCTTGGGAGCATCGGGATGAAGCTTTGTGGCCTGATGCTTCCAGGCAAAAAGAATGACATTGTTTGTGAACATTATTCATTTACTATGGGATTCAGCAACCTTCAATATTGGAATTCCACAAGTTGCTGAATCCAGTGGAAAATCAAGGTGAATTCCATCCTTAATGTTCAGCTTTCAGTTGGCAGCCACAGGACCCTCAGTTTAAGGAAATAATTTTATGTGTCTCCTGAATAGGTCTTCAAGCCCCAACTTATATTATAAATGTTTTCAGACATCAAGAGCTTCAACAGCTTCACCGTTGTAGACTTACATAATTTGCTCATTAATGCTTCCTCTTCTCTGTCTTCTAAAGCACTCGTACCTTCCGTACATCATTCAGAATACATTCATTTATCTTCACATCACCTGCAGACTGCTGATTATTTATGATCACTACCCACTGTTCATTTTGTTCCAAAATATCTAGGCCATTTCCTTTAATTATTTTCCCCATGCACACATCCTCATCCTTTCTACATTTTCCAGTTTCTCTCTCATTTTATTAGAAGACTGAAGGAAAAAAACCCACAATTTTCTTTGAGAATAAATAGCCTGTACTAGCTGTACCAAGCAAAAGGATTTTTTTTTTCCTTTTGAAGAGAAGATTCCATAATACCTGCCTATAAAGGCTCTTCCTAAAATTTCCTAAAATATTCTATTTTTTCTAAGAAGGGTACAAAATGCTTTGAACGTCTATTAAATTATAGCTTTGTTTTATAACTAGTCTTCTTGCTTTGTCTCTAATCAGTTTATGAGCAACTAATATTCGCCTTCTTTTAAAACAACAATTCTGGGAAAACTTTTCCCCCCCCCCCCCCCCCTCTTTTACAAAGGTGTGCCATGATTTTTAGCGCACGCTAAACCTGCGCTAAACGCTATCACGTGCATGTTATCCTATGGACGCATTAATGTTTAGCGTGCGTATTGATTTAGGATGCGCTAATCACGCACTAAAACGCTTAGCGCATCTTTGTAAAAGAGGGCCTTAGTGTCAGTTTTTTTTACTTTGCTTGTTATTGTTTTTGTGGCACCATGTATCCACTGTTTAGCAGCATAAAATCTGTTTTACTACTCGGGATCTAGCTAGGTACTTGGGACCTGGGTTGGTCACTGTTGGAAACAGGATATTGGGTTTGATGGACCTTCGGTCTGTCCCAGTATGACAGTTCTTATGTTCAAATGTAAGGACAATCAAGCCATTGTGACATCACTGATGAGTTTGTCTCTTAGGCATTGATGGAATGAGGCATTATGATATCACAGTCTGAGCGCTGGAATGTTGCTACTATTTGGGTTTCTGCCAGGTGCTTGGGACCTGGGTTGGCGACTGTTGGAAACAGGATACTGGGCTTGATGGACCTTTGGTCTGTACCAGTATGGCAATGCTTATGTTCTTCTTGCCATATATACTCAAATATAAACTGAGGTAACCTTTTTTTTCCCTGCAAAAAGGAAGAAAATAGGAATCGGGGGTTTAATATTCAAGTGCAGAACCTTACCTTGCCCTGCCCTACCAGGTTCTGCACTCTGTTCCCTCTCCCTTGCTGCTCTGCATCCAGCCCCCTCACCTGCCCTGCCAGTGTCTGCACCCAGCCCCATTCCCACCCTGCCAGGTTCTGTACCTTGTCACCTGCCATGAGATCTGGTGGTCCAGCAGAGGCCGGGACAGATCCCTCCCACCTCCTGTCCCAGCCGATTCTAAGAATTTCTATTTCCCTCCCAGCTCCCCCGCAACCTTTAGTATCCCTTGTGGTCCAGCAGTAAATCACAGCAGGAACGACTTTCCTTTTCTCCTACCCATGCAAAGCCACTAGCTGTACAGAGCTGCTAGCTGATTAGATACCATGAACTTGCAGCAGCCAATCAGCTAGCGGCTCTACATGGGCAGGAGTGAAAGAAAGTCGCTCCTGCTGTGATTCACTGCTGGACCACCAGAGATACTAAAGGTACACGGGGGAGCTGAGAGGGAGATAGAAATTCTTAGACTCAGACAGAAGACAGGAGAGATCCCTCCTATCCCTGCCACAACTGGACCACCAGGTCTCACAGCAGGCCCGGTAGAGGCCTGCAACAAGTTCAGAAGGGGGTGGTTCAGCGCTAAGATTTTTGGGTCAAAAAAGGGCCCAAAAATGGGGGTCTCGGTTTATATTTGAGTATATACTGTTTGTTATGCGTGTGTGATCTTAAAGCCGTTTCCTTCAATAAATGGTTTGAACCTTGATCTTATCTTCACATATCATCTGCTGCTGTTTCCCATCTGGAGTTGGAAGTGGAGGAGAAGGGTACAGAAAAAAACAATTTGTCTGAGGAACGGAGTTCTCCCAGAGATCTTTAAGGAGAGAGACGAGCGGAGAGATACTGAGGGGCTGCAGAACAAACACGCTTGTAGGTTAGTAATAAGAGTTTGAAATGTATGCAAAGGCAGATAGGAAGCCAACTAAGTGATTTGAGGAGAGGGTTGAGGTGAGTGTAGTGAGGTTGGCAGAAGATAAGTCATGCGGCAGAGTTTTGAACAGATTGCATAGGGAGAAGTGGCTCAACGGGTTCATTGGTTTGACCCAGTGTGGTAAGGTAAATGCTCCAATGCTCGTAGGAATCATAAGAACATAAGAAATGCCTTCACCGAATCAGACCCTTGGTCCATCCAGTCCGGTGATCTGCACACGCGGAGGCCCAACTAGGTGCTTCATAATGAGACCTTGTTTACCTGTATCCCTCAATGTGATTTGCAAGGAGGTATGCATCCAACTTGCCCTTGAATCCTATAATGGAGGTCTCCATCACAACGTCCTCCGGGAGAGCGTTCCAAGCGTCTACCACTTGCTGTGCGAAACAGAACTTCCTGACATTTGTCCTGGGCCTGTCGCCTCTCAATTTCAGTACATGACCTCTCGTCCGAGTCACATTTGACAACGTGAATAACGATGCATCTTGCTGGATTTTATCTAGTCCTTTAAGTATTTTAAAAGTCTATCATATCTCCACGCATTCTTCTTTTCTCTAGAGTGAACAAGCTCAGTTTTCTGAATCAAATGAGTGTCAGAGAATTTACCTCGCAGACTCGCAGTAAAAAGCTCTACCGTGATTTTTTAAAAGGAGCCCTTCGTCCAGCACGTTTCCAGTTTTTTGTATCATAGGAAAAATAGCTTATGAAAAAAATGGAAATGCGCTGGACTAAGTTTACAGCCTTTGATGGAGACTACGCTGTTCAACTTGCTTTTTTACCAGACCTTTTTCAAATCACCCTCATAGGAAGCAAATATTGCCTAGTCGCTTACCCAACAGAAGTATGGGGAAAGCCAATAATGAAGTGAAGTTTTATGGCTTTTACCTAATAAAGGAAGCTGAGCAGATTAAGAGGTTGATGTAAGAGGTGTGAATTGATCCTGCAAATGGGTGCAGCACATGAGAAGCACAGAAAAAAAAAAACACCCAGACACATTCTAAAATGCAAACATTTCAGCGATCTGTGCATTTTTCCTTGACAAATATTGGTACAGACATTTACACATATTCTAGGACCGGTGTAGATTTCTATACCTGCCACTTAGGCTACCATTTTATAAAGAAAAGTAGGCACCTACATAATTTCTTTATAAAATAGCACCAAAGCGGAGGACTTTTACTGGTAGAGTAGCTAGGGCTGAATGGGCCCAGGTGGAAAAGTTGAAATGGGCCCTGTATAACCCCTTCAGAGCTCTAATAAACATACTTTGTGAGCATGTTGGGGCCCAGGGCAGAAATTAAGGAGGGAGCCCCTGATCCCCTCGCCCCTCTGCACCCTCCTCCTTATGTCCCCACCACCCATTACTACCATACATAAAACAACTTTAAATGACTTCTTTACATACAAAACACAGACAGACCTTTACCAAATACAAAGCAAGGGGTGACAAATAGAAATAGATATTGAGCTGGGAACCCCATGAAATTAAACTCAGCAAGTATTACAACACTGGAGAAATAAAAACACATATGCGCTTCTTTCCATACTGAACACACAGGGATCCCAGGTCCACCCAAAATTAGCCATCTTCCTTGCTGTGGCTGGTGGGGATCCCAAAACCCTGCCAGCTGAAGGCCACCTCCTCCATTCTGGCAGCCACTAATTTCCAAGCTCTGCAGCTAATGGCTGTATCTCTGAGCTGCCACCAGCTGGAGAGTTTGAAGAGTTCTGGCCACAGAACTAGAGGAAGAGATCTTCAGCCATCAGGGCTTTGGGAAGCCCACCAACTTAGGTATTTATATTTTGCATTTGGTAAGAGTCATGGGGCATTCTGGGAAGAAAATTTAGTGCCCACCCACTTTGGACTGCCCACCCCCCATCAGTTGTGCGTGGAAGGGGCGTATTCTACAGTAATGGGCCTAATTCTATAAATGACGCCTAAACTGATAGGTACTGTTGAAAATAGCACCTACTGCGTATCATTCAAAGGTAGGCACCATTTTTAGAATCGCGCCTAGCAGCACCTAATTCAAATTAGGTGCCACTAGACATCTCTAACTTAGGTGCCAGTATATTGGGCCAGGATTTTCTTAGCATAAAATACTGGCACCAAAAGCAGGTGCCTACCAATGCCTAACTCTTCCCACTCAAACTCTGCCCTTAACCACACTGAGGTAGGCACCTCGGTGCAGATGCCAATACAGGATCTTATACAGATAGGCACCTAACCAAAATGTAATTAAAATTTTTTTTTTTTAATGGTGCTGTTCAATTAACAGCGCTGATTGAACCAATTAAAAAATTAATTTAAGCTCTAGTTGGGCTAGGCATACCGATCTAGGCACTTAATGGCAGGCGCTTTTTATAGAAACAGGACCAATGTGCACAACTTGTAGGAACACTCAGGATCCACCCCTGGCCACACCCCTTTTTCAAATGTACACACTGCAGCTGGTGCATACTTTTTATAGAACCGTGCTTTCCAAATTGCATACATAGCACTTAATTAGTGCAAATTAGCATTAATTACAAAGTGTTGATTACCAGTTATTGGTGCCAATCAATTAAATTGTGCATGCACATGTGCACACAGCCTTAGGCACTACTGTACATACAGAATTTGGGTGTTTGTGCACATATCTGTAATTCTCGCCCAAAACTGAGCACCTTTGGGAAACCTATATGGAAACTGGAGATATTGTTTTATAAAAGAATCCCAATATAGGCACCTACTTGACTCTTATACCTAGATGGCCTTTATAATAAAATGGTCTCCGGTATGCATAGTGCAGTGTAGGTAGGATTTCCAGACGTCCGGATTTAGCCAGACATGTCCTCTTTTTAGAGGACATCTCCATGTGTCCGGATGGCTTTTTAAAACCCGGCACTTTGTCCTGGTTTTGAAAAGCTTCCAGCTTGCGGCTGCGTCTGGAGGATGCAACACGGTGATGTCACGTGCATGCGTGCATGCATGTGATGTCATCGTGTCACACTTGCACATGCGCAGATGCCTTTCAGACGCAGCTCTGAGCACGAGAACAGCCTGAGGCGAGGTCATGGGTCCGGATTTTACAATAGTAAAATCTGGTAACCCTAAGTGTAGGTAAAAACTCCACACTAAGAAGTATATTAAATATAGTAAAACTTTGGTTTGTGAGCATAATTCGTTCTGAAAACGTGCTTTTAATCCAAAACACTCATATATCAAAGCAAATTTTCCCATAAGAAATAATGGAAACTCTAATGACTAGTTCCACAACCCAAAAACTTTAATACAAAATACTGTATGTACTCGTATTGCAAGACCTTGCTCGTTTAGAACAGTCACTACACTTCCACAGCGTCAGAGAGAGAAGAACCATCGGCTCAGTTGTGATGTGTGTATACTGTATGTACTTGTATTGCAAGATCTTGCTTGCAAATCAAGTTAAAATGTAATAAAATGTTTTGCTTGTCTTGCAAAACATTTGCAAACCAAGTTACTTGCAAGCCAAGGTTTTACTGTATTTTGAAAAGCAAAAGGTGCATAGTAATATGCATTAAAATATGAAGTAAAGTATACTTTTGTGCTAAATAAATTTCCATTCATAGCCTGTATAGGATTGATGGAAACAGTTTGGGAAATGGGAAATGTGCAAGGATTCCTATCTGAGATCTGCCTTTGGAGCAAAAAGATGTGAAGAAAGGTCAAGCTCTGTAGTTTTCAGGGGGGGAGTTTGGGGGGGAGGGAGAGGAGAGAAAGTACTTGGATTGCTTTTTTTTTTTTTTTTGTGATTACTTAGTCCTACGTCCTTTGTGACTTATTTGTGTCCCAATCCTATTTGTCTTTTCTTTGTGTTTTCAGTGAATCTTTATCATGGAAGTACATGTTGTTCTGTCCCTTGTCAGTCTTTGGTAATGCTTCTTTTGTTTATATTCTTGAAATGAAAGTGTGGTAGTTCGTGACTGGTATGAGAATGGACTGTGGAAGAGCGAGGGGTATGGGGAAGCAGAGGGGCATCCAGGTGAGTCAATGAAGAGCAAGAGAAGTGGAGTGCAGATGGGATTACGAATTAGCAGGGGGAGAGGAAAGGGCAGGACGACAGCAGTGGAAGGGGTATGGAGAAAAGATGGAGGGGCAAAGAAATGAGAAGGTATACTAAATGCAACGGATGTACAGGAACCAAGCTGTATTATAACAAAAGGTTAAAGGTAACAACAACCAGGAAGTAGGAAAACACAGTGAGATAAAAAAAGATGCACTATGATTAGTGTTATCAGATGTCCGTGAAAGCCCAAACATGTCCTCTTTTTAGAGGACTGTCCGGGATCCCAAACTATGATTGTTGCAGTTGTCCGGGTCTCAAGGATTGGGGTTCTCTGTATTAGCCAGCTAGTGCATTCTGATTGGCATGCACTAACTGGTTAACGCAGAGTTAATGTGGGAGCACTTGCTGCCTCCAAAATAGGAGGCGGTAAATGCTCCCATATTGATTTTTTTTACAGGTTTTGGACACTAATAGAAAAATGAAAAATAAAAAATGGTCACATTAAAAAAGGACTTGGCACATGGGAAATCCAACGTTAAAAGGCGCTAAGCTCACTTTTTAATGCATTTTAGTTAAAGGACTCCTAAGCACGGAACTCATTAACTCAATTTTGATTTGGACCCATGATGTAAAAATCAGCCATTCTCAACATTTTGGATCCGTGATTTTAGTCATGTTTTCCCAGAGATGATCATATATGTACAAGAATGCTGAAGCCTTGTCTCTTTTCCACAAAAATTAGTTTGAAATTAACTATGGGGTCCCTTTGACAAAGCCGTGCTAAAAAGTGGGCTGCACTATTTTTAGCGCATGAGTTTCTTGCTTGCTGAGGCCACTTTTTGATGTGGCTCTAAAATGGCTGCAGTTTGGTATTTCCCATTAACCGCTATATGCTAGTTTTGAAATTAGTGCATGGTCATTAGCAGGTGAGCCCTTAGCACTACCTATTTTGTAGGTGGTAGAGGCTCCCGTGCTAATTGGTCAATGTGCGCCAATGCCCATGCATTAACTGATTAGCAAAGAGCACGCTTACTCTCCACACTCCAAACATTCCCCCAGTGCTATAAAATATAAAGGTGTTTGCACACTGAGACTGAAATTAGCACATGGGGCCTGATTCTAAAAATAGCATCTAACAGCACCTAATTTCTAGGTACCATTCAGAGTAGTTGTCAATCAACCACTAGGCGCCCTTTACAGAATCACACCTAGCAGCACCTAACTTGACTTATCACCTCCTATACAAAGCTGCGCTAATGTTTTTATGCCGGCCACCATGGTAACAGCTCCAACCCTCATAGAATTCCTACGAGCGTCCGAGCTAGTACTGCCATGGCCAGTGCTAAAAACGCTAGCATGGCTTTGTAAAGGGGGGCCTCGAGCGCCACTAGGGATCTTAATGGTAGGCACCGGCACATTGTTTTCGTGGCCTAATTTACTGGCAACTATCACAGATGCCCAGTGATGCCTAAATCATACCACGTCTATTCTGCACCCCTAACATGCCTACTTTTCAGGTAGGCATAATTAGGCGCCTGTAGGTGCCTCGGACTTAGGCATAGTTAAGGGCTTCTTTTACAAAGGTGCGCTAAGCGTTTTAGCGTGTGCTAACCACGTGCTAAACACTAACGTGTGCATGTTAGTCTATGGATGCATTAGCGGTTAGCGTGCGTGTATATTTAGTGCACTCTAAAACGCAGAGCGCACCTTAGAGGAGGGCGACGAAAATGATAGGAGGCTTGCGCCAGAAGACGTATGAAGAGAGCCTGGAAGCCCTGAATATGTATACTCTAGAGGAAAGGAGAGACAGGGGAGATACGATTCAGATGTTCAAATACTTAAAGGGTATTAACGTAGAACAAAATCTTTTCCAGAGAAAGGAAAATGGTAAAACCAGAGGACATAATTTGAGGTTGAGGGGTTGTAGATTCAGGGGCAATGTTAGGAAATTCTACTTTACGGAGAGGGTGGTGGATGCCTGGAATGCGCTCCCGAGAGAGGTGGTGGAGAGTAAAACTGTGACTGAGTTCAAAGAAGCGTGGGATGAACACAGAGGATTTAGAATCAGAAAATAATATTAAATATTGAACTAAGGCCTGGGCAGACTTGCACGGTCTGTGTCTGTATATGGTGTCGTTTGGTGGAGAATGGGCTTGGGAGGGCTTCAGTGGCTGGGAGGGTGTAGATGGGCTGGAGTAAGTCTTAACAGAGATTTCGGCAGTTGGAACCCAAGCACAGTACAGGGTAAAGCTTTGGATTCTTGCCCAGAAATAGCTAAGAAGAAAAAATTAAAAAATTTAAACTGAATCAGGTTGAGCAGACTGGATGGACCATTCGGGTCTTTATCTGCCGTCATCTAATATGTTACTATGTTAGTAAAACGGGGGTAAGTGCCACTCTAAGTTCTGTGCAAAACTCTTAATCATTTTTAAATGTTTAAAAATTAGTTTTTAATGGCATGATCAATTACCATGCCAATTAAACTAATTAAGAAAAATTAAGTCCCATGCAGATTTCTGCTAGGCATTGCTAGGTGTTTCCAATTAAGGCCCCTAACCTATGCACCATTTATAAAATTTCCTGCATGACACCTGAGCGAGCCCCACAGCTGTGGATTTTAAGCAGCAGTAAGTACTTACCGTAGCTTGGTAGAAGCACCCCTGCTTTTTTATTTTATAGGTGCAGAAGATGAGATTTATTTAGGATGTGTGCAGTACATCTGTCTTACACTTTTAATTAAATTGTTGAAAAGATACTTATTTTGGGTACTTTGAAAATAATTTTGGGGATGTTATAAGCCAATTTTGATCCTGGGAGAGTAGTGAAAAGGTGTAAATTTGGTAACAAATATTAGTTGTTATGTTATGTTTGAGCCTGAGTGTAAACCACTTAATACACCTTGCCCAAGCGGTATATCAAATCCCAAACCCAATATGTAATCTTATATTTCAAGTATTCAACCTGTACAACATAATGTTTATTGCAGAATTGTGTGAACTGCCTTGAATCTTATAAGAGAAAAATGGAAAATAATTGCCATTTTAAACCAAAATGTTGCATGTTAAGTCCCACTGCAGAAAATGGAACCAGCTGTAAAATAATGCATGTTATAATGAAAATATAACGAAAAGCCTGAAACATAATGAAAATTCCTGTGAATGATAGAAGTAACATTTTCAAGCTGCACACACCTACTATGAATCCCTGGGAAGGCCTCGTAGACAATGTCTTTAAGCATGACTATTTTCTAAGCATGTATATCCATGTGCAATTTTATAAGAATCACATATACATTAGTATAGTAGTGTCAGACACCAATGATCAAAAACCACTGCACATAGGAAACTACACAGCCAAAAAAAGCAGATGGAGAATAAGAGACCTCAGAGACATTTGCTCCTTATTTTCAGTACATTTAAGCCCTGTAATAGAGCTAACACCAAAAAAAACTACTGTATTTTTCACTTCATAAGACACACTTTTTTTCCACACAAAATTGGGTGGAAATTTGGGTGCATCTTATGAAGCGAAGGTAACCTTTTAAAAACAGCCCCACCCCACCCCGCTGTACCTCTTTAAAATGTCCTACGCGTCAGGGGTACACGGGCTGACTCCACCTGCCTGCCTGCCGCCACAGCTCCCTGCTGGCCGCCACTGCACTGCAACTCCAGGAAGAGAAGGTAAGGGCTAGCGTGCCACACCGGACACTGCCTTCCTCCCTCCCCGCCATATTGAAGCTTGCCTACCCTCCGCCTATTCCTCCTCCTCTGGCCTGGGTCCGCCGCCGCACTGCCACTCAAAGAAGGGAAGGGCCAGTGTGCAGCGAATGCACGTCGCCAGCCCACAAGCCTTCTCCTGATGTCAGAACTGACGTCAGTTCCGACATCAGGTGAAGGCTTGTGGGCCAGCGACGTGCAATCGCTGTACACTGGCCCTTCCCTTATCTTCTTTGAGTGGCAGGAGGAATCGACAGAGGGTAGGCAGGCTTTATCAGCGCAGCAGGAAGGGAGGAAGACAGTGTCCGGCATGGCAGGAAGGACAAAGGCTTGGTTGCATGTCGGGAACAAAAATCTCATGCACGAATACAGGATGTCCAGGGCGGTACTTGGAGAGACCTCCCAGGAAAGGGACTTGGGAGTTTTGATCGACAAGTCCCATGAAGCCATCTGCACAATGTGCTACGGCGGCGAAAAGGGCGAACAGAATGCTAGGAATGATCAAGAAGGGGATCACGAACAGATCCGAGAAGGTTATCATGCCGCTGTACCGGGCCATGGTGCGCCCTCACCTGGAGTACTGCGTCCAGCACTGGTCGCAGTACATGAAGAAGGATACGGTACTACTCGAAAGAGTCCAGAGAAGGGCAACTAAAACTGTTAAGGGGCTGGAGGAGTTGCCATACAGCGAGAGATTAGAGAAACTGGGCCTCTTGTCTCTTGAAAAGAGACTGAGAAGGGACATGATCGAAACATTCAAAATACTGAAGGGAATAGACTTAGTAGAGAAAGACAGACTGTTCACCCTCTCCAAATTAGGGAGAACGAGAGGACACTCTCTAAAGTTGAAAGGGATAGATTCCGTACAAACGTAAGGAAATTCTTCTTCACCCAGAGAGTGGTAGAAAACTGGAACGCTCTTCCGGAGTCTGTTATAGGGGAAAACACCCTCCAGGGTTTCAAGACAAAGATGGACAAGTTCATGTTAAACTGGTGAAACTGGACTCATTTCGAGCACTGATCTTGAGCTTGGGGCCACCACATAAGCAGTCTGCTGGGCAGGATGGACCATTGGTCTGACCCAGCAGCAGCAATTCTTATGTTCTTAAGGCAGTGAGGGGGAGGAGGCACAAACTTGGGACATGGGAGGGAGGGAGAATGAATGACAAAGGATGGAAGACAGTGAGGAGGCAAGAACTCGGGACATGGGAGGGAGGGAGGTTGAAGGACAAAGGCTGGAAAGCAGTGATGAGGAACAAACTTGGGACATGGGAGGGACGGAGAACGAAGGACAAAGGCTGGAAGGCAATGAGGAGGCACAAACTTAGGACATGGGAGGGAGGAAATAGAAAGGGACAATTGTTGGGACTGAGTGAAGAAATGAAGGAAGGAGACTCATGAAATCACCAGACAACAAAGGTAGGAAAAATGATTTTATTTTCAATTTAGTGATCAAAATGTATCAGTTTGATCATTTATATCTGCTGTGTGTATTGTGTGTATATGAAAAATGAAAGGAACAGCCTGGCAGGGAAGGGGAGACAGGGTGCATAGCCTGGCAGGGTGTATGGGGTTGGGTGCAGATCCTGGTATATATTAGTACACAATTTGGTTCAGAATGTTTTTTTCTGGTTTTCCTACTCTAAATCTAGGGTGCGTCTTATGGTCTGGTGCGTCTTATGGAGTGAAAAATACGGTATTTAATTAAATGTTTTCAATTCTACAGTCTTAAATCCAATTATGCAACAAGGTACTTATCTTCATAGTTGTCAAAGACGGTCAACTACTGATGCACATAGACGTTCTACCGCTGAAATCCATACAACAAAGGCTTCCAGAGAACATTCAGGCAAACATGAATTGCTTCAGACAGTCCAGACAGTGGCCCTGTCTCACATAGAGCTATATCAAGGGCTCTGGCCACCTTTTCTCACTGGAATAATGATAATCATCTAGTAAAAATATAGCATGTTCCATCAATGACTAACCAGTAAGAGCCATTTTCCACATGTCAAACATATTTCTTACATGTGAAAAATCTATATATATAAAATAGGAGGTATGTGTGTATGTATGTGTGTATGTGCTGCGATCACGCAAAAACGGCTTGACCGATTTGAACAAAACTTGGTATGCAGATCCCTCACTACCTGGGATGATATGTTCTGGGGGTCTCGCGGCCCACCTGCACACGTGGGCGGAGCTACAAACAGAAAATCACATTTCACCCATTCATGTCAATGGAAAAATGTAAAAAGATGCCATTCTCACATTAATTCAAAAACGGCTTGACCGATTTGAACGAAACTTGGTATGCAGATCCCTCACTACCTGGGGTGATATGTTCTGGGGGTCTCGTGGCCCACCTGCACACGTGGGCGGAGCTAAAAACAGAAAATCAGATTTCATTCATTCAAGTCAATGGAAAAAATGTAATAAGCTGTGGGACCGATTTGAACGAAACTTGGTATGCAGATCCCTCACTACCTGGGGTGATATGTTCTGGGGGTCTCGCGGCCCACCTGCACACGTGGGCGGAGCTACAAACAGAAATTCAGATTTCACCCATTCAAGTCAATGGAAAAAATGTAATAAGCTGTGGGACCGATTTGAACGAAACTTGGTATGCAGATCCCTCACTACCGGGGGTGATATGTTCTGGGGGTCTCGCGGCCCACCTGCACACGTGGGCGGAGCTACAAACAGAAAATCATATTTCACCCATTCAAGTCAATGGAAAAAATGTAAAAAGCTGTGGGACCGATTTGAACGAAACTTGGTATGCAGATCCCTCACTACCTGGGGTGATATGCTCTGGGGGTCTCACGGCCCACCTGCACATGTGGGCGGAGCTACAAACAGAAAATCAGATTTCACCCATTCAAGTCAATGGAAAAAATGTAAGAAGCTGTGGGACCGATTTGAACGAAACTTGGTATGCAGATCCCTCACTACCTGGGGTGATATGTTCTGGGGGTCTCACGGCCCACCTGAACACGTGGGAAGGGTGGGTTCACCCAAGAATGTATATGTTCTTGCTCCTGGAGGTGAAACTAAAAATGTTGTTTATAATCAAGTTTTGTGTTAGTTGTATTGTATTCATTTTGTCAAATATTTCACATTATAATTTGAATATTGTACTTTTTATAAAGCTGTAAAAAATATTTTCATTCACCACTATAAAGTATCTTTATTTGAATCCATTTACAGTGTTATTGCTATAATTAAATACCCGTGCAACGCCGGGGCATCAGCTAGTACTTTATATAATTACCCATATATTGAATATTATATGTTATGATTTATCTCTCCTTTATATCACGGCAGAATAAACAGCCATTTCTAATTACCACTTCCTCTCTCTATAGCTCTCATGTAACCTAAGAGCTGGTCCGTTGCCCATAGTTCACTGAATGGAATAACAATCAAAATGACTTGCTTATCAAAAGTCGAGACATTAGCTGATAATGATCTATGGATTCCAAATTTCAGGTTGTATTTCCTGAATGGATCAATTTTACTTCATTTAAATTGTCCATTCCTTGATTAATTCTACCTATGACCCCTATTACTTTTTGGAATTTGTATTTATTTCATCAGTCTGACTTAATTAGATTTTGAGCTCTAAAAAGCAAAGATTGTCTTTGTTCCTATAAAGCAGTGAATATACCTGTTTACATTATGGCCCCCTTTTATCAAGCTACATTAGAGGTTTTTTATCGCCGATCACTGCGGTAAAAGCTCCGATACTCGTATGAATTCTATGAGCATCAGAGCTTTTACCAAAGAGATCTGAGATAAAACCCTAAAGGAACTTGATAAAAGGGGGGCCTATATAAACAATATTAATAATAATCCATCCAAAGGTCTTTACCTTGATATAAGAACATAAGAATAGCCTTACTGGGTCAGACCAATGGTCCAGCAAGCCCAATAGCCCGTTCTCACGGTTGCCAATCTAGGTCACTAGTACCTGGACAAAACCCAAGGAGTACCAACATTCCACGCTACTGATCCAGGGCAAGAGGTGGCTTCCCCTGTCTTTGTCAATAACAGACTATGGACTTTTCCTCCAGGAACGTGTCCAAACCTTTCTTAAAACCAGCTACACTATCCGCTCTTACCACAACCTCTAGCAATGCGTTCCAGAGCTTAACTATTCTCTGAGTGAAAAAATATTTCCTCTTATTTGGTTTTAAAAGTATTTCTCTTTAACTTCATTGAGTGTGCCCTAGTCTTTGTAATCTTTGATGGAGTGACGAAGAGCAAAAATTTGGCTGAAAAAAATCTGACTAAATGAAAGATATCCCTAGTATACGATTAACCACGTTAAGGAGAACAGAACAAATTTCACTTGGAAACCATTATAGAAACAAACCAACTAATAATATACAGTTGTCCCTCTCTAACCATTGGTTCCAGGACCTCCACAAATACCAAAATCCATGGATGCTCAAATTCTCTTAATTCCCTCCCTTCCCCTCCTCCCCCACCTCCTCAGCATGGTCTGGCATTTCATATTTCTCATTCTTCTCTGGTCCCCTGCATCCGATGCACCTTTGCATCTTGTCTTTGGCCCTGCAGCAACAGCAGCAACTGTACTCATAGACTGCAGCCTGCACTGGACCTTTCCCTCTGACCCAGTCCGCCCCTTCAGACATAAATTCCTGGGCAATCTAGGTCAGAGGGAAAGGCCTGGTGGTCACAGCCTTTGAGTATGGCTGCTGTTGCTGTAGGGCCGATGATGGGATGCAAAGGCACACTGGGGCGATGGACCTGAGAGAGACAGCTGTGGTTGGGTCCACAGAAGCAGAACCTGTGGATATGGATTGCTGACTGTACTATATTCTGCTGCTTTGGTTGCTGTATAGGAACTTGAATATGAAATGCAAAACCAAAATCATTTAGAAATGAAAGGCAAAAATGGAAAATCCACCTACAGTATAAAGAAAATGTAAAAGCTTTAGGCAAATGTGACCAGTCTGAAACATTTGAAGGAAGGACTATTGTACAATAATAAAACTTAGGAACTTAATTATCAATATGCAAAAAAGTCAGGATTTTATCACATCTTAATATACTATGGTAGTGACTAATCTCTGGTAGCTCAGTACTAAGAATAGTCACTTCTTGGTACTGACTTGGGTGTGATTGTATGTGATGATTTTAAGGTAGCCAAACAGGTTGAAAAGGTAACGGCGAAAGCTGGAAGGATGCTAGGGTGAATAGGGAGAGGTATGGCCAGTAGGAAAAAGGAGGTATTGATGCCCCTATATAAGCCTATGTTGAGACCTCATTTAGAATATTGTGTTTAATTCTGGAGGCCGCACCTTCAAAACGATATAAAAAGGATGGAGGAAGGCTACTAAAATGGTGTGTGGTCTTCGTCATAAGGCATATGGGGAAATACTTAAAGATCTCAATCTGTATACTTTGGAGGAAAGGCGGGAGAGGGGAGATATGATAGAGATGTTTAAATACCTAAGTGATGAGTCAAGTCTCTTTCATTTGAAAGGAAACTCTAGAATGAGAGAGCATAGGATGAAGTTAAGAGGTGAGAGGCTCCAGAGTAATCTAAGGAAATACTTTTCTACAGAAAGGGTGCTAGATGCGTGAAACAGTCTCCCGGAAGAAGTGACGGAGACAGAGACTGTGCCTGAATTCAAGAGGGCCTGGGATAGGCATGTGGAATCTCTCAGAGAGAGAAAGAGAATGCGGATGGGCAGACTAGATAGGCCATCTGGCCTTTATCTGCCATCATGTTTCTATGTTTCTATGAATAACACTGCTTATGATCAACCTCTTAACTAGTGTTATGCTATCATCCTGGGAGCATTGGGCTACTACTACTAATATTTATCACATACAGCGCTTAAAGACATACGCAGTGCTGTACAAATTGACATTTAATAAACAGTCCCTGCTCAGAAGAGCTTACAATCTAACTTGGTCAGACATACATGACATATAGGGTTAAGGATGCAGAACCCAATGTGAGAGGAGTTAGGAGTTGAAAACAGTCTCGAAGAGGTAGGTTTTTAACTTGGCCTTGAACACTGCAAGAGATAGAGCCCGCCATAGGGATTCGGGCAGTTTGTTCCAAGTATACCGCACAGCAAGGTAGAAGGGACAAAGTCTGGAGTTGGTAGAAGAAGAGAAGGGCACTGACAGCAGGGATTTACTGACTGAGTGCATCATAGGAGGAGATAAGTGAAGAGAGTTAGTGAGGGGCAGTAAGAGGAGTTTGAATGAAGTGACTTTAAGAAAGGAGTAACATGAGTTGTGTAGCTGAATTTTGGATGGATTAGATGCGTGCAAGATGTCTTAGCAGAAGGCCTGAGAGTAGCGAGTTGCAGTAGTCTAAGCATGAGATGATGTGGGTGTGGGTAAGGATTTTGGTAGTGTGATCAGAGAGGGCTACAAAGTGAAGGTCCAATGTTCCAGGGCAGTCCTGAAATGGGCTGGCCAAAGAGGCATAGAACTCTTCCCAATACTATCTCAATCAGAACGCCTTACTCCTGAAAGCCCCCCAAAATATGACCCCCCTATCTAGAAGGCCCCCTAAATTAGACAGTTTCACACAAAAGCACTCTCCAAGAAATCCTCCTAACCTAATAAAGTACACCCCTAAATCAAGCCCTTGACCTGGAAATATTCCCCTAATCCAGCCCCCTCCCATTGGTCCTCCAAGGTCTACTTTGTAAATCTCTGTGTCTAGTGGGGTCCATACAGAGAGGGAACTCCTCTCGAATGAGGAAATACTAAAAAGGTTTGGGCTCTTCAACTTGGAAAGAGACAAATGAGGGGAGATATGACTGATTTCTACAAAATCTTGAGTGATGTAGAACAGGTACGTCAATCTATTTTTTACTCCATTAAAAATTATAAGAGGGGGGAAAGGGAAAAAGTTAAAAAAGAGAATGGATAGATGAGAAAGTCAGTACAATGGGGATAATTGCTAATGCATAGGAGGAACTGAAGAGAATGCCTCTGTGCCAAGAGCCATAAACATACACATTGTATACTCCATCCCATCACCATCACGATTACACACACACACACTCACAGTTCCACAGATACATAACCTAAAAAAATTCTGGTGGGATAACTTTTCTACATGAAAAAGCACAATGATGTGGCATGTCTCATCTATTAGAAACTTGCAAAGACTACAATATCATTTTAACAGAAAATCATTGCTAAAAATGTAAAAAAGGGAGACAAAAAGTTTTTCAGATATATTAGTGTAAGGAGGAAGATGAAAAATGGAATTGCTAAACTAAAAGATGCTAGGAACCGATATGTGGAGAGTGATGAGGAAAAAACAAATACTTCTGTCCTGTACTCACAGAAGAAAAACCTGGAGAAAGACCGAGATTGTCTGACAAAGTTACGCAAGAAAATGGAGTAGATTCTGCACCATTCATGGCGGAAAGTGTTTTTGAGCAACTTGAAAAACTGATGGTGGACAAAGCGATGGGACCTGATGGGATCCATCCTAGGATACTGAGGGATCTCAGAGAGGTTCTGGCGGGTCCTATAAAAGACTTGTTCAACAAATCTCTGGAGACGGGAGTGGTTCCTGGGAATTGGAGAAGAGCAGATGTAGTCCCTATTCACAAAAGTGGTCACAGAGATGAAGCAGGAAATTACAGGCCGGTAAGCCTCACTTCGGATGTTGCAAAAACAATGCCAGAGGGTGGTGGTTAATGGAAGTCACTCGGAGAAAGGAAAGGTGAGTAGTGGAGTCCCTCAGGGTTCAATGCTGGGTCCGATCCTGATTAATATGTTTGTGAGTGACATTGCTGAAGGGATAGAAGGTAAGATTTGTAACAGAGTAGACACCGTGGAAGGAGTGGAAAACATGAAAAAGGATCTGCAAAAGTTAGAGGAATGGTCTAATATCTGGCAAATAAAATTCAATGCAAAGAAATGCAGAGTAATGCATTTGGGAATTAATAATCGGAAGGAGCTGTATATGCTGGGAGGTGAGAGGCTGAAATGCATGGAGGGGGAGATATTGTCTGAAGATCTAAAGGCGAAAAAACAGTGTGACAAGGTGGTGGCTGCTGCCAGAAGGATGCTGGGCTGTATAAAGAGAGGCGTAACCAGTAGAAGAAAGAAGGTGTTGATGTCCCTGTACAGGTTGTTGGTGAGGCCCCACTTGGAGTATTGTGTTCAGTTTTGGAGACCATATCTGGTTAAGAACATAAGAAGACTTGAAGCGGTCCAGAGGATGGCAAAAAAAAAAATGATAGGAGGTTTGCGCCAAAAGACATATGAGGAGAGACTGGAAGCCCTGAACATATATACCCTAGAGGAAACTAAACTAAACTAAACCTTGGGTTTATATACCGCACCATCTCCACGAATGCGGAGCTCGGCACAGTTTACAGGAAGAAGGATGAGAGAGGAACTACAGTGGAGAGATTAAAGAGTTAGGTGTAAAGGGGGAAGGTGAGAGGCCTAAGAGGGGGGAAGTGTTACAGTTTTGAGAATAGCCAGGTTTTTAGGTGTTTGCGGAAGAGTTGGAGGGAGCTTGAGGTTCGGAGTGGGGAGGTGAGGTTATTCCAGATCTCAGTGATTCTAAAGGGGAGGGATGACCCAAGTTTGCCTGCATGGGAAATACCTTTTATGGAAGGGAAGGATAGTTTAAAAATTTGGGAGGATCTGGAGGAAGTAGGGGTTGGGGAGTTCCAGGATAGAGGGATAACGGCAGGAAGGATGCCATGTAGGATCTTGTAGGCCAGACACACACATTTGAAGTGGATCCTGGGGATTACTGGGAGCCAATGGAGCTTAGACAGGAGTGGTGAGACGTGATCAAATTTGCTTTTCGCGAAAACAAGCTTAGCTGCGGCGTTCTGAATCCGCTGAAGTCTGTGGAGGCTTTTCTTGGTTAGGCTGAGGTAGATAGAATTGCAATAATCCAATCTGGAGAGGATGATGGATTGTACTAGGACTGCGAAGTGTTTTTGGTGAAAATAGGGTCTGACTTTCCTTAGCATGTGAAGGCTGAAGAAGCATTTCTTCACCAGGGATTGGAGATGTTCATTGAAGGATAGAGAAGAGTCTAAGGTGACACCCAGAACTTTGCTTGAGAACTCGAGCTGTAATGGGGGGCCGGAGGACAATGGGATGGAGGAAGGTAGATGGTCTAATTTTGGGCCGAGCCAAAGGAGTTTTGTTTTGGACTCGTTTAGTTTCATATGCATTGTGAATGCCCAGGATTGGAGGTTCTTTATGCATGAGGATATGTTCGTGGAGAGGTTAGTGAGGTTCGAGTCGGTCTCAAGGAGGACGAGGATGTCATCAGCGTAAGTGTAAAGAGTTTCAAGGGGGGATAGTTGGAGTAGTTTCAGGGAGGACATGTAAATGTTAAAGAGGATTAGGGAGAGGGGTGAGCCTTGTTGGACACCACAAGTCGGGGTCCAGGGGGAGGATGAGGTGCCGCTCATGTTAACCATGTAAGAGCGGGAGCGCAAGAATTTGGAGAACCAATCAAGAACTATGGAGCTAATGCCTATCTCGAAGAGTTGGAAAATTAGAATGTCGTGGTGGACAACGTCAAAAGCTGCGGAGAGGTCGAATTGTAGAAGGACAGCAAACTTGTTACGAGAATGCAGTTGTTGAACCTTAGAGATTAGAGAGGCCAATAGGGATTCAGTGCAGAAGTTGGGTCTGAAGCCATATTGGTAAGGTAAGAGGATGGAGAATCTTTCTAAGTAGGAAGAGAGCTGGGTAGATATGATAGATTCGAGCAGTTTGGTGAGGAGAGGGATATTTGCTATTGGACAGTAGTTGGATGGTATGGAGGGGTCTAGGTCAGCTTTTTTCAGTAAAGGGGTCAATGCGATGTGTCCCATTTCAGTGGAGAATAGGCCTGATAATAGGGCAGAATTTATGAGTTTGGTAAGAGATGTGATGGCCTGTACAGGGATTTTCTCAAATAGGTAGGAGGGAAATGGGTCCAGGATGCAGTTGCATGATTTTAACTTGAGGCAGAGTTTAAGGGTCTGAGAATCAGATATGAGCTCGAAGACAGTCCAGGATCTGTCGGCAGGGATGGGGTTGAGAGCAGCTAGGGTGGGGTTGGGTTCGGGGGGCACCAGAGAATTGTAGGAGATTGCGGGCGGGAAGGAGTGCCTTAAGGTAGAGATCTTATCATTGAAGAATTTTGCTAGGACCTCGGCTGAAAGAGATGAGGGAAGAAGGGTGGAGTCATTTTTAGTGGTTAGGGAGTGCCAAATGTTGAACAATGTGCCATTCTGGTTTTTGGATTTGGAGATCTTGTCTCCATAGAAGTTCTTCCTTGCTTTTTTTAATATTGAGTTGTAGAGTTTGATATTGACTCTCCAGGCCTGTCTGTCAGATGAGGATTTGGATTTTTTTCCATTTTCGCTCTAAGGCTCGACATTTTTGTTTCAGGTCTCTATGGAGTGGAAGGTATCAAGGGGCGGCTTTATGGGGATAGGTGATGGATTTAGTGGTTTGGGGGGCGAGGGAGTGGTAGGTGGACTTGGAAAGGGCGATCCAGTTGTGCCAATTGTTTTCAGAGTCTGCAAGCTTGGGAATGGAGGGGAGGAGGTTGAGGAATTTGATCCAGAACAGATCGCTCGAAATTTTTTTCCGGAAGGTAATAGAATTGGGGGATCGGGGTGGGGATCCGAGATGAGACATGAAGATGGGGAGGCAGAAGGCCCCTAGGAGATGGTCTGACCACGGGATGTGTTCCCAACGGGTGTCTTCGGCAGACGTTTTATAAGCGGTGAGGTCGAGGAACTGGATGAGGTCTAGGGTGTGCCCTTTTTCATGGGTAGGAGTGGATGTGGGGGGGGGGGGAGAAACCTAGGGAGATGAGGAAGTCATTGAATTCTATCGTGTCCTTGCTGGTGGAGTTGTCAAGGTGGAGATTAACGTCTCCGATGATTAGTAATCTTTGGAATTTGAGAAAGGCATTAGTTATGGTCTCGAAGACAAGGTTAGAGGAATTGGACCAAGCCATAGGTGGACGGTATAGTAACAGGCTGCCCAGTGGGTGAGGACGGAGCTCATCATTGATTGAGGCTAGCATATATTCTAATGAAGCGTGGGTGCCTCTCTCGAGGAGCTGGACATCAAAGAAGGATTTTTAGAGGAGGGACAGGGGAGATATGATTCAGACATTCAAGTATTTGAAAGGTATTAACGTAGAACAAAACATTTTCAAGAGAAAGGAAAATGGTAAAACCAGAGGGCATAATTTGAGGCTGAGGGGTGGGAGACTCAAGAGCAATGTAAGGAGAGGGTGGTGGATGCCTGGAATGCGCTGATGAGAGAGGTGGTGGAGAGGAAAATGGTGACAGAGTTCAAAAAAGTGTGGATATAGAATCAGAAAATAATAGTAAATATTGAAGAACTAAGGCTAGTACTAGGCAGATTTGCATGGTTTGTGTCTGTATATGACCGTTTGGTTGAGGATGGGCTGGGGAGGGCTTAAATGGCTGGGATGGTGCATATGGGCTGGAGTGAGCTTTGACGGAGACTTTAGTAGTTGGAACCTAAGCACAGTACCGGGCAGAGCTTTGGATTCTTGCTCAGAAATAGCTAAGAAGAAAAAATAATTTAAATTGAATCAGGTTGGGCAGACTGGATGGACCATTCGGGTCTTTATCTGCCATTATCTACTATGTTACTATGGATATCATGATTTGTTTTCATAAACAGCAGTAGAATAAATAATAAAATGATGAATGATAATAATGATCCTATGAGAATTATTGGACATGAAGAAGTTGTGATCATCTGGGACATTCCCATTCCAACCGATAAGAAGCTTGATGCAAGAAATATTGATTATAGAAAAATTAGCGCTAGGTGATTATTTGGTACAATGTGCGGAGAGAGAGAGAAAAAAATATCTTCAAATATTAATCAACATAGAGACCAAGAAAATATGGCAGAAAGAAATATAAGTATTTCCCATTGAACTGGGTGCCATAGGCTTGATTAAAAGCAATTTTTAAGCACCCCTTGATAGACTGACTAAGGAACAGACAATGAAGCTACAGGAAAATACTTTTAAAACCAATAGGAAGAAATATTTTTTGCACTCAAAGAATAGTTAAGCTCTAGAATGCATTGCCAGAGGATGTGATAACAATGGATAGCGTAGCTATTTTTAAAAATGCTTGGACAAGTTCCTGGAAGAAAAGTCCATAGTCTGCTATTGAAACAGATATGGAGGAAGGCACTGCTTGTCCTGTGATCAGTAACATGGAATGTTGCTACTATTTGCCTCCTCTTTTACTAAGGTGCGCTAACTGATTAGTGCGCGCTAATGCGTCCATAGACTAACATGCAATCATTAGTGTTTAGCGCACGCTAATTGATTAGCGCACCTTAGTAAAAGAGGGCCTTGTTTTTTGTGACCTAGATTGGCCACTGTGGAAACATGATACTGGGCTAGATGGACCAATGGTCTGATCCAATATGGTTATTCTCATGTCCCTGCACTACCCTGCGCCAGGTTCAAAATGGTTCTGGTGACCTCCAGTGGTGGTTTTGCAATATTATCACTAGAAGCCAAACTGCTATATAATCCCATCAATTTTGCAAAAACTACCCTACCTGAGCTATTATGTCTATGATTCCCAAATCCTTATATAGGAACAAAATGAATATACTGTAGATAAAACAAGTCAACACTGGCTGTGATGTGCCATAAAAGAAAATACAATAATATTAGATGAATCATGTTGGGCTTGATGGTCTATAGTTTTACTCCTGTGATTTGTTATTTCATATCTATTCACTCTGTTTTGTGTTTTAGATGACCTGAAACCAGTAAAGCCAAACACATTGTGTCTGAAAAAATAAACTCCTACACCTGTAAAGATTCCCTACTGGGGAACAACAGCTGGCTCAATGAAACTTTCATGCCATTCCAATAAAAGCTATCACAAAATCTAGGTCATCTATTCATGGTTTGAAGAAAGGGAACAGAATGAGTACAAACACAGCTTTGCGTCCAAGTGCCATATGTGATATCAATCCACAGCTGTGGTCAATGTAGAGACCTGCACCATTCACCATCAGCATTCTTTTTGCCTCTATCTGCTTCAGAATCCACTTTACTGCTAAAATACTAGTAATAAGGGCAATGAACCAGTCTGAAAAAGCAAGGGGGAGGGCTGCAATTATTGATAGGAATGGTCAGTGTTTTAATTTAAACACCAATCACAGTGGTTCATATTAGAGAATGACAAAGGGGCAAACTTTTCCCCATCCCCGCGGGAACTCATTTTCCCGTCCCGTCCCCGTGACTTCTTTTTCTGTCCCTGCCCCCATTCCTTCAAGCTCTGTCCTCATCTGTGCAAGCCTCAAACATTTTAAAATCATAAGTGTTTAAGGCTTGTGTGTTTGAGGCAGGAATGGGGCAGGGACAGGGATAGGGACAGCAAAAAAAATTCACGGGAAAAATCTGTCCCCGTGTCATTCTCTATATTAGCACCACCCTGTGTATACTCAGCTGCACCAAATATATGTGTAGTACATTCAGTGCCATGGTTTTCCTTTTCATTTAAACTTGCTATTCGGCAGTTCTAAATTGAATGAACAGTTTACCTTTATAATGGTTGAATATTGGTGCTATATGAATAATCTTTGGATGCTGCTCTCATTCCGCTCCTCCACTCTATGGTTAATATCAGAGTGATTTGCTGAATAATACACCAAGGGGTCCTTTGTCTTAGTGCACGCTTAAAATTAGTATGCGCTAAATGCTAACGCATCCATTATATCCTATGTTTGCGTTAGCATTTAGCACGCGCTAAGATGCACTAGTGCACCTTAGGGCCTGTTTAACAAAGCCACGCGGTAATGGCCCCGAAGCCCATAGAGATTTAAAGGGCTTCGGAGCTGTTGCCGCGCAGCAGCTGCTAGCGCGGCTTTGTAAAACAGGCCCTTAGTCAAAGGACTAGTAAATCTTTATTCGACATAGGGCAATGTAAAATACATTGTAATCCCAAACACTGAATATTTAGGGCTCCTTTTACAAAGGTGCGCTATGGGTTTTACCGCATGCACCGGATTAGCGCGCACTAGCCAAAAATCTTCCACCTGCTCAAAAGGAGGCAGTAGCGGCAAGCACATGCGGCATTTTAGAGCACGCTATTCCGTGCGTCAAGGCCCTAGTGCGCCTTTGTAAAATAACCCCTTAGTTTAAAAAAAAATGCTATTAGCAGAAATATGTGATTTTCTAAAGCTCTTTAAAGTTTTTTATTTCTTCCTTTCCATTTAGTGTGTTCTTGATTCCTCTTTTAAAAGCATTTAAAGTTACTACTACGACTACTACTATTTATTATTTCTATAGTGCCACCAGACAGACACAACGCTGTACATTAACCCTTTCCTATCGTGTGTCCTGAATGACGGGACATTCCAAAAATTTTGTTGCCATCGTGGATAAACAGTCTGTATGGACTAATAAAGAGCCAGGAACACAAAATATTTGAATTTACAGACTTATGACTTATTTACATTATGTTTACAATAGCCGTAAATGATAACAGTGAATAATATAAAACTTTGCTAAAATAATTACGATTGGAACCAACGTAACGTAAAATTTATTACGATAGGAAAAGGTTAAACACACAAGAGACAACTAACCTCAGTGATATATTTGGTAAAATTGCAATGTAATGTTTGCCCTGCTTTCACTTTCTTCTCCTTGTTCAGGGGCATAATTTTATGGTCATATTCTGCTTTTGAGGTAAAATGCTATCTATTACTACTATTAATCATTTCTAGAGTGATACCAGGTATACGCAGCACTGTACAGAATCACAAAGGAGACAGTCCCTAATCTAAACAGACAAGACAGACAAACAGGATGCCAGGGTAGGGATACAGTTAGGGGGGTATGGTTAATCTGCTGGCTAGGGTGTTATGGATTGAAGGCTAAATCAAAAAGGTGGGTTTTCAGTCTGCTTTAAACAAGGTAAGGAAAGGGATGTGACGGACAAACTCAGGTAGTTTATTCCAGGAATATGGGGCAGCTAGATGAAAGGAACAAAGTCTGGAATTTGCAGTGGAGAAGAAAGGTAAAGATAAAAGCAGCTTATCTGAGGAACAGAGTTCTCGAGGAGGCATAGAAGGAGAGGTATTGAGGGGCTGCGGCATGAACACACTTGTAGGTTAGTATTAGGAGTGAATATGGAGCCAGTGAAGTGATTTGAGGAGAGGGGTAAGGCGAGTGTAGCGAGGTTGGCATAAGATAAGTCGTGCAGCTGAGTTGCACTGTGTGCAGTGTCTTGGTGAATGGATGGCATAGCGGTTTAATTTCACTCTGATTCATCCCCTTAAGCCTTCTTTTATTAAGGTGTGTTAAGCGTTTTAGCGCACATTTATCGCACGCTAAATCTACGTGCTAATGCCTCCATAGGATAACATGAACGCGCTAGTGTTTACCGCGCATTTAGCGCACACTACAAAGCATAGGGTGCCTTAGTAAAAGAGGGGGTTAATCTTTCTGCACCTCCAAAGCAATCTCTGTACCTGCCAAAAGTTAAATTGCCTTAACTGTGGGCCTGATGTAATAACACTTCTATTTAAGATTGTAGCTAATTAAGGGTACTTTGAGAGTACAGAATTTAGGGCTTTTATAAAGCTGTGCTGCCTAGCAACACTTGCTAAATGCCAAGCTGCCCATAAGAATAGAACGAGCAGCTCAGCATTTGCACTGCTTTGCAAAAGAAACTGGTGGAGGGGCATAATCGAAAGGGACGTCTAAGTCCATTTACGTCCATCTCGCAAGTCATCCAAAGTAAAAAACAGCTTAAGACACATTTTCGAAAGATACATTCAACTTTTTTTTCATCTCGAAAATCGTCTAATTATACGTCCTGCTGATCTGATCTTCCAACCCACTAAATCGTCTATCTTTATACCACATTTTCGTCCAACTTTCCGTCCAAGTCCAAAATGCCTAGAACTAGCCCTGTTGGATGTGGGAAGGGTCTGCAAAGTGATGGACTGCACATCCAGACATGCCACCAAAATAGTGGGGTACTTTACAGGGCACTGCTATGTAAATTTTAACAAATAATGCCATTGTAACTTTCCCCTTCCTTCCTTTTCAATCATGTTTGTCCAATTTGTCTTGTCAATTGTCTAACTTAGTAAAATTTTATGTATTACCACAATCTGCTGGTTTTTAATTGTACATCGCTTAGAAATTTGTAATAAGCGATACATCAAATGTAAATAAACTTGAAACTTCACATAAAGGGTATCATGTCTTCTCCTCCCTACAGCTCCCTTATAGGTTACGGTGAGACCCCAAACCATCTCCAGAATCCCCTAGACCCACTTATCTACCACCCAATAGCCCTTATGGCTGCAGGAGCCACTTATATGCCAGTACAAAAGGGTTTTGGGGGTGTATAGGGGAGTGCATATGTTTAAGGATCAATGCAGTGATTACAGGGGCTTATGGGCATGAGTCCTCCTCTCCATGAGTCCCTAACCCACCCCCAAGATGACTTAGGCTGCCTCTGGGCTGGACGACTAGGCTTTCCTATGCCAGGCAGCCAGGTGATGATGGTCTGAAGGCTGAATTTTAAAGTTATGATTAAAATTTTTATGGGGATTGGGGAGGGGTTGGTGATCACTGGGGTAGTGTGTAGGGTCTGTTTTATGTGTTTGCAGTGCTTATCTGGTGACTTTAGGTGGTTTTTTGTGACTTAGACCATGTGTTACATGGTCTAAGTCACAACATCCAAGTTCCGTCTAGGCTCTGTTGTAAAACTTTTGGTTATACATGCTGTACGACTAAGTCTAAGCCGTCCACGTCCCGCCCATCTCCCGCCCTTCACACTCCTCCCGAAATGCCCCTTTTAGCTTTGGTCATTCTGCGGCACTATGAAGGCCTAGGTCGTTTAGAAATATGTCCAAAACCCGTTTTTATTATCGTCGCTTGGACGTTTTTGAGAAATGTTCGTTCAAGTGCCGACTTAGGCCGGTTTTTGGACGTTTTTCTCTTTCGATTATGAGCCCCTTAATGTTTATCTGTAATTTGTCCCACAGCTACTATTGCTGAGTACCTTATCTGATGGAATCAGATATAAACGTTTGTGTCACATAGGAGCGTTCAACTCAGAAAAGGCACAAACACTGGGTGAAGGATACAAGAGAGGATTCAAGATGGCAGATAAAGACCAAATGGCCCAACAAGTCTGCCCATCTGCAGTAACATTATTTCTTCCTCTCTCTAAGAGACCCCACGTGACTATGCCAGGCTTTCTTGAAATCAGACCCAGTCTCTGTCTCCACCACCTCTACCGGGAGACTGTTCCACGCATCTACCACCTTTTCTGTAAAAAAAGTATTTCCTTAGATTATTCCTGAACCTATCACCTCTTAACTTGATCCTAGGCCCTCTCATTCCAGAACTTCCTTTCAAATGAGAGACTCGACTCATGCGCATTTACATCACGTAGGTTTTTAAACGTCTCTATCATATCTTCCCTCTCCCGCCTTTCTTTCAAAGTATACAGATTGAGATCTTTAAGTCTGTCCCCATATGCCTCATGACAAAGACCACACACCATTTTAGTAGCCTTCCTCGGGACCGACTCCATCCTTTTTATATCTTTTTCAAGGTGCGGCCTCCAGAATTGTATTGGGGCGGCTTCCTCTTTGGTCTTGTTCTTGGATTTGGACGTGGACGAGACTACATATGGCTGAACATAAATGCTGTGCTGAGTCAGGTCTCGATGTTTGTTATGCATGATGCATGCTTTATTGTAACCTTTCCTTGATGTCTTTTGTAAGGATGGGGTAAAACATGAATGAAATAAACAGATCTGCAGAGAGTATCCTGATAGAGGGTAGGTAGCATTTGTATATGTGCTGCTTTCTTCCCAAATGTACTGATAGAAAAATTCCACCTTCAGAATTGCTACCAGGATTTCTGCCTGAAGCACCTTTCAAAAATGTTCCTTCCAAGAATATTCTTCGTGCATGGTCTTTCATGTTTACAGTGTTTTTGTATCATTGCTGGAAGGCACTTTCAGAAAAGCCTAATCCGAGCCCTTTTGAATTGGTCACATGCATTTAACTCTTTTCATAAAACTCAGGTCACAAAATACATTCTATCACTGAGATAAGACATTTGACAAATGTCTGTGGTGCTCTAAGGGACATGCAAATAAATTCTGTTAATGCTTCTAGTCAGTTTTTCTAATGCTATCTGCAGACACACACTGTCTCTATTTCTCTTGTATACCAAGGCAATAATACCAATTACAAGATTCTGGAAGTGAGAGATAGCAGTAACATGTCCCACCATCTGTTAAGGGCTGTCATTATGACAGTAAGGACTCTTCTACTTCATTGTTTTCTCCGCATGGGTACATATTTTATGAAGGCCGTCGAGAGCTATAATAAGAATATAATAGACCTCTGTTTTCCTCGGCTGTGCTACTTCTGCTGTTTATATTTTTCTCCAACTTAAATTCAAATTTATGCTCCAGTCTAGGATTCCAGTTTGATACCCATATGCGTTGGGCTAATGTTATTTTACATCTAAATTTTTTTTTCCATCCCCCCTATTTTCACACTGAATGATGCATTTGTTAGCATAGGTGACACAAAGATTCAGGTCTGGCTATTTGATTGCATGAACAGCTCTAATTGTGAGTTAATTAGAAATTACCCGCAAAACACAGGCTGGGCGTTCATTAAATTAACAGCGTGAATAATCATGAAATTTCCCAGTGGCCCAATATCTAAGACATTTCCTTAATTCGATTTTGAAATTGTTAGTTGTAAGACATTTTCTAAAGGAGTGTACCTTGTGATTACTTTATGAAAAGGTAGAAATAGACGTTGGTCTTCCATAGGCAAATTTCCTTTGCTGGACTGTAGCAATCTTTTATAAGCAGTTAAAACTCTACTGTTATCCAAAGCATATAATTTCTTGTTTAATATAAGTACTGTAATATTAAATTATGTGCTGGAAGAAAGTCTTCAGTGCAAATTTTCATTCCCTCTTCCACTTTAATTTGATATTCAAGTTTCAAGTTTAAGTTTCAAGTTTATTATAAATTTGATTGATCGCTTATTCAAAACTCTAAGCCAGTGTTTTTCAACCTTTTTTGGGCAAAGGCACACTTGTTTCATGAAAAAAATCATGAGGCACACCACCATTAGAAAATGTTAAAAAATTTAACTCTGTGCCTATATTGACTATATATAAAGTAATTCACTTGAGTGCCACCGCCGCCATCGGGAACAGGCCGGCGCCAAGTTCTCCCTGCTTCTCTTCCCCGCGGGGCCGACCAACTCTCGCCACCCGTCGTCAATTCTAACGTCGGAGAGGACGTTCTAGGCCAGCCAGGCAGCGATTGGCTGGCCCAGAACGTCCTCTCCGACGTCAGAATTGACGTGAGTGGCGAGAGTTGGCCGGCCCCACAGGGAAAAGCAGGGAGAACTTGGCGCCGGCCTGTTCCCGATGGCGGCGGTGGCACTCAAGTGGCTAAAGAGCCGCAGTTTGCCGGCCTAGGGACAACACTGGAGGGTGGCCAGCTGTGCACCCCCTTGGGACGTAAACCCGGGGTGGGGCAGACCGCCCCCCCCACCCTGGCATGCCACTATCTGTACCTCACTCCCTCCCTATGACCAAAAATTCTCCTTTCTTCTATTCCCCGTGTACACAACCATCTCTTTCCCTCCCTTCCTCTCTCCAAAGTCCATGCCTTCTGTGTCCAAACACTCATTCCCTCCCCCACCTCAGCATCTCTTTCCCTCCCTTCCTCTCTCCCAAGTCCATTTCTTCTATGTCCAAAAACGCATTCCCTCCCCCACCTCAGCATCTTTCCCTCCCTTCCTCTCTCCCAAGTCCATGCCTTCTGTGTCCAAAAACCCATTCCCTCCCCCACCTCAGCATCTCTTTCCCTCCCTTCCTCTCTCCCAAGTCCATGCCTTCTGTGTCCAAAACGCACTCCCTCCCCCCTTTTGTGTTCCGTGTTTGCCTCCCAGCCCATCTTTGCAACTTTCTCAGCAAAACGAAGCTCAAGCCGCGAGGCTTGTCTTCTGCTTCCTGCCTGCCCTGCCGCGCACAAATAGCCGAACGGAAGTATTCTCCGACATCAGCGCTGACGTCGGAGGGCAGGCTTTGCTTAAGCCCTCCCTCCAACGTCAGCGCTGACATCGGGGAACGCTTGCGATCGGCTATATGTTAGCTGCAGGGCAGGCAGGAACAGAAGACGAGCCTCGCGGCTCGAGATGTATTGAACTCCGCGGGTCCCCCGTCCAGCTCTCTCCTGTCCACGTGGGGCGGACCGCCCCTCTCCCTAGACTGTGGCCTAGGACCCTGGGGGAGCCCGGGCCCCCTGTCAGCTCCGGGCCCCTGAATGCAGGACTGGTGGTACTGCCCTGATGGCAGCCCTGACCGTACGGCACACCAGGCAACATCTCGCGGCACACTAGTGTGCCGCGGAACAGCGGTTGAAAAACACTGCTCTAAGCGATGAACATATCAGTAAAACTACAAAATTAAGCAAACAACAAAACAAACAGAGAACTAAACCTTACAAAACATATCGAAGACTAACTTTACAAACATAATAAAACACGAGGAAAGGATGGGAAAAGAAATACAAATTGATTGATAGAAGAGAAGACAATTATTGTAAAAAAAAAAAAAAAAACCAATAGAAAGGGAAAGAACAATGACCCTCAGAGAAGTTATGGGATTGGAATGAAACTCCTAGTCAGGCTTTCTAATTATTAAATGCATCTTTAAAAAGAAAGCTTTTCAGTTTGCTCTTAAATTTATCCAAATTGTTTTCTTCCCTTAAGTAAATAGGGAGGGAATTCCATGTTTGAGGAGCTGTAACAGAAAAGATGAAATGCCACCGTGTGTTAATAATTTTAAGTGAGGGAATAACTAGTAAATGTAGATCATTGGACTTTAGTAGTCTGGTTGGGGTATAGGGAATCAATGATTTGTAAATGAAAGCCGGAGTTTTGTATAGCCAGTCCTCATAAGTAGGGGACATCATCTGATTGAACCTGGGGCAGTCCTGGGCTCTGATGAGAGAGACAAAGGAGGATGCTTGTATACTAGCTACCTTCTGAGTCCCTTAGATGAAAGGAGCTATCACTCTGCACCAACACATTGACTTTCTGGGATGAACAGCTAGTGATTCAGGTGGAGAAAAGGGAACGCAGGAGACAGAGGGGGCAGTTGTGATGTAGTATGAAAAGAGTTGGCACGCCACAAGAACCTACGAATTGCCATGCTGGGTCAGAGCAAAGATCCATCAAGCCCAGTATCTTGTTTGCAACAGTGGTCAATCCAGGCTTTAAGTACCTTTGAACAACTATGTGTCATCAGCAGATTTAATTACCTCATTAGTTATTCCCATCTCCAGATCATTTATAAATATTTTTTAAAAAACCAGCTGTTCCACTATCTACCCTTCTCCATTGAGAATACTGACCATTTAACCCTACTCTCTGTTTTCTATCTTTTAACCAGTTCTTAATCCACAACATCGTTGCTGTGTCTATGTCTCTGATGTTCTGGCAGAAAGTTGTGCAGTAACTTTCACCCACTGTCACTTCTTTTGACATCTTTTACCACTATACATCCTCTGCTCTGTTTTTCAATATCTGATTACACGCAGTAAATGAAGTCTTCCACAATCCATAGGGATCTTTGCTGTAGGTTCTTATGCTTCAGAACACTGGAGACACTGAGACATTACTCAACACGGCGGACAAACCTTTACTGGTTGTCTTGTTCATTTTGGGGTCCTTTTACCAAGGCGTGCTAGCTGTTTAGCGTGGGCTAAAAACTAATGTGTCTATTATATCCTATGGACATGTTAGCGTTTAGCACATGCGCTAAAACGGCTAGTGTGCCTTAATAAAAAGGACCCCCTTTGTTTGTCCAGTTCAATATCTGATCCAAGTGTCTTTACAAGAGAGAAAAGTTGTGACACATTGTTCCACGTTGATGCTCAGACTCCTGAGGCAGGCCTAACGGCCGAAACACGTACGTGTTGAGTCTTGACCACAATAAAGACATTGAGCATCAAAGGTTGCCTTTTCTGTTTTCTGCGTGGTTCGTATGCTGGCACCAAAGTCCTGAGTAGCAAAGCTGTTGTTTGAAGTCATATCGCTTAGCTAACCTCACATTCCTGGATTGCCTGGAATCACACAGCCTAAATTGCTGCTATATTAGATCTCTTCAGGTGTTTTACAGCCTTCCAACCTAGACCTAGGTGCTAGGTTGGCACTCATGATATTTTAGAGCTTTCCAACCAAGCTGGATGCTATCTTGGTCTTCTTCTAGTATTCCTGTGTTTTCCAATCAATGTTATTGCTGTCTTAATCTATGCATCCTGCCTTGAAGTACTCTTTTACTGCTTTCAAGTTGCATTGGTGTTTCCCTGCCAATTTTGGCGCTGCAGTGCCGTTTTTCACTCTTGTGGGGTATTCACACTACATTTTATGCATTTATTCTTTTATTTTTCTCTATTATTGTCCCAGGGGAAATTAGAATAGTTTACTTGAATTTATTCAGGTACTCAAGCATTTTTCCTGTCTGTCCCAGCAGGATCACAATCTATCTAATGTACCTTGGGCAATGGGTAGATTAAGTGACTTGGGCAATAGGAAGATTAAGTGACTTGCTGAGGGTCACAAGGAGCAGCGTGGGTTTGAACCCACAATCTCAGGGTACTGAGGCTGTAGTTTTAACCACTGTGCCACTCTAGAAATCAAAATGTAGCAAAAGTGAGCCAAGTACAGAATTATGAAGCCATTGTGACATGGATGAGGTTGGCTCTTAGGCATTGCTGGAATGAAACATGATGCCACAATATCAGCTCTGAAAAGCTGAAACTTTTCACACTATTTCAAACTTATGATGCACGGGGTGGAGCCTAAGGCTCTGATTGACTCAGATACCTAAGGCCCTTGGGCCCTCCCCCTTAGGAGGGGCCTTAGGCATCTGAGCCAATCAGGGCCTTAGGCTTCTTCCCATGCATTACATGGTACACTGAGGAGGAGAAGGCCCATCATTTTCTATGAGCAGGCCTTGAAGCTGGAGGGACCATGCTTCCCTCCAGCTCCCAACATCTACCAAAGGTATGAGGGGGGGGAGTGTTCGGGGAGGGGGGGGTTCAGGGGAGCATCCGGTGGCAGGAAGGAGTGGACATCCTTCCTGCCAATTTTCTCTCAAGGGGGGTGGGGATATTCCCGGTGCTGTGTTCATCGGAGGTCATTGGGAAGGGCCGTCATTGGTGGTGGAAGACTTTTTTTTCTTCTTTTTTTATGGGACATTTATTTTGCATGTGTAACACATAAAGAAAATATCTGAAAATATCATTGAAAAAAATGAAAACAAAAAAAACCCCAAAACAGGCAGACCTGTTTTATTTTTTTTTTAATGCATAGTCAAGCAATGTTAGTGCATCAATCGCTTGGCTACTTTGCATGAGGTTTTAGTTAATTTGCATGGCCAGATTGGAAAATGGGTGATTGAGGGAAAAATACACGGTGAGCCATTTTGTGCATCGGGTCGGTAAAAGCGATTGTCGCTAAAGCTGTAAAAACAGGTTCAGCGATGATTGCTGACTTTAGTGCATCTAGCCCATAGTCCAATATCCTGTTTCCAAAAGTGGCCAATTCAGGTCACAAGTACCTGGCAGAAACCCAAATAGTAGCAGCATTCCATGTCACCAATCCTAGGGCAAGCAGTGGCTTCACCCATGTCTGTCTCAATAGCAAACTATGGCCTTTTTTCCAGGAAATGTACAATCCTCTTTTAAACCCAGCTACACTAACTACTGTTACCATATTCTCTGGCAACAAGTACCAGAGCTTAACTATTCATTGTATGAAAAACAATATTTCTACCTGGTTGTTTTAAAGGTGGGAGTGTTTGGTGCAGTGGTTAGAGCTACAACCTCAGCACTCTGAGTTTGGGGGTTTGAATCCCGCACTGCTCCTTGTGACCCAGGGCAAGTCCCATTGCCCCAGGTACATTAGATACCGTGTGTCCCCGAAAATAAGACAGTATCTTATATTAATTTTGGGACCAAAAAACACATTCGGGCTTATTTTCGGGGGATGTCATTTTTTTTCATGTACAACAATCATCTCTCCCTTCCTCTCCTCCACCCCAATTCTTCCTCTTTCTTTTATCCCCCTCCCTCTTCATCTAATTCCCCCGCCTATGGCCGATGGATCACAAAGAAATGTATTGGTACTAGTATGTGTCACGTTAGGATAAAAACTTGCACTGAAATTATGGCAAATTTTAACCTGTAAACTGTACAGATTATGCATGTCAGCCTTTAACCCATTCTAAGCTCTTTAGGGAGAACGGAATAGAAAATGAATTAAATAAATAAATAAGGCAGTTGCACACTAAAATTATAGAATACCACTGAGTATAAATGCGTAACTTGTGCATAACCGTTATAGTTATGCGTCTAGTACTAGTATTCTAGAACTTTCACTCTCAATTGGCACCTAATTTTAAATGGCCTGTTTTAGAATGAGGGGGTTAATGTTTTGCACGTTGTAACATTATCAATGGACCTTATTCTTTTTTATCCTATGCAGCACAATTTTTAGGCAACAATAACATATTTATTTGCTCAGTGCACTTTGAAATCTTTCATGCATCCCTTCTAGAGAGACCTGTGAAGCATGCTGAGGTCCTGTCTTGATGAAAAGACAGCATACGAGAGATCAGGTTTTGAAAGTCCCTAGGCAAAACGTGTGAAATAAGACTTTTTATTGACATCTAAGTCTTCCGGCAGAACAGGTGTCATGCTCAGGCTTGGGGGCGCTGGTTCTAATAACAGCAGATGCTTACATCACTATCACACATTTGCTCCTACATGAGGTCTCTAGCACAACACAGCTGAAACAGTGTTAGCTGGGTTAAAAATAAAAAGAGAAATGTAAAGCCGCATATTTTTTTTTTTTTTTTAATTCAAACGATCATGATGCTCTGTTAAGGATGTAAAGAATGATACACATAAATATGAAACATGCTAATTGCCTGCTTATCACAATATTTCACAGTGCCTGATAATTTCCCAATACATCATCTCACATGGGGCATGATTCTGGTCCATTAAATATGCCAATCAGGTAAATGCTGACTGCGCTACTGCATTAGTGTACCACAACTAGGGGGCACAGACACATTACTAAGGTCATACCTTTGAAACCGTGTGCATAAGTAAAAATCACTTTCATACTTTTCTCTTTGTGGTCCTCCCCAGATCTTTAAAGTGAAAATCATTTCTGACCAGTTAAATTGCTGTGAATATCAACCCGATATATGCTAGCATGAAACCTAAACCCTTTTTTATAGCAGTAAGGCTGTAAGAAATATTCATATTCAATTCAGCTCCAAATAGTGCCCTGAATGCATTATTCATATTCGACTGAATAATGATTTGAATTCAAATACAAATAATCTGGAGCTCTGCTGTGCTAAATCCTACTGAAACAAACACTTGATCTATTATTTGTTATGTTATCTGAGGGATTAAGGAGTTTTCCTTTCATAAGATTGCAGTTATGCCACTAGGCAATGGAGGGTGTCAGACAAATCAGGAAAAACTACCTGTCCCAGAATGCCCTAAGCTTTGCAGTGCTGAGATTCATTAGGCAAGGGCAGGGCCGCCATCAGGGCAGTACTACCAGTCCTGCATTCAGGGGCCCGGAGCTGACAGAGGGCCCGGGCCAGTAGCGTACCTAGGGGGGGGCGGTGCGCCGGGTGCACGCCCCAAGGGGGTGCACAGGAGAGAGAGCTGAACGGGGACGATGGGGGACCCGCGGGGTTAAATATAACTCGAGCCGAGAGGTTCGTCTTCTACTCCGACTGCCCTGCCGCTCACACAGCCGATCGGAAGTCTTCCCCGACGTCAGCGCTGACGTCGGAGGGAGGGCTTAAGCAAAGCCCGCCCTCCGACGTCAACGCTGACGTCGGGGAAGACTTCTGCTCAGCTATGTGTGCGTGGCGGGACAGGCAGGAAATAGAAGACAAGCCTACGCTGCTCCAGCTACATTTTGCTGAGAAAGTTGCTAAGATGGGCTGGGAGGCAAACGGGGAACACAAAAGGGGGAGGGAGTGCGTTTTGGACACAAGGCATGAACTTGGGAGAGAGGAAGGGAGGGAAAGAGATGCTGAGTTGGGGGATGGAATGGGTTTTTGGACACAGAAGGCATGGACTTGGGAGAGAGGAAGGGAGGGAAATAGATGCTGAGGTGGGGGAGGGAATGGGTTTTTGGACACAGAAGGCATGGACTTGGGAGAGAGGAAGGGAGGGAAATAGATGCTGAGGTGGGGGAGGGAATGGGTTTTTGGACACAGAAGGCATGGACTTGGGAGCGAAGGGAGGGAAAGAGATGCTGAGGTGGGGGAGGGAATGGATTTTTGGACACAGAAGGCATGGACTTGGGAGAGAGGAAGGGAGGGAAATAGATGCTGAGGTGGGGAAGGGAATGGGTTTTTGGACACAGAAGGCATGGACTTGGGAGAGAGGAAGGGAGGGAAATAGATGCTGAGGTGGGGGAGGGAATGGGTTTTTAGACACAGAAGGCATGGACTTGGGAGAGAAGAAGGGAGGGAAATAGATGCTGAGGTGGGGGAGGGAATGGGTTTATGGACACAGAAGGCATGGACTTGGGAGAGAGGAAGGGAGGGAAATAGATGCTGAAGTGGGGGAGGGAATGTGTTTTTGGACACAGAAGGCATGGACTTGGGAGCGAAGGAAGGGAAAGAGATGCTGAGGTGGGGGAGGGAATGGGTTTTTGGACACAGAAGGCATGGACTTGGGAGAGAGGAAGGGAGGGAAATAGATGCTGAGGTGGGGGAGGGAATGGGTTTTTGGACACAGAAGGCATGGACTTGGGAGCGAAGGGAGGGAAAGAGATGCTGAGGTGGGGGAGGGAATGGGTTTTTGGACACAGAAGGCATGGACTTGGGAGCGAAGGGAGGGAAAGAGATGCTAAGGTGGGGGAGGGAATGGGTTTTTGGACACAGAAGGCATGGACTTGGGAGAGAGGAAGGGAGGGAAATAGATGCTGAGGTGGGGGAGGGAATGGGTTTTTGGACACAGAAGGCATGGACTTGGGAGAGAGGAAGGGAGGGAAATAGATGCTGAAGTGGGGGAGGGAATGTGTTTTTGGACACAGAAGGCATGGACTTGGGAGCGAAGGGAGGGAAAGAGATGCTGAGGTGGGGGAGGGAATGGGTTTTTGGACACAGAAGGCATGGACTTGGGAGAGAGGAAGGGAGGGAAATAGATGCTGAGGTGGGAGAGGGAATGGGTTTTTGTACACAGAAGGCATGGACTTGGGAGAGAGGAAGGGAGGGAAATAGATGCTGAAGTGGGGGAGGGAATGTGTTTATAGACACAGAAGGCATGGACTTGGGAGCGAAGGGAGGGAAAGAGATGCTGAGGTGGGGGAGGGAATGGGTTTTTGGACACAGAAGGCATGGACTTGGGAGAGAGGAAGGGAGGGAAATAGATGCTGAGGTGGGGGAGGGAATGGGTTTTTGGACACAGAAGGCATGGACTTGGGAGAGAGGAAGGGAGGGAAAGAGATGCTGAGGTGGGGGAGGGAATGTGTTTTTGGACACAGAAGGCAAGGACTTGGGAGAGAGGAAGGGAGGGAAAGAGATGGTTGTGTACACGGGGAATAAAAGAAAGGAGAATTTTTGGTCATAGGGAGGGAGTGAGGTATAGACAGTGGCATACCAAGGAGGGGGTGGGAGCGGTCTGCTCCGGGTTTACGCCCCAAGGGGGTGCACAGCTGGCCACCCTTTAGTGTTCTCCTTAGGCTGGCAAACTGCATCTCTTTAGCCACTTGAGTGCCACCGCCGCCATTGGGAACAGGCCGGTGCCAAGTTCTCTCTGCTTTTCCCTGTGGGGCCGACCAACTCTTGCCACCCACATCAATTCTGACGTCGGAGAGGACGTTCTGGGCCAGCCAATCGCTGCCTGGCTGGCCCAGAACGTCCTCTCCGACGTTAGAATTGACGTCGAGTGGCGAGAGTTGGTCGGCCCCGCGGGCAAGAGAAGCAGGGCGAACTCGGCGCCGGCCTGTTCCCGATAGCGGCAGTGGCAGCCTATTCCCCAGTGGCGGTGGCAGCATTTTCCCAATGGTGGTGGCATAGGGGAGGGCAAGGAGAAAGAAAGAAAGGGGGGGACAGGGAGCCAGAAAAAAAATAAAGAAAAGGGGCTGGGTGAAACAAAGAAAAATGGGCACAGAGAGAGAGAGAAAGACAAACATACAGAATGAAAGGGGGTATGGAGAGAGAGAAAAAGAAAGGAGGCAGGGTGAAACAAAGAAAAAGTTTGGGGAGGGAATGAGGTCTGGAGGAGAGGAAGCATACAGGAGGCTGAAAGAAGGGAAGAAATATTGGATGCACAGTCAGAAGAATAAAATGCAACCAGAGACTGATGAAATTACCAAAGGTAGGAAAATGATTTTATTTTCAATTTAGTGATCAAAATGTGTCCGTTTTGAGAATTTATATATGCTGTCTATATTTTGCACTATGTCCCCCTTTTACTAAACCGCAATAGCGTTTTTTAGCGCAGGGAGCCTATGAGCTTCAAGAGCAGCGTGGGGCATTCAGCGCAGGTCACTGTGCTAAAAACCGCTATCGCGGTTTAGTAAAAAGGGAGGGGGAATATTTGTCTATTTTTATATAGTTGTTACTGAGGTGACATTGCATAAAGTCATGTGCCTTAACCTCTTTGAAAACCCGCAGAATATAAATGATAATTAACATTTTCTCTGCGTACAGCGTGCTTTGTGTTTTTAAATTTTTATTGTTGGAAGATCATTTTGACTTGGCCACAAAGGTAAGGGAGAGGGAGGGGAGCTGCTGAAAGAGTCTACCTTGACATGGTTGCAGGCTTACAAATCTTTTGGTCAAAGAGTGCGGCGACAGATAAAAGTATGTGTGTATTCGGCCCATGGAAGAAGGGGGGGCCGGGGGGGGAAGGGGTGCGTGGGGGGCCCAATAGGATTGCTCAGTAAGGGGCCCAGAAATTTCTGATGGCGGCCCTGGGCAAGGGATACAGCTCTGCTGAGTCAGAGGGGTAGGACTTAGGCAAGGAGGAGTACTGCTGCCCCAGACTGGAATCATTCATGGAAGTCCCTGAGAGAGAAGTCCCGAGGAAGAGACTTCCATTAGAGAACCATTGCATTGAGCAGAATCCTGTGAGAGAAAGAACCCTTCCTTAGCCTTGGGCTAGAAAACTGTGGAATAACTTGTAAGTTTTATGGTTCCGTATCATTCTATTCTTGGCTGGGCTGAGAACTATTCAGTGACCCCTTGTAAAAATATCTCAAACAGAAATCACTGTGATTAAAAATAAAAAAATCAGTCCAGAATATTATAGGAAACTACAACTGATATTGAATAGTGCATTATCGTCATAGAATAAAATTCTGGCTATTAATCAGCTGGCACTTTCTGTACTCAGATTGGCTTTATAAAATCTTTGAAACACTGTATGTGCAAATATGAAAAGTCTTCCATGCTCACAAGGCATCATTTTATGCCAAGACTGTACATTTCTAGTTCTAAAGGAGGAATGGGTCATAGAAATAAATTATACATATAGAGCTAAGAGACCAAAATGATATGGGGTCTCTGCTAGAAAATGCATTAGAAGATACCTGAAGGCTTGGTCTCAGGGCTCAAGGATCTCTCATACGAAGAGAGGCTGAATAAATTGCGGCTGTACTCTCTCGAGGAACGTAGGGAGAGGGGAGACATGATTGAGACATTTAAGTATATCACTGGTCGTATCAAGGAGGAAGATGATATTTTCTTTCTTAAAGGACCCTCGGCCACAAGGGGGCATCCGCTAAAAATCAGGGGCAGGAAATTTCATGGCGACTTCAGGAAGTATTTCTTCACCGAAAGAGTGGTTGATCATTGGAATAGACTTCCTGTGTAGGTGGTCAAGGCCAGCAGCGTGCCAGATTTTAAGAATAAATGGGATGTGCATGTGGGATCTCTAAGAGGGTAATAGTGGGGGAGAGTCATCGGAATAGGCAGACTCGATGAGATATAGGATATCTGGGAGAATAAATTTAGGGAAGGGGATCTTTAGTGTGGGCAGACTAGATGGGCTTTGGTCCTTTTCTGCCGTCATTTTTCTATGTTTTTCTATGTTTTCTATATCCTGGAGAAAAAGGAGGGGGTAAGTAAATCTGTGAGATGGTAATTTTATTTGTACTTAAAAGAGCTACAGCAGTTGTAGTTTTACTGAAAATGTGTATTCATTAATCAGCTTATATGCAGTGCCACCTGTTTCCATACATTTTATGGCCAATATTCTTTAGATTTGGCTACATTGATTTTACCTATCTTTTGCAGATCAATTTCATCTTGAGGTGGACCCAGCAGCTTGCTTTCCAAAGCAAGTCTAACATGATCAATAAGTGGTCTGACATGATCTGACCATTCAGGTACATAGGAGGATGGGGAAATGCATGGAAGGACAAAAAGCTATATTGCATTGATACTACAGTAGGAAAAAGAAACCTTGCAGAGAAATTTAGACAATCACGTTTCTAGGCATTTAAACTAGAAGGTGGGGGTGGTGTATGTATGAAGGACAATTATAAAGACCACCCCCGGCAAAAGAAAAGATGTGATAGTAGTAAAGATTGCAACATAAACAATATCAGCAACTCATTTCTTAGTATTGCAATGGAAAGTGAAACGAAAAAAAAATCCATATGAAAAAGGAGATTATCGCTGAAAAATAGCTGGAAAGCGATGACCATAAATGCTCGCAGTCTAAGCAACAAAGCTCATGATCTGCAAGCCCTGATGTTAGAGGCAGATCTAGATATTGTCGCTATCACAGAGACATGGTTCAGTGAATCACATGGATGGGATGCAAACATACCGGGATATAATCTTTTTAGGAAGAACAGAGATGGTCAAAAAGGTGGAGGAGTAGCTCTCTATGTAAAGATCAATATCCAAGCGACCGAAATGCAAGGGACCTGGGGAGAGGAAGAAGCGATATGGCTCGCTTTGAAAAGAGAAGATGGAACTTCTATCTACGTGAGTGTAGTCTACAGACCTCCAACTCAATCGCAGCAAATTGATAAGGATCTGATTGTGGATATCCAAAAGTTTGGAAGGAAAGAGGAGGTTCTGCTGTTGGGAGATTTCAAACTGCCGGATGCGGACTGGAATGTTCCGTCTGCGGAATCAGAAAGAAGTAGGGAGATTGTGGATGCCTTTCAAGAGGCTCTGCTCAGACAAATGGTGACGGAACCCACAAGGGAAAAAGCGATATTGGATCTGGTCCTCACAAATGGAGAGAGTATCTATAATGTTCGAGTGGGTGCTCACCTGAGAAGTAGCGATCATCAAACGGTTTGGTTTGATATAACGGCTAAAGTGGAGAGCAGCCGCACGATACTTAAAGTCCTAGATTTCAAACGTACGGACTTTAATGCAATGGGAGTTTACCTGAAGAAAGAGCTGTTAGGATGGGAGGACATAAGAGAAGTGGAAAGACAGTGGTCTAAGCTGAAAGGTGCGATAAAAATGGCTATGGACCTTTATGTGAAGAAAATCAATAAAAACAAGAGAAAAAGGAAGCCGATATGGTTCTCCAAACTAGTGGCAGAGAAAATAAAGGCGAAAGAGTTGGCTTTCGTGAAATATAAAAAAACCCAAGAAGAGGAGTGCAGAAAGGACTACAGGGTGAAACTGTAAGAAGCCAGGAGAGAGATACGTCTGGCGAAAGCACAGGCGGAAGAACAAATGGCTAAAAATGTAAAAGAGGGAGACAAAAATTTTTTCAGATATATTGGTGAAAGGAGGAAGATGAAAAATGGAATTGCTAAACTAAAAGATGCTGAGAACCGATATGTGGAGAGTGATGAGGAAAAAGCAAATGTGCTAAACAATAACTTCTGCTCTGTGTTCACAGAAGAAAATCCTGGAGAAGGACCAAGACTGTCTGGCAAAGTTACATGAGAAAATGGAGTAGATTCTGTGCCGTTCACGGAGGAGAGTATTTTTGAGCAACTTGAAAAACTGAAGGTGGACAAAGCAATGGGAATGGATGGGATCCATCCCAGGATACTAAGAGAGCTCAGAGAGGTTCTGGCGAGTCCAATTAAAGACTTGCTCAACAAATCTCTGGAGACGGGAGTGATTCCTGGGGATTGGAGGAGAGCGGATGTGGTCCCTATTCATAAAAGTGGTCACAGGGATGAAGCAGGAAACTACAGGCTGGTAAGCCTCACTTCAGTTGTTGGAAAAATAATGGAAGTGCTGCTTAAAGAAAGGATAGTGTACTTCATTGAATCTAATGGGTTACAGGATCCGAGGCCACATGGCTTTACAAAAGGTAAATCGTGCCAAACGAACCTGATTGAATTTTTTGATTGAGTGACCAGAGAGCTGGATCGAGAACATTTGCTAGATGTAATTTACTTAGATTTCAGCAAAGCCTTTGATACAGTTCCTCATAGGAGGCTGTTGAACAAACTTGAAGGGCTGAAGTTAGGACCCAAAGTGGTGAACTGGGTTAGAAACTGGCTGTTGGACAGATGCCAGAGGGTGGTGGTTAATGGAAGTCACTTGGAGGAAGGAAAGGTGAGTATGGAGTCCCTCAGGGTTCGGTGCTGGGGCCAATCCTGTTCAATATGTTTGTGAGTGATATCGCTGAAGGTTTAGAATAAAAACTGTGCCTTTTTGCAGATGATACCAAGATTTGTAACAGAGTAGACACCGAAGAGAGAGTGGAAAATATGAAAAAGGATCTGCAAAAGTTAGAGGAATGGTCTAATGCCTGGCAACTAAAATTCAATGCAAAGAAATGCAGAGTAATGCATTTGGGGATTAATAATCGGAAGGAACCATATATGCTGGGAGGAGAGAAGCTGATATGCACGGATGGGGAGAGGGACCTTGGGGGTGATAGTGTCCGAAGATCTAAAGGCGAAAAAACAGTGTGACACTGCCAGAAGGATGCTGGGCTGTTTAAAGAGAGGCGTAGCCAGTAGAAGAAAGAAGGTGTTGATGTCCCTGTACAGGTCATTGGTAAGGCTCCACTTGGAGTATTGTGTTCAGTTTTGGAGACCGTATCTGGCAAAGGACGTAAGAAGACTTGAAGCGGTCCAGAGGAGGGCGACGAAAATGATAGGAGGTTTGCGACAGAAGATGTATAAGGAGAGACTGGAAGCCCTGAATATGTATACTCTAGAGGAAAGGAGAGACAGGGGAGATATGATTCAGACATTCAAATACTTGAAGGGTATTAACGTAGAACATAATCTTTTCCAGAGAAAGGAAAATGGTAAAACCAGAGGACATAATTTGAGGTTGAGGGGTAGTAGATTCAAAGGCAATGTTAGGAAATTCTACTTTACGGAGAGGGTGGTGGATGCCTGGAATGCACTCCTGAGAGAGGTGGTGGAGAGTAAAACTGTGACTGAGTTCAAAGAAGTGTGGGATGAACACAGAGGATCTAGAATCAGAAAATAATATTAAAAATTTAACTAAGGCCAGTACTGGGTAGACTTGCATGGTCTGTGTCTGTATATGGCCGTTTGATGGAAGATGGGCTGGGGAGGGCTTCAATGGCTGGGAGGATGTGATAGGCTGGAGTAGGTTTAACGGAGATTTTGGCAGTTGGAACCCAACACAGTACCGGGTAGAGCTTTGGATTCTTGCCCAGAAATAGCTAAGAAGAAAAAATTTTAAAAAAATTTAAATTGAATCAGGTTGGGCAGACTGGATGGACCATTTGGGTCTTTATCTGCCATCATCTACTATGTTACTATGGAAGTGAAGTAAATCTATTGATGCTATTTGGCTTATTTTCAAAAAAGATAGACCTCCAAAAGGCAGCATAAACCGGTACTTGGATGTCTTACTAGTCAAAACGTCCAAATGGGCATTCTCAAAACAGACTTCTTAGACATCTTTCTGATTGTTTTGTCTCTAGTGTGTGTTAGACACAAGTTTTGGGTTGGATTAGGGCAGGCTTTGCACTTTGACGGTTTACAGCAATAAATTTGGACGTTTTGGGCTAGACCTGTTTTTAAAACAAATAAGAGCCAAAAAGGTACCCACACTGACCAGAAGACAACTGTAATGGTGAAAATATGACCCCAAACACTCCCCCAGTCATCTCTAATCCCCTCTCAACCTGCAAATATCTGCATGAAACAGTACATGTGGCAGCTGCAGATACTATGGCCAGTCCTAGTAGATCAGTAAACAGGTCTCTGGAGTAGCCTGATGGGCAGTGAAGTGGACTGCAGAGATGGGGACCCTGGACCATATCCCACTCTAACTACCACACTTGTGGTGGAAGGTGTGAGCCCACCAAAACCCACCAAAAGTCCAATTATTTACCACATAGATCTCTGCCTTCTGAAAACTCAGCCTTATTGAAAACAAATGCTAATTCAAAATATGTTGAGACCAGTAAAATGACCTTCTGTTGTGCAGGGGTTAAATTGTGGAATTCACTTGTCAGCCAATTACGAAAATGTTGTGAAAGGAGCAGTTTTTAAAAACTACTTATTTGTAAATGCCTTTTTCTTGACAATGATTCTTTATTATTGCTGCCTGTTGAAGAATTTTCCTATGACTCTTTGTATACGCCGTTTTGGCTTTTATTTTTATTAGTTGATTTTCTGAGGATTATTTGGTCATGTCTGTCTGATCTTACTGGTTTTATAGCATTATGTATGTAAAATTATGTAAACCGTTTAGGTTTAAACGGTATAGAAAATTTTAAAATAAATAAATATACAGTAGGTGCTACCTGTAGGCCTAAGGGCTATTGGGGTGGTAGACTGGAAGAAACAGTAGGTTTTGAAGGCGTTTTGGAGGGCTCACAATATAATGTATGGGGGTTATGGTGAGATGTGTGCCTGGCACTCAATGTGAAGTTCACAGCAGTGCCTCACTGCCCTGCTGGAATGTCTGTGTGGCCAGTCCATTAACAAGGCTGGCTCCTCCTACATGCAAACGGCTTGTTTTGGATGTTTATAATTTGGACTTTATTTTGATAATGGCAAAAAAAATTAGACATCTAGCTGTGCCATTTTGAGAAAAAAAAAAAAAATAGACTTCTTGTGGGCTCATGAATGGATATTTTCTCCACCTGATTTTTGGTCTTAGACATCCTATTAAAAATGTCCCTCCACATAAGGCAGGAGTCCGTAGTTTGCTGAAACAAGCCAATGGTATAACCTTTAGGATAGGTAGGAGAATTAATCAACTAATCTCCTCTTTTACTAAGGTGAGCTATGCTTTATAGCACGGTAAATATTAGCGTGCGCTAATCACGCGCTAAACATTAACGCGTGCATGTTATCCTATGGTCGCGTTAGTGGTTAGTGCACACATTGATTTAGGGCTCCTTTTACGAAGCCGCGTTGGCGGCTCTATCGCACTCACCTTTTTAGCGCGTGCGGTAACCCACGCGCTAGCCGAAAAACTACCGCCTGCTCAAGAGGAGGCGGTAGCGGCTAGCGTGCCCAGCAAATTAGCGCACGCTATCACACGCGTTAAACTACTAATGCGGCTTTGTAAAAGGAGCCCTTAGCGCGCTAAAAAGCTTAGCGCACCTTTGTAAAAGAGGGCCTAACTAACAGACAGGGCAACAGATAGGGAGAAATACTTGAGGACCTGAATGTAAACTACTTAGGCTATAAGCGGTGTATAAATACTTTAATAAATAAATAATGGATATCACCGGCAAATCTGGATAGTGAAAATCTTAAAACAACTTTATTTTCTTTTAAATTGTGCAGTAATTGTATTAAACAGCACACTAGACTCTTTTTAATAAAGAATATTTTCCCAAAGGCATGAAATAGGGAAAAGCCCTTTTTTGACTAAACCTTAATATTTCATGCACTGCAGTAATTAAATAGCAGAAAAATGGAAATTGGAAGGGAATCACTGGGGACATAAGGAATCTTGTAAGTATTTTGGTGGAGAATATTATAGTAGATGCTTCACAAGGGCATATAAATTATGCTTTTTCTTTTAGTCGTTCCACTGACAGTGACTAGAGAATGATAAATTAATTTCATGAGGGACATGTGCTAGAAAAATATTTTACTTTCTTTTAAAAAAAAGTAGCCAGAGGCAAAAATTATTGCCAATCAAAGAATGCTTAATGAGTAAGAATGAAATGCTCTGAAGTTATGCCTCAACAGAATTCTTCTAATCATTTGAAGGGTAGAATTTAACAGAGAAACATAAGATGTCTTTAGTGCTTTTAGTACGTGTGATTCCTTCAGTAGGAAAAATGGGCCTGTGAATGTGTCCCAACTACTGTAGTGTGTGAAGTCAAAACAGAAAAGCAGTTCATGATTTTAAAAGAAATCTCGTTCCTTTTTTCTCTTTAGTGTTTGGTATAAATGTTTAAGTACTGTTTAATAATGGTCTCATGAAAATTCATGCTCTGGTTGATTTGCATGTCTATTTCCTACTGTTTATTCTTTATGCATTTGGGCACAATTTGGGTAAAGCAGGGGCTGCCTTTTTTATGCAGAACGAGACTTGGGGGTGATCATTAGTGAAGACATGAAGTCTGCCAATCAAGTGGAGAAAGCTACATCCAAAGCTAGACAAATCATAGGTTGTATCCGTAGGAGCTTCGTCAGCCATGAGCCTGAGGTCATAATGCCATTGTACAGATCCATGGTGAGACCCCATCTGGAATACTGTGTACAATTCTGGAGGCCACATTACCACAAAGATGTGCGGAGAGTTGAGTCAGTTCAGAGAATGGCCACCCAGATGGTCTCAGGACTCAAGGATCTCCCGTATGAGGAACAGCTGGATAAGTTGCAGCTTTACTCACTCGAGGAACGAAGAGAGAGGGGAGACATGATCGAGACGTTCAAATATGTCACAGGCCATATCGAGGTGGAAGAAGATATCCGTAGGAGCTTCGTCAGCCATGAGCCTGAGGTCATAATGCCATTGTACAGATCCATGGTGAGACCCCATCTGGAATACTGTGTACAATTCTGGAGGCCACATTACCACAAAGATGTGCGGAGAGTTGAGTCAGTTCAGAGAATGGCCACCCAGATGGTCTCAGGACTCAAGGATCTCCCGTATGAGGAACAGCTGGATAAGTTGCAGCTTTACTCACTCGAGGAACGAAGAGAGAGGGGAGACATGATCGAGACGTTCAAATATGTCACAGGCCATATCGAGGTGGAAGAAGATATCCGTAGGAGCTTCGTCAGCCATGAGCCTGAGGTCATAATGCCATTGTACAGATCCATGGTGAGACCCCATCTGGAATACTGTGTACAATTCTGGAGGCCACATTACCACAAAGATGTGCGGAGAGTTGAGTCAGTTCAGAGAATGGCCACCCAGATGGTCTCAGGACTCAAGGATCTCCCGTATGAGGAACAGCTGGATAAGTTGCAGCTTTACTCACTCGAGGAACGAAGAGAGAGGGGAGACATGATCGAGACGTTCAAATATGTCACAGGCCATATCGAGGTGGAAGAAGATATCTTTTTTCTTAAAGGTCCCACGGCAACAAGAGGGCATCCGTTGAAACTCAGGGGTGGCAAATTTCATGGTGACACCAGAAAATATTTCTTCACCGAAAGAGTGGTTGATCGCTGGAATAGTCTTCCACTAGAGGTCATTGAGGCCAGCAGCGTGCCAGATTTTAAGAAAAAATGGGATTAGCACGTGGGTTCTCTTCACGGAGGGAGTTAGGGGGTGGGACATTGTTATAGGCAGACTAGATGGGCCGTGGCCCTTTTCTGCCGTTAGTTTCTATATTTCTACATTTAGGGCTCCTTTTACTAAGCTGCACTAGTGGTTGTAGCACGCGCTTAGCGCGCGCTGCATTGCCCCGCGCTCTAGACGCTAACGCCACCACTGAGCTGGCGTTAGTTTTTACATGTAGCACAAGGGGTAGCGCGCGCTATAAACGCTAGCGCACCTTAGTAAAATATTGTTTTAGAATTGGATATTCCCTTAACATGTGAAGCCATAATTTGTGGTACTATGTTACATGTTAAACCTCCCCTTCATAAATATAAAAGCCGTTTTTTCCTGGTTTTGACTGGAATAGCTATTCAATTGATCATGAAAAATTGGAAAAGCCATGATAGATTAAACTACACATTTTGGTGGACAAATGTAATACACTGTCCACTGCAGCAGGGATGCCCACTACCTCCTGCCGCAAATTGCCAAACAATCCCCGGCAGAAGGGATGCCCAATCTCTCCAGCCAGCATGCACACACCTATAACATCTCTGGTAGGAGGGATGCCTATGCCCTCCTTCAGCCCCCCCGCCCCCCACACACACACAACATCCCAAGCAGGAGGGATGCTCACTACTTCCTGCCAGCACACACCCCCCCGAACCCCCCAAATCCCACCCGGACCCCCCCCCCATACTTTTAAAAGCAAGGCTAGGCAGAGGGATGCCTACTTCCTCTTGGCGGCAGGCCTGTCTCTTCAGAATAGCAGACCTTCCCTTTCCCGATGCATCCTGGGATGTACTAGGAGTGGCCCAAGACTTCAATTGGCCAGATCCCTAAGGCCACTCCCACGGGTGGGCATAATTGGGCTGGGTTGTCATATCTTCTGACATACCCAGTTCACCTAGTGCATCACAATTCTTCTGTTTCATAATCTCAGCTAAACAGCCTAGCTTCACATTGCAATGCTCTTTGGTATTCTAGCTTGCATCAATAATACTGACAGCTTAATTCTCTTAAACAATACAGTTCAGGCCTGGATTAAACAGCTAGGAAGCAAAGCCTACTTTAATCTAACTTCCCTTGTAGCCTACGGGCCCAAGGCCACCCCAAACCTAATCATAACGCACTTATTTTATCCTTAGGTGCCAGTAGGCACCTCCGTAGTCGCAATTCTGGTGCTGTTTGTGGAGGCGCCATCTTTTATTTTTTTCAAAAGAGATTTTAACTGTTTTTAAATGATGCAATTAAAGGCAATTAAACCAATTAGAAATGGCACCTAAATAGCGACACCGTTTATAGAATTTGGCCCACAATGTCTAGTTGCTTTTTACAGATTACATCATGGATCATGGGGTACGTTTTAGCAGTTGATCTAGCTTTCACCATGCCTGTGGTTCTAAAAGGTGGTCTGGTAGTAGTTGGGTGACAATGAGGTTTGGCAGGTATTTCACTTCTTACATTTTCGGTTGGTAGGAATTATAGTTTCTTTTTCTACCCACCACTGAAATCCCATAAATTTCCTATAGAGAATGACACAGGGACAAATTTTTCCCCGTTCTTGCAGGAACTCAATTTCCCCATCCCGTCCCCACAAGTTATGTCGCTGACCCTGTCCTTGCCACATTCCTGGAAGCTCTGCCTTAACCACACAGACTTCGAACACTTATGATTTTAAAGTGTTTGAGGCTTGTGCAGACAAGAACAGAGCTTGCAGGAATGGGGCAAGAAGAGGAAAAGAACTTGCCAGGACGGATAGGAAAATGAGTTCCCGCGGGGAAGGGGGAAAATTTGTCCCTGTGTCATTGTATAATTTCCTACTCTACTGGGCTAAGTCATATGCATTGTGTCAGATGTTCCTTAAGCAAATTGGCACTATAGGCCTAAAAGACTTTGTGGATGCAGTAAAGCACGTTTTGCTAGTTGAAACTGCAGGATCATCAGCTCTGAGAAAACAAACGCATTTTCAGACCAAGCCTGCAAAACCAAAAGCTTTCAGTAATTGAAAATCAAATAACTGTACTTCACAGTCCTGTGTGAATTTCTTCTGGAAGTTTAATACATGAACATATAGATATAGATACAAGCAGACACTCCTAGAAGTGCAAAGGAAGAGACCGATTAGCAAATATACTGCTGCTGTTTCACAGTGCTTACAACTCTGAATCAAGAAGAGGTGGTATAAAAGGACTTTTTGAGCGGAAGGAAACTTCACTGGTGAATACTTTACCTGCTAGAAATTTAAATTTAAATTTGGAAAAGGTAGATTTGGGGTTAAATACCAGTGTCTTCATTTTAAAGTTACTCTGCTTATTTAGCAAAGGCAGTTTAACGAATAGTTTAGCATCTAAAGTCTCTATTAGAGTTTCAGATAAAAGCTACTTTATAGAATAGGCTAGCATTTAAAGTTTCTGTTTAGAGTTTACCATAGCATCAGTGTTGGGCACAGCTTGTAGTCAAAGGAAGTCTCTGTTTAAAGCTTAATTCCCTCCAATCTACCCCTGGCTTGATCTTTCATGTAGGGCATCTCCATCAGCCAGTAATTAGTTCTCAGCAGTACCTTAAAAATGCTGACTGTTGAATATTGACCAAACACCGACTGCCACTGGCAGAATTAGTCCTGGATATACAATATTCAACCATGTCTGGGTACCAGCACTGAATATCCAGGCTAATTCCTACTGAGCTGGTTGCTGGAACTTATTTATGTAGAATACTTATATCCCATCTGAAACCAAGTAGCTAACAGTAAAATACACTTAATAGGCAAACATTCTCTCAAAACGTGCTAAGGTATACCATATTCAGATATTCAGCCAGAAACTGTATAAGACAGTTATATGGGCCCCAGCTGAATATCGACCAGGACCCACATAACTGAAAAGAGGTACCTTAGCCCCTTCCCACTCTCTTCCTCAGTTCTCCCTCTTATAAAAATGCTAGACTGAGACATCAGCCCTCATCTCCCATGCTCATAGGCCCCCTAGGCCTACTTTAAAGCTCTGGTCTAGAGGGCATAAGGACAGGAGCAATGCTCACTCACACCTGCCTATCACAGGTCTAGTTTCAAAATGGCTACCACCACCCTTAGTAACAGCCTTCTGAGACTGCCACTAAAGGATCACAGTGGCCATTTTGAGGCTGTACCCATAACAGGCATAACACCCATGTATGCCTCCTAGACTGCCAGGGAGCTTCAAGGTAGGCCTAGGGGAGATTATGGGCATAAGAGGTGGGGGTGAGCCTAGTGTTTGCTTTGGGGAAGAGAAGAGGATTAGGATGGATGGACACATGAAAGATAATTATTGTCCTTGGTCATCAAGCATATCACCCACCCATCTCAAACTACTGGTAAATCAGTGCTGAAAGGATCCTGGTGCAAAATCCAAATTGCTTGTCAACAGCAGTAGAAGGGACATCCCACCAATGTATCCTATTCTATAGCACAGTCTCTTCTATTAAATCTCATTTATTCCTAGACTAAATTATCACAGTAAAGTTGGTCAAATTTCAAGGACTTAGCCTGTAAGATAATTGCTCTTCCTACCTTATTGGCGTAAAATCTGCAGATCCTCACAGCCAATCTTACCTATCTTATACCACATGCTATATTATACTGTAATATCCATGAGACCTCAACCTCCCCTCTCTGCAAGGGGATTCTAGGTCTTATACAACAGTTACATGCAGGAAGGCAAAACTCAAGAACACAAATAGATTGGGAGAGTTAGGTAAGATATAAAGCCTTCTGGAAACAATACGAGGGATTGCTGAAAAGTTCGCAGCCCAGCCAAGACGAGAATGACATGAATATGGTTCAATCAATGATCTGAAACAATGTCAAAACACAGAATTTTGTATCTGCAATTTTCTCCGTTAGTGCCCCTTCTCTTTGGAACAGTATTCCAAATCATTTACACAAAATAACAAATCTTGCCAATTTTAAGGCGAAGTTAAAGACATTTTTATTCCTCGATGCCTTTGTAACTTAAACTGCCCTTTTAAGCGCGACTTAGATTCAGAAAATATTTTTTATCTTCAGTTTCCCTTCCCTTTGTTCTTTTTCTCTCTATCAATTGTAGTTCTAACCCTTCTTCCCTTTCGTTCCCGTTCGTCAATGTCTATAAAAATTTGTCATTTCCCCCAATTTGTCTTTGTTCATATTGTTAATTAATCTGGCGCAGGGTTTTGGCATTTTTGTATACCGCCTAAAAGGCTTGATTAGGCAGTATAATAAATTTTAAATAAATTTGAAACTTGAAACTAACTAACGAAATAAGATAACACTCTTTTCAGTTACAGTGGCAAAATAACACGCAGAATTAGGAAGTTGGTTGGGCTGAGAACTTTTCAGCACCCCCACAAGCACATTGTATAGGGTATTCTATATTTTAAGAAAGCAAGTCGGAAGTGCGTAAGAATTGAAAAATAACATATCCCCTGTTTTAATAATGTGCGCTAACGCATCCATAGATTAACATGCACATGTTAGCATTTAGCATGCGCTAAATCTATTAGCGCTCGCTAATTGGTTAGCAAACCTTAGTAAACAGGCCAATAGTTTTCCTTGTTACATTATTTAAGATGTAGTATTAGCGTTAAAACAGGCCAATAGTTTTCCTTGTTACATTATTTAAGATGTAGTATTAGTGTTAAATGTTTCCCTATTGTGCTTTTCCTTTGTTTTGCTTTTCTTTAATCAATTGTATTTCAAAACCCTATCTTACCTTATGTAATGAGAATATGTATTAGTAATTTACCCAATGTTATTATTTAAAGTTTGTATTGTTTGTCTCTCATTGAATGTATTTTAAAAATGTTCATCGCTTAGAATTTGATTAAGCGATTAATCAAGAGAAATAATAAACTTGAAACTTGTCATATACCTGTTCAACATGGGTATAGAATAATTGCTACATTGCATGTTACAATGCCAGTATAACTGAAAGAAATCAATTTATCTGGCTTGATTTCTTGTCTGCAGCACTTCCAGAATTTGATATTCTGTAGCACTTTGCCCTATAGTGTTTTTTGTTTTTTTTTTGGGGGGGGGGGAGTTTATTAAGATTATCCAATAAAGGTTCTTATGAAGTAATAACTTTGGTTTTATTATCTACTTTCTGTATTCTTTACATCATTTTAATCGGATTGGTATGAATTTTATGCAGTGGTTCCTAATGTTTAGAAGAAATTTGTGTAGGATGCATTTTTGCCAATGTTTATTAGTTTTTTGCAATTCAGAATGTCTGTTAGAAGAAGGTTCTATATACTGTTGTCTGGAACTAACGGCCTCTTTTACAAAGCCGCGCTAATGGCTGCGTTGCGCTAACGGCCCTGAAGCCCATAGAGATTTAAATGGCTTTGGGGCTATTGCCACGCGGCAGCCGCTTGCACGGCTTTTTAGAGGCCGTAAGTCATTATGGCCTTTATTAACTTACTATTTGCCTCAATTTCTTTGTATTCAGCTTTTAAAGGCATTTGTATAAACTTCCAATATTTTTATTTTGTAAAGATCTTACCCGAAAATACTCTAAAACATGCAAACAAAATGTAAAGTTTGCACTTTGTTTTTTTTACACAAATCACAGTCTGCAAAAATATTTGCAGGTTTGCCATTTCACAAACTTCACTTAATAGTCCTCTAGGTACAACATTTTAATTGAAATTCATAATTAATCAGTCGTTGCAATGCCATGCAAGTCAGCTTCATAATTCTAGATTTTTTGGAAAACTGAAGCTAGTAAGGGCTCCTTTTACTAAGGTGTGATATGCTTTTTAGCATGCACTTAATATTTGCACGCACTAACCACGCGCTAAATGCTAATGCATGCATGTTAGCCGATGGATACCTTAGTGATTAGCCCACCCTAGATTTAGTGCACCATAGTAAAACAGGGGGTTAAATAATTTTTTTTTTATTTTGAAAAAAAGAGCTCTATTTCAATAAAGCCCAATTATTTTACTCATAGTTAAGCCTCAATAACCCCCCCCCCCCTTTTTACAAAACTGTGGAGGGGCATAATCGAAAGGGACATCTGAGTCCGTTTTCATCTAAGTTGCAAGTTGTCCAAAGTCAAAAACAGCTTAGGACACATTTTCGAAAAATACATCCAAAATTTTTTTTCTTTCAAAAATCGTCTAACTATACGTCCTGCCGATCTGATCGTCCAAGTCCCTAAAGTGTCCATCTTTATACCACATTTTCATCTAACTTTTCGTCCAAGTCAAAAACACCTAGAACAAGCCCTGTTGGACGTGGGATGGGTCTGCAAAGTGATGGACTGAACACCCAAACATGCCACCTAAATAGTGGGGTACCTTACAGGGTACTGCTGTGAACTTCACAAAAAGGGTGCCATGTCTTCTCTTCACTACAGCTCCCTTATAGGTCATGGTGAGCCCCCCCCAAACCACCTCCAGAATCCCCTAGACCCACTTATCTACCACCCTAATAGCCCTTATGGCTGCAGGAACCACTTATATGCCAGTAAAAAAGGGTTTTGGGGTGTATAAGGCAGTGCACATGTTTAAGTATCAATGCAGTGATTACAGGAGCTTATGGGCATGGATCCTCCTTTCCATGAGTCCCTAACCCACCCCCAAGATGGCTTAAGTCACCTCTGTTCTGGATGACTAGATTTTCCTATGCCAGGCTGCCAGGTGATGATGGTCTAGAGGCTGAATTTTAAAGGTGTGATTAATATTTTTATGGGGGTGGGGGTGGGGTCGGTGATCACTGGGGTAGAGGGGGGGGCTCTTTTATGTGTTTACAGTGCTTATAAGGTGACTTTAGGTGGGTTTTTGTGACTTAGACCATGTTTTACATGGTCTAAGTCACAACGTCCAAGTTCCGTCGATCCCGGCCTATCTCGGTTATACATGTTGTAAGATTAAGTCTAAGCCGGCCCATGTCCTGCCCAACTCCCGCCCTAGACACTCCTCCCAAAATGCCCCGTTTAGCTTTGGTCGTTTAGAAATACGTCCAAAACCTGTTTTTATTATCGGCTCTTGAACGTATTTGGGAAATGTTCGTCCAAGTGCCGACGCTTATAGGAAGTCTATGAGCATTAGAGCTGTTACTGTCATAACCAGTGCTATAATCTGTGCTACGGTTTTGTAAAAGGGGGGAGGGGGAGGTTAATATGTTAGTCTATAAGTTGCTACCAGTCTCTGGTTTTATCAATTCTTCTATTTCTTTTGAAAAGTTAATTAATTAGAAAACTTGAATAGCATACAACAGATTAAGTCAATTGGTCACCACAGCAAAAATTTTCTGCAGTGTAAACAAAAAAAACCCATGATTGACATTGCCATAAAAGTTAAATTATGAATAACTAATATCAATTTAAAGAAATGCTGTATAATCAAGTGATGAAGTAGCTGTTTAAACTCGCATTTCCTGAACTGAGAATTCAAGATATTTGCAATAAGCACAAGAAAGCCATACCTAATGGAGCAATTATTTAAGAAATTCATTCATAGCAGCAACTGTTGGTACCCAGGTGATTACACCAGCCACTGGATTAAACATTTTCAATGTTTTAATTAAACATCAAAATATACCTGTTCTCTTTGGTAGGGGCAGGTACAAAACAGTCGACTCTGGGGTGAGAAGAAAACCAGAGCACTGGTTCCTCTAAAATGCTCTGTAGACAATTGTCTGACCTTAATTCCTATGTCATGTTTTTTTGAGGGGGAGTTTTGGTGAATACTCGCAACAAGCTCGCTATCCTTCGTGATATGATCAATGATTCAGATGTGTATATTGCTTTTCTGACTGGAATGCAGTAACATAGTAGATGACAGCAGATAAAGGCCAGTACACACCATCCAGTCAGCTCAACAAGATAAATTCATAAAGCTGGAAGTGACACTACATAAGCATACTTCGCTATAAGTGCCCTAACCGTGAATATCCATCCGCAATATGCAATATGCCGTTGAATATTCTTACAGACCAATCCAGATAATAAATACAGAACATGGATCTTCTGCCCAACTATAAGGTGGTGATGTTTAGCCCCTGCCCTTATACTTATGTGGATTAATTTAGGACAGCAAAGAGACTGCCCCAAATTAAACTGCTTAGCTATATTGATAGGGCTCCTTTTACAAAGGTGCGCTAGGGGCTTAATGCGCGGAATAGCGTGCACTAAATTGCCGTGCGCGCTAGCAGCTAATGCCTCCTTTTGAGCAGGCGGTAGATTCGCGCTAATCCGGTGTGTGCGATAAAAACGCTAGCGCACCTTCGTAAAAAGTGTTGAATATTGTAGCCACACATACAGGTCTCATCGATGCAGTTTAAGATGCCTCTACTTCTCTAAATACAAGGCCCTAGTAGGATGGTGTTCTCTGAGTAAAGCATAGAGTGCAATCAGACCCAGAACAATGCAAGACATAATGCACCAAATAAAGAATTTCAATTTGAATTCTACAACTTCTAGGCAACCACTCCAATCTCTCTGAATGAAGAATATTTTCTTGACCGCCACAACTTGCGACTATGCAATCTGCCACTGTTTGAATTAACTGTGTCAGATGAATGGAGGAAGGAGTGGCCTAGTGGTTTGAGCTAGAGCCTCAGCACCCTGAGGATCTGGGTTCAAATCCCATGCTGCTCCTTGTGACCCAGGGCAAGTCACTCAATCCTCCATTGCCCCAGGTACATTAGATAGATTGTGAGCCCACCAGAACAGATAGGGAAAATGCTTGAGTACCTGGTTGTAAACTGCTTAGATAACCTTAATAGGCACTATATAAATACCTACAAAAAATAAATAATAAATGTACTTTCCTGGAAGCCCTATGCATAATCCATTGCAATAGTTCAAACATGCTATCACCAGAGACTGCATTACCACTTGCATCTCACTTAAAGAAATCAAGTATTTCAACCATCAAAAAAAAGACTGCATATGCACACAGATATAAGAACAAAGAATAGCCTTACTGAGTCAGACCAATGGTCCATCAAGCCCAGTAGCCCATTCTCACAGTGGCCAATCCAAGTCACTAGTACCTGGCCAAAACCCAAGAAGTAGCAATATTCCATGTTACCGATCCATGGCAGAAACAAAAAGCCTCCCCTGACCCAGCAGAAGGGAAGAAGGGTAGAGGCAGCCAAACCAAAAGACCAGCCTCAAACTAATAAAATTATTGGTGTGAGTGGAAAGCCCTCAGTCTCACAGCTTGCTATGGGAACAAGTCCCTAAAGCACCAGCTGCCACAATCAAAACCCAGAAAGGGTATTACTTGTGAAACATCCCTGCACAAAAGTGCTAAAAGTGAAAAGTGAAGTGAAATAATAAATGAAAAAATCACTTAGCAGTGAATTAGTTCGGCTATCTCTATCCCCCTTCTGGGGTTGAGGAGCATCCAGAATCACTCGGGCTGGCTCAAACACAAACAAAATCAAACAAAAAGAGTACTTAGCTTCTCCGATAAGATCCGAAGGGCAGAAAGATCAGCAAAAAAGTAAACCCGTCCAACAGGGCTCCGTTTCGAGGGGGAACAGCCCCTCTTCCTTAGGAACTAGCTGTGTAATCCAATTGTGCTCTCAGATGCCAGCCGAAGAGTAGAGAGTCCAGAATGAAAATGGCAAGCAGTGGCTTCCTCCATGTCTTTCTCAATAACAGACTATGGACTTTTCCTCCAGGAACTTGTCCAACCTTTTCTTAAAACCAGCTACACTATCCGCTCTTACCACATCCTCTGGCAACGCATTCCAGAGCTTAACTATTCTCTGAGTGAAAAAAAAAATTCCTATTGGTTTTAATAGTATTTCCGTGTAACTTCATCGAGTGTCCCCTAGTCTTTGTAGTTTTTGACGGAGTGATAAATCGATCCACTTGTACCCATTCTACTCCACTCAGGATTTTGTAAACTTCAATCATATCTCTCCTCAGCTGTCTCTTTTCCAAGCTGAAGAGCCCTAACCGTTTTAACCTTTCCTCATACAAGAGGAGTTCCATCCCCTTTACCATTTTGTTTTCTCTTCTTTGAACCTTTTCTAGCTCCATTATATCTTTCTTGAGATACGGAGATCAGAATTGAACACAATACTCCAGATGAGGTCGCACCATGGAGCGATACAGGGGCATTATAACATTCTTTGTCTTGTTAACCATCTCTTTTTTTTAATAATTCCTAGCATCTTGTTTGTTTTTTTGGCTGCCGCCACACATTGGGCAGAAGGTTTCATCATATTGTCTATGATGACACCCAGATCCTTTTCTTGGGTGCTAATCCCCAAGGTGGACCCTAGCATCCGGTAACTGTGATTCAGGATATTCTTCTCAATGTGCATCACTTTGCATTTGTCCACATTAAATTTCTTCTGCCACTTGGACGCCCAGTCTTCCAATTTCCTAAGATCCGCCTGCAATTTTTCACAATCTGCATGCGTTTTAACAACTTTAAACAGTTTAGTGTCATCTGCAAATTTAATCACCTCACTCGTCGTTCCAATTTCCAAATAATTTATAAATAAGTTAAATAGCACAGGTCCCAGTACAGACTCCTGCGGCACTCTACTGTTTACTCTCCTCCATTGAGAAAAATGACCATTTAACTCTACCCTCTGTTTTCTATTCGATAACCAATTCCTAATCCACAACTGATCTTTGCCATCTATCTCATGATAGTTTAATTTTCTCAGGAGCCTCTCATGAGGAACTTTTTCAAAAGCTTTCTGAAAATCTAGATGCACCTTTATCCACATGTTTATTCACACCTTCAAAGAAGTCAAACAAATTGGTGAGGCATGATCTCCCTCGGCTGAACCCATGCTGACTCCGTCTCATTAAATCATTCTTGTCTATGTGTGCCACAATTTTATTTTTTATAATCATTTCTACCATTTTGCCCGGCACTGAAATGATGCGTATTGGTCTGTAATTTCCCAAATCTCCCCTGGAGCCCTTTTTAAAAATCAGTGTAATATTGGCCACCCTCCAATCTTCAGGTGCTACAGACGATTTTAGCAACAGGTTACAGATCACTAACAGCAGGTCAGTAATTTCATGTTTGAGTTCTTTTAGTACCCTGGGATGTACACCATCCAGTCCTGGCGATTTATCACTTTTTAACTTGTCAATTTGGCTTAGTTCATCTTCCAGATTCACCAAGATTTCTTTCAGTTCCTCCGCATCATCACTCTTGAAAACCATTTCTGGTTCAGCATCTTACATCTTCTTCTGTAAAGACTGAAGCAAACAATTCATTCAGTCTTTCCACTATGGCCTTATCCTCCCTGAGTGCCCCTTTTGTAATTTATGCTCTGAACACCTTAAAACATTTTCTGTTACAATTAATGCCTAAGAAAACAATGGCTTCTATTTCCTAACATGAGTCAGCCTATTCAGAGACCAAAGATATTGCTGAATCACTATCTGCAATGAACTGGACAAGATCTCCATCTTTATCTCTACATTAGAAAAACTAAAATTGCAATCAAATGTTTCTCATACCTCTGATAAATTCTCCATGTTTAAAAGATCTTTAGTTTATCTTTCATTGTCTTATACTTGTTATTTTGACATACTATAAATGTAGTTCTCCAATATTAAATATAAAATCTGCCCTTTATATTTTTGACCAGTTTGGGTCTGATATTTGGAAATGTTTAACTGGGCAGAGGAGGCTCATTTAACAATGTTCAATGGCACTTAAGTGGGTAGTGCCACCAAACATTGCCTCTGATGGCTATAGCACTGTCTGGCTAGTGCTGAGGTGGCCTTAAGACAGAGCTTGGGCAGAGCTGGCTCTTAACCGATTAGCGATGATTTTCTGCCCTCCTTTACAAAGCCACGCTAGTGTTTTTAGTGCCGTCCGTGGTAATAACAGCTCGTACGCTCATAGGAATTCTATGAGCATCAGAGCTGCTACCGCGGCAGCTGGCACTAAAAATGCTAGCATGGCTTTGTAAAGGAGGGGGGGTAAGTAAATGCAAATATATAGGAGAGCAAAAAGACTGTCGTACTATTATCCATCTAGCTAACCAGGCACTGATCTGAATATTGGCCAGCTCCCTCTTAAATTGTGAGTGACCTCACCCAAATTTTTAGTGCCAGAGCCTGGACATGGCCTGGCATTGAATATCTGGGCATCGTAGCTAGAATGCGAGCCTATATGGACAGATGGGGAAAATACTTACAGTACATGATTAGATTGTGTACCAAACTATGAATCAGTCAGATGGCTGTGTCGATGGGTGGGAAATGAACTTGGAAAGTTGGCTTAATTCATCCTGTGGCTGTCAGCAGTTAAGACACAAAAGAAGAACAGACTGTGGAATGCAATGATCTTGACAAGGCGTTTATTAAGACAAGTCAAATAAAAATCATTAAAAAATCACAAATAAAATGAATGAATGAATGACGTATTACATCATACGTCAGTCATTCATAAAGTGGAGATCATTTTATTAGTGATTTTTTTATGATTTTTATTTGACTTGTCCTAATAAAAGCCTTGTCAAGATCATTGCATTCCACAGTCCTTTCTTCTTTTGTGTCTGGACTACCGTTCGCTGACTGTGGAATACCTTGGCCCTTTCTTTGTTTGTTTCTGCTGTCAGCAGTTAAAAACCTTGGTGACCTCTGTAAGCTGATTAGTTTGGTTTTTTTTTTAAGGTATTTGTTTAATTTACCAACTGAAATTCTTCCAGAATTCACCCAGAGGAGAATGCAATGCTAATTCATGAAGCAGATGATCTGGAGAAGGACGTATAGACAGTATATTTCTCGGTAACCGAACAGTTGATATACTATTCAGAATCTAGAAAGGGCTGAAAGTGAGCCCTAGGCCTGTTGACGCTTGTTTTCATTTTGATGCCTAAAAAAACTGAGGGCCCCTTTTATTAAGTTGTGCTAAAGGTTTTTAGTGCAAGCCGGTGTGGTAAATGCTCCGACTGGCTGGCCCAGAACGTCCTCTCCGATGTCAGAATTGACGTCGGAAAGAAGACTTCCTGTCAGCTTTAGCAGCAGTGGCAGAGCGATAAGAGAAGGGAACCCGGGGAAAGGAAGGAGGGAGGGACAGGAAATTATCACCTGTCCCGTTGTCCCCGAGCACAGATTCGGGACACTGTCCTGAAGCTGTGTGTGGGGACAACGGGAGCTTATTCCCAAAGACAAAGCATAAGAGGAATGCCTTAATGTATCAGATGTATCATTGTTTCACTTACACCAGGGCTGTCCAAGTCCAGTCCTCGAGATCTACTGGCAGGCCAGGTTTTCTGGATATCCACAATGAACATGTATGAGAGAGATTTGCACACCAAGAAGGCAGTGCAGGCATATCTCTGTCATGCATATTCATTGCGGATATCCAGAAAAACTGGCCTGTCAGTAGATCTCGAGAACCAGACTTGGGCAGCCCTGACTTACACTGTATAATCAGGACATTGGGTTATTCAATGTGCTTCCAGTTTTGCAGCAATATGATCAAAGAATAGAAAAGTAAAAACAAATACAGACTATGAAGTACTGAATTTGTTCTAGTAATCTATGAAAACAACTCAGCTGACCAAGCAGTTTCCAAAAGAGATGCTGTGTAATGTACCATATATTTATATTATGTTGCTGTGATCGGCTGCTGCTTGCAATCTGCTCTCACAAGCTGATAACCAGGGACATTTGCACAACTAAGCAGCTTTTAGAAAGCAGGCTCTCTATTTTCTTTCAATATCTGTTACTGCACAGATAATAACACAGTTCCTCCTCTGAGGCCATTCCAGACATCCACAGAAGACACTTAAATTCAGACTAGCATGACCTCTATGCAACAATCAAATAACTTTTCCTCTAGTTTACTGTCAAGCTGCTGAAATGCCTAATAGCAAAGTTACATAACCTTGCTATTTAGATATTTATCCTTTACCACCCCTATCACTCTAGGGCAGCGTCTCTCAAACTGTGTGTCACGGCACAGTGGTGTGCCCCGAAGAGATTCCAAAATTTTACTTTATTTTAAAGAATTCCTTCATAAGTATACACTAGAATAGATGGCATGTACATCGTGTATGCAAGGGTCTGTCAATTTGGCCACCCAGACAAGCATCATTCTTTGACGTGATAGGTCCTTGAAAACTAATGGTAAGTAATTTTATTTTTATTTTTTATGCAGTATTTATCCTAATGAGCAACAAAGCAATCAAGTCTTTGCTATCGTTTGGATCTTATTTTGTGAACTGGGATTTTCTGCTCTGACAGAAATGTAATAAAAAAAAGAGAACGATTGCAAATGGTGGATGATGAAATGCATGTTTGCTTGTCAACTATCAAGCCGCAGTTTGAGTTAATTTGCACTAAAAAAAGAGCACATCCATCGCATTGATTAGTAATTCTATCTACTTTAGTTTCACAATTGTTATAATTATCCATACATAGCTTAAAGAACTTTAAAGAAATAACTCTCAAATTTAATTTTTTGTTGGTTTTATAATTTTATTATTTTAGTTATAATGTGCCACAAAAAAACATTTGCTCCATTCAGTGTGCTTAGAAAAATATTTTATCAGTTGAGTGTGCCAGAGCTAAAAAGGTTTGAGAGACATTGGAATAGGGTAAAGTACATGCAAGTTTCTCATCCTCATAGGGCTGCTGATATTGCAATAGTAGTGAGCATTGAGCATATTGAGCTCTCAATAGAGCTGCTCGAATCACTTTATGGGGCTGACCCCATGCTAAAAAACGTTGAGATAAACATTTAGCTTGCTCAAAAAAAACTCTCTATCTGTGGAGCATATCCTCCGCAGTCTCAAAAATTGACCAGTTGGCAAACTTTTTTCTGCGTCCATAAGGGTGAAAGCTATGATCTCTCAGGTAGATATTCCAGTCCACTTCTTTACGATGACGTGTTGTCTCAAAATGAGTATCCCTGTGCATAATATGTATATCCAAAAAATCAATTTCCAATGCATATTTAAGCACAAACTTCAAATTAGGATCCAGCAAATTAATCCAAGCTTCAACTTGCTGTAAAAACATAAGAACATAAGAATAGCCTTACTGGGTCAGACCAATGGTCCATCAAACCCAGTAGCCTGTTCTCACGGTGGTCAATCCAGGTAACTAGTACCTGGCCAACACCCAAGGAGTAGCAATATTCTATGCTACCGATACAGGGCAAGCAGTGGCTTCCCCATGTCTTTCTCAATAATAGACTAAGGACTTTTCCTCCAGGAACTTGTCCAAACTTTTTTTAAAACCAGCTATGCTATCCGCTCTTACCACATCCTCTGGCAATGCGTTACAAAGTTTAACTATTCTCTGAGTGTAAGTCATCTTCAGATCCATTCCGAATAAAAATGATATCATGCCTTGAAACAGCCCATATGGGTGAAACATGAATTCATGTTGATTGACTACAACACCCCCATGTGAGTTCAGATAAGTGCCAAAATTGTTTTGGCTAAATGTGCAGAAATAATATTGGTTAAATAATTGAGAGAATATTTTGATGAACTAAAAAAAACCTATAAAATTATGTCTAGTGAAATTGGACTGATGAAGCTTATTCTCATTGAATTAATACTGAGAATATCACCTCTGACTTTCCTAAAGGCAATAATAATCAACTTAAGTCATTTTGAGATATGACCTTTTACTAATTGATATCAAAATACAAAAAACACAATACCAAATTCAAACACTGTTTACCGAACTGGTTTTCAAGTAGTCTGATTTGTATAAAATGTTGCCAGTAGGCGATTTGAGTACGTACTGTTGAAAACCACAGAATGAATTGAGACAATATTTGCATGTTCTGTAAATAACTGTTGCATAGGGAGCATACTCTGTGTTCCTGATTATATGTCAAGTTACTAAGTCAGTTTTCATTTATTAGAAATACATAGAAGGTAAGACATGTTGAAATGAAATAAAGGCTATTCTAGGAGCAATATCTAGCTGCAAGTAATGGAAAAGGGTTTAGTTAGTAACCTGAACAGATTTGTTTAGGGAAAGCTCAATAGTGCAGAATTTTCCCAATCAATAACTTCATGCTTCTTTTTATGTGTATTTCATTGCCCTAATCAGATTTAATTAATTAAATACTTTTCCAGCCTAACCCTCTACTTGGTGTATCCTTACACGCTCAAAATGAAATCTAAGAAATTGTAGAAACGTCAACAGGGAATGCACTGATGTATCTTTTGAATAATTTTTCTCTCGGTGTCAACATAGCTTTCAGAGTAATTTGGATACTGATAGCCTAACAGAGCTTTCTTATCGCTTTGGGAGCTGACTGCACGTCTTGCTTGGCCTCAGATGTTAAACAGTCTTACTGTTTACAGGATGTACTGCTTGAAAATGCTGAATTGGGGAAAAGACAAGAAATATAACCCGTGAAAGTGAAAATCCATTTTGTGGTTTCCCAAGTGTGCTGCACTCATCAGAAGGCTCAATGGACATCACTAATTGTGAAGCTACAATGTGATAAAAGTATTGGATTATGTTTGGATATGTGACTTCCAGAACTTAAGAAAAAAAAAAAAAACCAGTCCTTCAACTTCTGTTTGCCAAAAAGCAGTATTTAAAATCTGTCTCCTGGAAGTATATCTAACCTGTCAAGATTTCAGAATATCCATACTGAATATGCATGAGAGAATTTTTTTATACATGACGCCTAATATTTTGTGTGTACATTGGTGTGCTTAGCTGATGTGTATGCACAACTTAATTGGCTCAATCAGCACTGATAATTAGCAATTAACACATCATAATTAACACACTAAGTTACGCGCACAACTCAGAAAGCATGATTCTATAGAAAAATATGGTCCGTTGCAGTACGTGAATTTGAAAATGGGGCATGGCCAGGGCAGATCATGGATGGATCAAGAGCATTCCTAAAAGTTTAGTGCATTGTTACACAGTGTACCACATGGACCCATAGCATAGGCACAGGCATTTAGGCCTGGTTTTAGCTAGCCTAAGAGCAATTCAATAAAAGGTACACATACCTTTTAGAATCTCGCTGAGCGATGTTACATTACATTACATTAGTGATTTTTTATTCCGCCATTACCTTGCGGTTCAAGGTGGATTACAGAAGAGGGTTTCTGGATATGTCCAGAGGTGTTACAGAGTAGAGCAGGTTGCTTCAGTGGATTGAAATGTTTCATAGGGGTTTTATATTCCTTAAAATGTCAATTGTGCTGGGCATCCAATCGAGGGGTTCTTGTGCTTTGTCTCATTGTTGCCATGTTCTTTCGCTTGTTAAGTTACTTGCCTGTTTTACCCTGCTTTTATCTGCTTCCCTTTTGGTTGGATGTTCCCCTTGCAATTGCTAATAAAGATATTTTAAAAAAAGAAAAAAGAAATGTTTCATACGGTGTTAGTTAGTCTTTATGGATTTCTTGAATAGCAGGGTTTTTATTTCTTTTCTGAAAGTTTTGTAGTCTAGGGTTGCGATTAGTAGATTGGAGAGTTGGTGGTCTAGTTTTGCTGCCTGGGTTGCTAGAAGGCCATCGTAGTTTTTTCCATTTGATGTTTCTGATTGGAGGGTATGTGAATGGTGTCTGGGTTCTCCTGTGTCTGGTTGTGGTAGTTTGGATTAGGCAGTTGTTCAAGCAGGCTGGGCTGTCACCATTTATGGATTTAAATAATAGACAGTAGAATTTAAATAGTATTCTTGCTTGAATTGGGAGCCAGGGTGAGTCGAAGTATTCCTCGGTGATGTGGTCGTGTTTTCTTAGTGAATAGATTAGTCTCAGGGCTGTGATTTGTACTGTTTGTAGTTGTTTTATCATTGTTGTGGGGCAGGGGAGATAGAGGATGTTGCAGTAGTCAAGGAGACCTAGAACTAGGGACTGGACCATGAGCTGGAATTGTTTTCTGTTGAAGAATTTTCAAACTTGCCTTAGGTTTCTCATGACTGCGAATGATTTCTGTGTTATTTTGTTGATTTGTGGTTGCATGGTGCAGCATCTGTCTATCGTCATTCCCAGAAGTTTTAGAGTGGGTTGAATGGGATATGTGATTGAGCTTATTACTAGGTTTGTTATGGTTGGGGGGGAGGGGGGTTTCCCCGATAAGTATGAATTTTGTTTTGTCTGGGTTCAGATTTAGTTTGTGGTCTTTCATCCATGTTGCCACTGTTTCTAGAGTTCTGTGTAGTGTGTCTGTCATGTGGGTGTTGGCTGATCAAAAGGAAGTAGAATAGTGATGTTGTCTGCATAGCTATAGGAGATTAAGCCTATTTTGTCTAGGCAGGTGCCGAGGGATGCAATGTAGAGATTGAACAGTGTTGAGGATAATGGCAATCCTTGGGGTACGACACAGGGGTTGGACCTTGGTTCTGATTTTTCTTTGTTTGTCTTTACTGTGTAGGTCCTGGATTGTAGGAATCCTTGAAACCATATGTGAACTTTGCCTGTGATTCCTATTGAATCTAATATTTGTAGCAGGATGTCGTGGTCTACCAAGTCAAATGTTGAAGTGAGATCTACTTGTATAATCAACATTTTTTTGAGGTGTTGTCTAGCTGAGGTGTTGTCTAGCTGTGTCCAGAAGGGAGCCTAGTAGAGTCTCAGTGCTGAAGTTGGTTCTGAATCCAGAATGTAAAGGGTGGAGCAAATTATGGTTTTCTAGGTAGTTGGTGAGGAGTTTAGCTACGAGGCCTTCCATTAGCTTGACATATAGTGGAATTGAGGCCATAGGTCTGTAGTTGGATGTTCTAGTCAGCACCAATTTTTTTTAGGCACAATATATACAATCTAGCCCTTAGGGGTCCTTTTATCAAGCAGCGGTAGGGGTTTAAATCTTAGCTATAGAGTTTACCTTTAAGATTGAGTCAAAAAGTAGGTGCATCAGATAAATTGCTGGGTTGGGGGGTGGGTGGGTTTCAGAATACCATTCTTATCTATTGGAAAAGATAATATCAAGGTCAAGAACCTAATTTCTTTTTTTCTGAATGATAGGTATGTAACTAAGCAGTTCCCAAATTCTAGGGTAAGATAGATGAGCCTACTCATAGTACTAAGGACCCGAAAGTGGCATCCTCCTGTGCTGCTATGTCCCCCTTTATAACTTGGTGAAGGTATGAAGGGAGGACCAGGTTGCTGATCTATATATCTCCTCGGGTGGAATTTCTTGAGTTTCCACCCATGAGGAGGCCACTCCTTTTATTGAATGCACCTTCAACAAGTCAGGTGGTTGTGTGTCGCTCTATGAATCCATATAGAGATAGTGGCCTTGAAAGCGGGTCTGCCTCATCTCGCTTGATTGGTTAACATGAAAACAGCTCACATAGCAGTTTGCAGCGGTTTTTGGTTCTACGTTTGAACAGCAGGCTTTTGCACAGTTTGTTGAGAGGATTCAGCCGTAAACCCCTGAGGAAGGCTGTTCTAGCTGAAACCTGGACCGTATTGGGGTTCAGGATTAAAAGGATTAATGGACTCTCTGTTAGGCTTGCTATATATACATATTTTATATATGTTACATATGGTTCACTGCGGAGATCTCGCACCTCATTAAGGAGAAGAAAAAAGCGTTTCTCTCCTACAAGCGCACGGAGAAAAGAGAGACAAAAGTAGAATATAGGACCAGGTCTACAGCGATCAAAATGGCAGTTAGGGAGGCAAAACTTTGAGTGGAGGGGGGCGTGGCTTGGACGCGCATGAGGAAGGTCGGCTAATAAGTGAGCTCCAGAGAAAAGACCTTGAAAGTCCGGAAAAAGTCAAAAAGATTTAAAATTGGATAAAAAAAAAAGTGCTTAGACTAAATAAAGAAGATAAGATAAAAGGATGGCAACAGGAAAACAAAACAAGAATGACTTTGCGATGTCTGGAAGCAGTAAGAGAGCAAAACCGGAACAGGAGTCAGGCTTAAAGATGGCAGATGTAGAAGTAATAAAAGAACTGAAAGAAATAAAAGAAATGTTATCAATTTTAACTAAAAAAGTAACGAATATATCGGAGGAAGTTTCCACATTAAACAAAAAAATGGATCTCCTGGAATTAAAATCTAATAACCTAGAAGAAAGAATGATGATTGTAGAAGAAGAAGCATGCTGCAGTCGAGCAGATAGGAAAAAAATAGATCTACTTACTAAAGAAATTGAAGATTATTCGAACCGAGAAAGAAGAAGTAATGTCCGTTTGATTGGATTACCAGAAGGAGCAGAGAAGGGAAATCCGGTAGCCTTTATTGAAAATCTGCTTCCCAAACTACTTCCGATAAAAACAAACTATCCCATAGAGGTAGAAAGGGCACATAGAGTGCCTATGAAAAAAGGAGAAAATCAACATCTGCCAAGGCCATTTATATTCAAACTATTGCGCCACCAACAGGTCTTAGAAATACTTCAGCTAGCAAAACAAAATAAAGGACTTAAATATCAAGATGTTTACATCCATTTTGTTCCTGACTTCGCTAAAAACACAGCAATAAAAAGAAAAAAGCTGTTGGAATTGAGACCAAAGCTAAGAGAATTGGGAGCAAAATTTGGTTTAATGTATCCTGCAAACATGAAGGTTACCATCGGAAACAAAACTTTAACATTTGATGATGCAGAGAAACTAGAAAGATTTATTCAAACTCAAGAAGTGCCTATGTCATCCTAATTTGATTAATATGTCTTTAAATATATTGATTAGAAATGATGAAAATTGAATTATATTAACATATATTGATTATATAGCATATATTGATTATATAGCAAAAAAAAAAAAAAAAATGAATGATTTTATTTTATTTTATTTTATTTTAAAGGAAAAGATTTCTGTGTTTTAAAATACAACGATTTAGAATGCTTAGATTAGCTTCAAATGTATTCTTTTCTAACGTCTCTCTTACAGTAGAACTAGAATGTAACAAACATTCTAAAATGCAAATGAAATTTATTAAAAGGCTTAAATACAATTTATATAATAGAGAGTTAACAAAATAGATGTTATAATATATGATATGAAAAGAAAGAAAATAGACAGGAAATTGAACGATTTAATATAAAAAATATTTAATTATATTTAAAAGACTATTCTGCAAATTGATTTCTGATAAAATAGAATGATGAAATATGGGGGGAAAAAAAAAAAAATGAATGAGGGGAGTGGTTCTTCGTGTGGGATTTCTCTCTTCTGGGGGGGGTTGCTGCGGAATTACACACCGCAAATAAGAAAAGGTTTGTTGGATTTGTTTTCCCTCTACTCTCTCTCAAAAGTTTTAAAACTTAAAAACTCAGAATCCCGAAAGTCTGTGCGAAAAGGAAACAGGAAATGGATTTTTTCTACATACACCGGAACATAATATGAACTTACTCCATAAAATACAAGAAGAAAAAGAAGGAAAAGGATATTAGAACTTGAACTACAAGAAAAGGGAAACTTGTAAAGACCTATTTAAACTGTTCTCCTTCAAGGGAAAAAAAGAAGAAAGAAGATAAGGACAGAAAAGAAAAGGAAAAAGAGAAGAGAGAGGAAGAGAGATAGACAAAAAGAGAAAAATACATAATAGCTGGTGTGTGGTTTCGTGGTGATCTCTCGTAGGGGGGAGGAATCTTTGCTCGTGGAATCACTTTTCACATAACATTATACTCCCATATTAATAATATCACGATGATAAAGTAAAAGATGAAAAAAAAAAAAAAAAACAGGGAAAAAAAAAAAAAAGGGGGAAACGTTTTAAAGTTTTAGAATATAAGTAAAGATAAACAATATCTGTCTGTGATTTCATTAATGCTTTCAGTTTCTGCCAAAACCAAGCAGCTAATTTTGGTCGCAGATTCAATTGAGGCATAAATCAAAGATCTTTGCTTGGACTCTAACCATCGGCTTGCACTACTGGATGCAAAGAAACACATTAAAAAGGCTGTAAAACCAGAGACAAAGCTGCAAGTAAAGATAAACAATATATATTTATTTGTTTTTACAATAAACAATTTATATTTAACAGGGGAAAAAAAAAAAAAGAAATATATATATAATAATAAAAAGATATTAAAGATTTAATAATATTGAATATAAAAATTTTGATATATTAAGAAATATATATGAAATTTATTTAGTTAATTCATGATTACTAAAATATATGAATTATTACTTACATTTTAATATAATTTTAATATTCAGATGACTTAAATTGAATATTGAAAGTTTTAAGGTCTTCTTGGAGTGTGTTATTGCTGATCTTGATATGCGTGAGGCCAAGTGTACACAACTTTTGTTAATTGGGGAGGGATGGGAGGGGGATGGGAAAAGGGGAATGGAATTAGATATAAGTAAGGAATTGATAATAAGAAAAGGAATAAATATTAAACATGTGTGGATGTCTGATCTAAACTTTTATTATAGAGTTCTAATTCAAACATTACTTATTAATTTAGATGGCTCTTAAAATTTATTCTCTTAATGTCAATGGTCTTAACCATCCAATCAAAAGAAAGAGAATACTGAATTTTCTTCATAAGCAAAACGCTGACATATATTTCATACAAGAGACCCATCTGACAGGACTTGAATCTAATAAACTAATAGGGGGTTGGGTGTCCAAATGTTTTTTTGCACCTGCTATTGGTAAAAAAAGCGGGAGTAGCTATTCTCATAAATAAGAAATTCATAGCAGATTTCAAATTAATAAAATTTGATCCACTAGGAAGATGGGTACATATTAAAATGAATCTGAGAAATACAACCCTGGATTTATTTAATTTATATGCTCCTAATTCAAATCAAATGGAGTTTTTCAAAAATATTCAACAGATATTACTACCACTGGCTGCTTCTAATTTAATAGTAGCTGGAGATTTCAATGCTGTAATGGATCCTATTTTGGATAAAAAACCAAGTAAAATTATGAAATCATTAGGATTAGACAATTTGATACAATCTTGTGATTTAGTTGATATATGGCGTATCCTTCATTTTAATGATCAGGAATATTCTTTTTGTTCTCAGGTCCATAAATCCTTTTCAAGAATTGATTATATATTTGTTTCTAATAATATTGCACAAAGAGTGATAAAAGCAATTATTGATCCTATAATTATTTCAGATCATGCTGGTGTGTGGGTTGATCTGCAGGATGATATATCAGTTTTTTCTAAACCAATTTGGAGATTTGATAATGCTTTGCTTGCAGACATGAACTTTATAGAAGATATTAAAGTAAAAATGGATGAATTTTTTCAAATTAATAATTCAGACAACATAAATATTGAAATTTTATGGGATGCTTATAAAGCAACAATGAGAGGAAATATTATATCATATTCCGCATATAAGAAAAAACAACTTAAAAAACAATTTATAGAATTGGAGCAAGAAATTAAATTACTAGAACATAAATTAATTATAAAATGGGAACATGATACATTACAGAAATTATTAAAAACAAAAGTTAAATATAATGAGATTTCTTCTCAATTTGTAAGAAAAGATATGTTCTATAGACAAGTACAGTATTATGGAAATTCAAATAAGGCTGGAAGATTGTTAGCAAATTTTATTAAAGCAAAAAAAAGAAAAACTAAAATAATTGCAATTAAAGATAAGCAGGGCAATACACACACCAACATTGAAGAAATTATAAAACAATTTCTTGATTTTTATAAGGATTTATATACTTCTAATACTTATGAAAATAAAGAACAAGATGGTTTAGAGTTTTTAAATTCATTTATTGGACCAAATGTTCCGGATCATATAAAAAGAAGCTTAGAAGAACATATATCTTTAAAAGAAATAGAATCAGCATTGAAGGCTCTTAGAGTTGGATCCGCTCCAGGTGGAGATGGATATACTGTTGAATATTATAAAACATTTCAAAATACTTTATTACCTTATCTATTAAATTTATACCAATATCAAATGAATAATGGAAATATATCAGGAACTATGGCTGATTCTGTTATAATTGTCTTGCCAAAACCAAACAGGGATCCGACATTGATAACAAACTATAGGCCTATATCTTTGATGAATGTAGATATTAAATTAATTGCTAAAGTGCTAGCTATAAGGCTAGCAAAAGCTCTTCCTTTTATCATTGATGTACATCAAACAGGATTTGTTGCTAAAAGACACTCTTCACATAACACTAGATTAGCATTTCATTCTTTAAATTTAGCAAAAAATTTGAATGATCCAGCTTTTCTAATATCATTAGATGCAGAAAAAGCATTTGATAGAGTAGAATGGAAGTTTATGTATCAAGCTCTAGAATGGTTTGGTGTAGGACCTGGTTTTATTAAAATGATTCAAACATTATATAGCTCCCCTGGAGCAAGATTAAATATAAACAATAACTTATCTGATAAATTTAACTTGCTAAGGGGAGTTAGACAAGGTTGTCCTTTATCTCCCTTACTTTTTGATATCGTTCTGGAACCCTTATTAATTGCAATAAATCAAACTAAGGGAATAAAGGGAATCACATTTTCTAATTGGGAATTTAAATTATCTGCGTATGCAGATGATATTTTATTATATTTAAGAGAACCAGAAGACACCATTCCAGATCTACTTAACTTAATAGAAAAGTTTGGAAAGTTTTCTGGATATAAAATCAATTGGGAAAAATCTGAAGTTCTTCCAATTAATATCCATTGTACCAAAGGATTATTTGATTCATATTCATTTAAATGGAAAGAGGAAGGACTAAAATATTTAGGTATTCTTATAAAAAATACAATTGATGACACAGTAAAAGAGAATGAAAAACTTTTATTAAAGAAAATAACAGAAATGTACGAGCAATGGAATCCTTTACATCTTTCTTGGTGGGGAAGAGTTCAAACAATTAAAATGATGATTTTACCTGTGGTTTGTTATCAAATGAGTATGATCCCAATATTTTTTCAGGGGTCATTTTATAAAAAGTTAAACAGTATACTAACAAAATTTGTTTGGTTTGGGAAAAGACCCAGAATCGCTTTAGCATCATTACAAAAAACAATTAAGGAGGGAGGGGTAAATTTTCCAAATTTCTATAGGTACCATCAAGCCTATATTTTAAGACAGGGTATGTATTGGATCCTCCCAGATCTCATGGAAAATGTACCTGATTGGTTATATTTAGAATGGCGCCTCATGTTCCCTTTACATCCAGAACATTTCATTAGTATAACAATGCCCAGGAGTTATAAAGATCATAGAATTCTAATAGATACATGGAAAACATTAAGATTTATAAGCAATTTATCAACAAATCCATTGGCTAAATCTTTAAATCAATCTATTTGGGTAAACTCCAGGATCAAAATTGGTGGATTTAAAATAGTATGGAAACAATGGATAATAGCAGGTATACGTACTTTAAAAGATGTAATAATAAATGGATCACTGCTTAGTTTTTCACAATTGCAACAAAAATTTGGATTAGAAAAAACACAATATTTTAAATGGATGCAATTGAAGCAGGCTATTCAGGAAGGGTTCCCTGAATGGAAGAATCTTAATAATCAATATAGTTTGCCAATCCTTTGTTTTCAAGCAGATTTTCTAGGACACCAAGCTGCAAAATGGTATAAGATTATATATGAATTTTCAAACAAAAAAAAGAGAACAGGACTTAGGGACATTTGGAGTATTGAGATAGGACAGACAATTTCTGCATCTCAATGGCAAAAATTTTGGTCCTGGAGAATACATACTACAAGGTCAGCATCTACGAGTCAAACATGGATGTTTTTATTACATAGAGTTTTATGGACCCCTACAAGATTACAGAAATTAGATAGTAGTAGATCTAATAGATGCTGGCATTGTAAGATAGAAGTGGGGACATTAGATCATTTATTATTCTTTTGTCCCTGTATTAATTCCTTTTGGAAATTAATTTGGCCCCAAATTAATAAATTATTAGAAAATCATATTGGACTATCATATGATACAATATTATTTGGAACAACAATGAGAACACAGAGTCCGATATCAGCTAACAATAATAAACTTTTATTAATTCTAACAGGGGTCGCCATTCAGCAAATTACTCAGAATTGGAAAGATTACACTAAATTAAATTACACTTTCTGGTGGAATTCAATTTGTCATATATATAAAATGGAAAAAGTAATGGCATTACAACAAGGTTATATTAAAAAATTTAATAAAATATGGGGACCATTGACAAATTATTCTACTGATCAGATATCATAACACATGTATAGAACATATAGAGGGGGTAGGGAAGGGAAAAATATTGTAATAATAATATGATATAAAATTTTGATAAAGGGTTTCTTTAATTTACAATGTAAGAACATTTATTGATAATTTCAAGTGTTTCTTCATAATTGAATGTAATACATGTATTTCACTTGATGTAAGAATTTAAAAAGAATAAAAATTATTTACAAAAAAAAAAAAAAAAAACTTTGAGTGGAAGAAATTCTGGCAAAAAAACATTAAAAAGGGGGACAAATCCTTCTTCAGGTATATTAGTGACAGAAAAAGGAACACAGGCGGGATAGTACGCCTTAGAAGACCGGACGCAAGTTACGTGGAAGCAGATTCCGATAAAGCCGAACTACTGAATGAATACTTCTGCTCAGTCTTCACCTGTGAGGCACCGGGACACGGTCCGCAGTTGAAGGCAACACAAAGCACAGAAGACCCGTTTCAGAATTTTGAGTTCACACCAGGTGAAGTTTACAGTGAACTGGCAAGACTCAAGCTGAACAAAGCCATGGGACCAGACAATTTGCACCCAAGAGTGCTCAGAGAATTGAGCGATGTCCTGGCAAAACCGTTGGCTGAGCTATTCAATCTCTTCCTAAGTAAGGGGAAAGTTCCCCTGGACTGGAAATTAGCTAATGTCGTTCCTCTGCATAAAAAAGGGTTGCAGAGCAGAGGCTGCGAATTATAGACCGGTGAGTCTCACATCAATAGTGTGCAAACTCATGGAAACACTAATTAAAAGCAAATTGGACACGATCTTGAATGAAGGGAATCTTCGGGATCCCAGTTAGCATGGATTCACCAAGGGTAGGTCCCGCCAATCCAATCTCATCAGCTTCTTTGACTGGGTAACAAGAAAGTTGGACTTGGGAAAGTCTTTGGACGTCGTGTACCTGGACTTCGGTAAAGCTTTTGACAGTGTCCCACACCGCAGGCTGCTAAGCAAGATGGAATCGATGGGGTTAGGAGAGACACTAACTGCATGGGTCAATGATTGGCTGAGTGGCAGACTTCAGAGGGTGGTGGTTAATGGTACCCTCTCTAAAACATCGGAGGTAACCAGTGGAGTGCCGCAGGGCTCGGTCCTGGGTCCACTCCTTTTCAACATATTCATAGGGGATCTGACTCAAGGGCTTCAAGGTATAATAACACTATTCGCTGATGACGCCAAACTATGTAATATAGTAAGTGAATGCAGTTTACAGAATTATATGGCACAGGACCTGCTTACATTGGAAAGTTGGTCCTCAACCTGGCAGCTAGGCTTCAATGCTAAGAAATGTAAGTTCATGCACCTCGGAAGCGGAAATCCATGCAGGACGTACTTCTTGAACGGATAAACTTTAACTAGGACTTCAGCAGAACGAGATTTAGGAGTAATCATCAGTGCAAACATGAAAACTGCCAATCAAGTGGAGAAGGCTTCATCTAAGGCAAGACAGATATTGGGTTGTGTCAATAGTAGTTTCGTCAGCCGAAAGCCTGAAGTCATAATGCCGTTGTACAGGGCCATGGTGAGACCTCATCTGGAGTACTGTGTGCAATTCTGGAGGCCACATTACAGTAAAGATGTGCGCAGAATTGAATCGGTTCAACGGACGGCCACCAGGATGATCTCGGGGCTCAAGGGTCTCTCGTACGAAGAGAGACTGAACAAATTGCAGCTCTACACTCTTGAGGAACGTAGGGAGAGGGGAGACATGATCGAAACATTTAAGTACCTCACGGGACGTGTCGAAGTGGAAGATTATATTTTCTTTCTCAAGGGACCCTCGGCCACAAGAGGGCACCCGCTCAAACTCAGGGGCGGAAAATTTCATGGCGACACCAGAAAGTATTTCTTCACAGAGAGAGTGGTTGATTATTGGAACAAGCTTCCAGTGCAGGTGATCGAGGCAGACAGCGTGCCAGACTTTAAGAATAAATGGGATACCCATGTGGGATCCCTACGAGGGTCAAGATAAGGAAATTGGGTCATTAGGGCATAGACAGGGGGTGGGTAAGCAGAGTGGGCAGATTTGATGGGCTGTAGCCCTTTTCTGCCGTCATCTTCTATGTTTCTATGTTTCTATGTCCCTTTCCCACTTCTACTTTTGAATATCTAGCAAACTTCGTAATGTTGCCCAGACTTTTTCCGCCTTCTCTGGCTGGCCCACCGGTGAATCCATGAACCAGTATGAGGGCTTGCAAACTCTTTATCTTGTAATCCTCTCTGATTATTGCCAGGATCCAGCAGTCAGTCGGTATTTGTTCCCAGGCCTCCACGTAGTCCGAGAGCTGACTCTAATCTTCAGAGGAGCGGCTTGAGGGCTGACATCATTATGGCTTTTTGGCTAGTACTGCGAAATGGGAACCTGAACCTTGGTTCCTCAGGTTCCTGGAGAATTTCTATCTGGAACCTTGCTAGACTCTCTGGTTAGATGCTCCTGTTGAGTACTGGCAAGAGCACCATGACCCACAAAAGGACCTCCAGCTCTACCTCTGGCAGCTTAGGGTTTGCTGTATGGTAAAGATCTTGGATGGAAATCTTGTACACTGGGCATAAGATCATCTAGGCCTTTCCCAAATAGCTTTTGTCCCTTAAATGGGAGCCTGCTCAGCGTTGCTTTAGAGGTCGAATCACCTGCCCATTGTGTGAGCCAAAGCATGTGACAGGCAGAGATCAAATATACCAAGACTTCCCCATGACTCTTGTTATATCATACAGTGCATCTGTTATGTAGTCTACTACAGTTAACACAAGCTGTGGCAGGGGCTCAGCCTGCACCAGGTTTTGAATTCGTAGCCTAGAATGACAGGCGCACACCATGAAAGAGGCTGGAGCTATAGTCTTAATCCCAAAGGCGAGAGCCTCAAACTGCCTCCTAAGAACCATATCTACTCTGTTGTTTGGTGGATCCTTTAAAACTATGCCTCCCTCACTTGGCAGGGAAGTGTGTTTGGTCACCTGGGCTATCAGAGGATCCACCTTTTGGCAGAGCAAACATCTGTTGAAATTCTTGATCCATGGGATACAGCTAAGTCAAGGTTTTGGTTACCTTAAAGGAGCCTTCAGGGCTCTCCCAACTCTCTGTGACTAGGATCCTCGTGTCTAGGTGCAACAGAAAAGGCATGGGTTGAGCCCGGACCCTGCTATGAAGAGAATACTTGGATGATGAGGATTTGCAGAGGGTCTATCTTTAGTTCTTGAAGGTACTCATTAATGATCTCCAGCAAAGCAGAGGACTTAAAAAATCAGCAAATGGGGGATCCTCTCACTAGTGTATGGCCGATATTGTCTCCTAGTCCTCGTCTCTATGGCTGATATCATCTCCTGCCTTTCCCACCAGGGAAGCCTCACTTTGGACAATAAAGGGATTAAACTGATCCCTCATCCTTCAAGTCCCTTTCTGATGAGCCATCAAAGTCCAGAATAGCCTCTACTCTCAGGCAAGAAATATTCTGAGCATCCAGAGGGGCCTGCAAATTGCTCTCCAGCAGTCCTAACAGGCAGAGCTCTATACCTTGGGGTAAAGGCCTGAGTGGGCAACTCTTCTTCCCCCTTAAGATGGAGTAATCACTTTTTCTTGGACTGCGAAGCATCTATGACCTTAAGTTGCACAGGACCATTGTCCCAGAGCTCCAGTATCTGTTTCCTTTTCCCCCAACAGAACCTTTTGCCTTTCTCCAACTCTGGAAGACTGCAGAGGGGCTAAGCCCGAAGCTCCCGCCCCTCCATCTTGTCCCGCGTGGCACGTATCTCAAGGGCACTCTTTATCCACCTATCCAATGCAAATAAGACATGAAATAGGGGGTATTAGGGTCTGAGGCCTCCATCCCTGACAGTTTTGAGTTAAAATTAATTGTTTCAGAGAAGTTGGAGAACTTAGAAAAAAAATTGGGAAATCCAAGACAGCCACCACAGAAGCATTTTGGCACAAAAAAAACAGCTTCCAAATGTTTCTGGGTTGACCAAAATTTCAAAAAATAGTATTTAGAGGAGGAAGACTGCTGAAACAGTCAAAACAAGTTTTTCAAGAACTCCCCAATTTTCCCCGTAGCCTGTTATTCCCTGTAGTCACTGACTATGTGCTGGGAAAATGGTGCAGCAGCCTGCTTCAGCCCCTTTAAAGTGTAGATGGATCTAGAAAGGTTCTCTACCTCAAGCCACCAGTCAGCTCCCACACTAAGATCTTTGGGCTGCCAGTCAGACCTTAGTCAGATTGATTCTTTACCCCCTCCCCCAACCTGCGAGGCACAATGTGGTAAGGGGAAGGCAAATTTGCAGCCAACATCCTGAAAAGGATCTCTATTGATAAGAATATAAGAATAGCCTTACTGGATCAGACCAATGGTCCATCTAGCCCATTATTCCATCTTCACGGAGGCCAATCCAAGTCACAAGTACCTGGCAAAAACCCAAATAGTAACAGCATTCCATGCCACCGATCCAGGGCAAACTGTAGCTTCTCTCATGATGCCTAACAGCCTGCACTCAAGCTCCTGACCAAGTCAAGGAAGCAAGAAAGTGCAGAGGGCCTGGAACCCTGAGCTTCACATCTTCAGCAGGCTGGTTGTACAGGTCCCTGAGAGATACATCTGCCACAAACAAGCCAAAAAACTGCAAAACAATAAAGAAATAAACAGAGCAGATAAGAAAGACACCTTCATGCTAGCTTGCGGAAGGAAGAACCGAGAGGGACAGTAGAGACCACAGAGGAGGAAGAGTTGAAAAGCTGTGACTGCAGCATGCTCGTGAGCACAGATGGAGAAACCCTGGTTCAGCACACCAGCCCTATCAAACCTAATATAAAGAGGAAGGTCTAAATTGCTGAAAAAAATTACAGTTACTTCAAAACACATCAGCAAGATTGATTTTCAAACTGGGTACATTTGAAGGGGATTTCCTTTATTGAGGAGCCTTCACTGGCTTCCAATAAAATCTCATATTGAACTTAAAATTACTTGCTTGGTTTTTAAATCTTTACAAGGCCAAAATTCTGAAGGCACTTTTTTTTTTTTTTTTTTAGTATTCACAATATACTTCAAATTGTCAATGTTTACGATTAGGGTTTCCTACTTTAAAAAAAATATATTTGATTGAAATTACAGTTTGAACATTCATTTCATATCTAGGAATGAAAATCGGCTTCCAGTCATTTGGTGGGCTAAGTTTCAAATGCTATTGCTTTACTTGTACTTCCCCCAGCTGAGCACTGTATATTGATGCACCTTCTTGTCCAGTTTTTCTGTCTTGACTAGATTGTAAGCTCTTTTGAGCAGGGACTATCTCTTGTATGTTTTGATGTACAGCTCTGCGTATGCCTAGTAGTATGAGTAGTTTACTGGATGATGCTCCAGCTGCTACTTCAAAGAGCTTGAAAATCTATCTTCCCAGTAGAAATTTAACCCCCTCTTCTACGAAACCGCGCTAGCGGTTTTTAGTGCAGAGAGCCGCGCTGAATGGCTCGTGCTGCTCCCGATGCTCATAGAGTTCCTATGAGCGTTGGGAGCAGTGCGGGACATTTAGTGTAGGGATGGAAATCTGATAAGTTCTGATCCAGGGCATCAGAACACAGGCAAGGTTAGCACACAGGCAGTTCTGAACCAGGCCAGGTCGGCACACTGACCCAGGCCTGTGTTTGGATCCGAGGCCCTGTTTCTCATTCCCTCTCCCTCCTGCCACGTATACATTCTAAGCAAGGACACGGTTTGCACCTTGTGACAGAATGCTGAGGCATTCCTCCTCTCTTCCTGTCACATATTAACCTGACACACATTTACCCTTATTCCTTATCTTGTTTAAGCATCCCTTATATGGGCAACAATCAGACTTTGCCTGAGAGGCCTTGACTTAAGGCTAATCAAGAGAGCTTAAGAAGCATGCATTATAACCTATGGACTGTCACATGCTATAGTAAGATTTGAGACATATCAGAAATGTAGAAATTGGGAATCACTTTATTATTAATCATTATATGTATTCAGATGTCACGTGAGATAGTAACTTTGAGAAGCACATGAAATATGTAAACAATGAATTACTTTGGCCTAATCCTCACTGTAAATGCATTATGAAATTAGAACCTTGTAGAGCACTAGCCAATTAATGGAGCAATGATTCTCAATAAAAGGGGGAGAGACCATTCATTTGGAGCGCCTCCTTCCCGACTCTAAGACTGCATGTGTGTGTTTTCTGTGTGGTATTCCTACAATTTAGCGTGGCTCCATGCGCTAAAAACTGCTAGCGCAGTTTCGAAGAAGAGGGGGTAAGATTTCAAGAAAGACTGTTATTGGACACACCCTAATTTTGTCAAGTCCAATTAGAGGAAAATCACTGCCAAGCATTTTTCATCGCTGGTCTAACTTTATGGAACAATTTACCTATAGATTTATGGCAGATTATCTTCATTGATGTTATTTATAAAACAACTTAAACACAACAAAGAAAAATGGGGAGACCCAATGATCCACAGTGAAAACAATCCACCGATGAAAACAAAAACTATGGATATAGATGTTCTGGAGATTTTTATCACAGTATTTTTTATCATTGTACTTTTTTAATTGAATTTTCATGGTTTTATATGTCAGTGTTTAATAAATTATCTCCAGAACATCTGTATCCACAGTTTTTGTTTTTATCGGTAAAACAACTTAAAAGCATATTTATTTCAAAAGGCTTATTTCTAATGATATGCTATAGATATACTACTTCTCAATATCAGATGTAGGTGACTGACTGCCCTAAGGGTTGCTTATTATATTATGATATGTTTATGTTTTATAAAATTCTGTATGTTCTAGTGTTATTTTACTCTACACAATATTTAGCAGTAATTAGCCAGCTGGTAATGGCTCCCTTTCAGCTAAATATCACTAAGCTGGCTAACTGCCAATATTCAGCAGGAGATAGTCAGTCAAGCTGATAATTCATCAGCTGGCCAGCTAAGGCATAGCAGACAAAGATAAACCTGCTAACTGGCTGCTAGACTCTTTGGTCAGCCATTGAATATTGGTGCTGACATAGCCAGTGACTGGCCAATCCACTGACTGTGAAATTCAGCAGGAGATAGCCGGTGACCGGACAATCCGCTATGTCAGTGCCAATATTCATTGGCTGACCAGATAAGTCTAGCAGGCAGATAGACCTGTTATCTTTGGCCACTATGCCTTAGTTGGCCAGCCAAAGAATATCAGCTAGACTGGCTATGTCTATGGTGGCTGCACTTCATCTGGAAATTTACCCTCTCTTTTACAAAGATGCGCTAAGTGTTTCAGATTAGATTTAGCGCACGCTAAATCAACGCATGCACTAACACGTCCATAGGATAACATGCATGCGTTAGCATTTAGCGTGCGCTATTTAGCGCACCTTTGTAAAAGAGGGGGTTAATGGCAGTGGCAGATTATGGCCCCAGCATTGAATATCCAGGTTCACCACAGACCGCAGGATGTTGCCAGGCTGCCTCCCATGATCCGAATATCAGGCCCATTATTCATTAATTAAAAAAATTTATATCCTGCATATCCAGCAATTCTATGCGGGTCACAAATAAATATACATAATAAAATACACTGTAAACACATAACATAAACAAAACACAACCTAAGGGGTCCTTTTATTAAGGCATGGTAGGGGTTTAACATGTGGAATACCGCACGTTAAACCACCTGCCGTACTAGTTGCTAACACCTCCATTGACCAGGCGTTAGTTTTTTTGCTTGCCGTGGGGGTTAGCGCGTGATTAAATGTCCGACGCGCTAACCCCACTAGCACGGCTTGATAAAAGGACCCCTAAGTAATTTCTAATAAAATAACAGCAAGTAGCAAAAAAACAAAAACAATAACAGAATGACTCCAATCTGGTGAATATCATATATAGCAGTGGTCTCAATCACGCGGCCCGGTACTATTTTGAGGCCCTCGGCATGTTTATCATAATCACAAAAGTAAAATAAAAAACAGTATCTTGATCATATGTCTCTTCAGCTATAAATGACAATATTATTATTAAGACTTAGCCAAAAGGAAAGATTTATAAACTATAAAGAGTTTTACCTCATGCAAATCGTCATTTCTTTAATAAGACATGAACTATTTTTTCTGAGGCCCTCCAAATACCTACAAATCCACAATGTGGCCCTGCAAAGGGTTTGAGTTTGGACCACTGATATATAGCAACATATAACTCTTCACCTATCAAGTATAAAAATGCTCAAATAACACAGTTATATTATATTTTTGCTTAGACTATAACTTATGTAAGTGAATTTTTGTTACCCATTTAGATCAATCGGATAATACAGAATATAAAATTGATAAATAAAATATTGAAAACTGGTCTATACTTACAGAATGATACGTAGCCCTAATGGACGAGATTCACTAAATGGCACGCAAATTTGAATGCCCAAAAATTATGTGCTAAGGGCTCCTTTTACAAAGGTGCGTTAGGGCTGTAATGTGCAGAATAGCGTGCGCTGAATTTCCCCGCGCGCTAGTTCTAGAGCTGGCGTTAGTTCTAGAAGTGTAGCGTGGGTTTAGCGTGCACTAAAATCCTGCATGCGCTAAAAACGCTAGTGCACCTTAGTAAAAGGAGCCCTAAGTGGTATTCTATAAACGGTGTTCTGCATTGGGTGCCGTTTATAGAATAGAGCACTGCGCCTGATTCAATGCCCAACTTTTGCCAAGAGGATTTATACCAACTGAAACCTGGTAGAAATCCTCGCACATAAATTAGCAGAAATCCCCCAGATCCTATAATACTGCCCTGACCAACCTATGCCCTTCCCATGGCCATACCTACTTTATAATTTACATGGCCATCTTTAGAGAATAGCGCTTAAATCCAAAAGGTCCCTAATTAACACCAATAATAGATTGTTAGCAGCCAAGTATTGTCACCAAGGGGCTGATTCTGGAAGTGACGCCTGCTGCGGCAGGCACCTCTAAAGCTGGCACTGCCGCATGTCAAATCACCGAGAGGTGCTGCTTCCAGTATCACAGCTACAATAGACTCTGCATGCCAGAAATGTAGGCCAGTGTTTTAAAAGTCTACATTTCCGGTGCCTAGGTATGTCAGAGAATTATGCATAGTGACGCCTAGTGATGCCTAATTCTAGTGCCACCCTTAACCACGCCTACTTCCATGTTAAGTGTCACTAGGCATTGCTCTGCACCAGGGACATAGGTGCTGGTCACAGAAGATGCCTAGCACCACCTATTTTTTTCTATTAATTGTTTTGTAATCAGCTTTTTAATGGCGCATTCAATTATTGTGCTACTTAAAGGCAATTAAAAACAATTATTTATTTATTTGCTCAATTTTTTAGCCCGTCCTCCCAAAGGAGCCCAGAACGGGTTATAAAGTACATCCACAATATAATCGAAACAGGACAGAGATGACATAATTTACAATATACTGTAGACATGACAATAAAACATATATACTAAGCAGCATCTGGTGAGAGTAGGTGGCAAAGGTGCATTGACTCTGGTAGAGAAACTTTTCTCCCATCCCTAGCCAACTTCACCCTCCCGTTGCCTGAACTTTTCCACATAGCCCTAGCTCACGCAAATCTGTTAACCACAATCCCACCTTCCAACCCCTGTCCCCGACTTTGACCAATCCCAAACCTTCACCAAATAACTGACCAATCCTGATTAGAATCCCCACTCTCTTCTCACCAATAGCTCCTTCCTCTACTTCTACTTAACAATGTTCTTCTCCTACTCCATTCCCATCCCCCTCTTACCTCCCCTCCCAAACTATTCAAATTAACTCTTTCATGACTGCCATGCTCAACTCCTGTTAACAGCCCTTCAGCTGAATCTGAGGGCTTCCAAATTTTGACAGACTTGGAGACCAGTGGTAAAAGCGAGAGATGATGTGAAACACATGATGAGGGCAGTTGGCACTGATGTAAGGATTAGAGTTTATGGGGTCAAAATTCACAGCGATTTAACAGTTAAACTGTGAAATTGCTTGTACAGGGCTATCCGTTGAGGTTTTGCAGCATTTAATTGGTTAATGCCTCTGAATATCACCATATACTGAGAGCTGGCTATATTGTGGGTGGTCCAGGGGGCAGAGTTGGTTCTTATTCGGTTCAGTACTTATCCACCTATGTTATATGGCCAAATCGAACTGCATAAAACATAGTCCTATCTTTTAGGGCCCTTTCTCTAAGGTTTACTAATGCTCGGTGCCCTATTTAAACCTAAGGTCCACATAATATGCACTAAGCTTTAGTTTAAAAGGCCCATTTATGTGACATTGCATAAATCTGGGCTCAGATATAGCCCAGCAAATATCTGGGAATAATGTCCACAAGTGGCTTCATTCATTATTCTAGCTGAATATCCACTCCTATATTATCATCATGGAACTTTAGCATACTTTGAAAGTTTAAAAGCATCATAACAAATATAAATAAACAACCTGCAAATGACACACAAAGATCTGTATCTGTACGTTATCTAAAACCCTTAATTCACCCTATTCCTATCTCCTAAAAACTTCTACTTCCCGTTGATAACTATTTTTACCCGACATTGTTATTACCTTAAAATTTTATCTCATCGCTTATTCTATTCCTTCAAATTTTGAATGTAATTCTTGTTTTAGTTTGGATGTAATCCGCCTTGAACCGCAAGGTAATGGCGGAATAGAAATCACTAATGTAATGTAATGTAATTTTAGACTATAATTTTGAAAGGTATGTGTTATGGTGTAAGTTTATCAGACAAACCATTTTACACAGCAGTAGTGATAAAGGTTAAATATTAAAGCGTCAATATTCAAAAGTTTTTTGTCTTGGCAATTTTCATGTTTGCTCCTTAAAATTCCCTCCTCCTTTCCACAGTTGACTAGGCAAAATGTATCTAGTCAAGAAAGGCAGTGATGAAGTGAGGTTAGTTTAGCTAGACTGTACTGAATGTCAGCCCTATCCAAGTTTCCAAGTTTATTTACATTTTAATATACCGACCATTATCATGTATCTGGCCGGTTTACATAGCTAAAAATATTAAAATAAATTTAAGAAAAGGGGTAAAGAAAAAAAAAAAAAAAGATTGAACATTAAATGAACAAATACAATTACATACGCGAGTTTGTGGGAGAAGGGGAAAGGAAAGTTTGCAATTACATCATAAAATAAAAATAAATAAAGGAGGAAAAAAACACCCGGAAAGGGGGGGGGGTCACTTCTTAGAAGCGGTTCGTTTTATATACTGCTGTGCTGTTAGAAAGAGGAAATGTTAAACGCTATGGTATGTGTCTTGGAATAAAAAAGTTTTTAGTTTAGTCTTGAATTTATCTAGTTATACTTAATAAGACATCGCTGGTTTCAACTTAGACCCGGGTTAATATTAACCAGACATACAGTATACTCATATCTGAATAAGCACCACCAAGTACCCAAAATAAGGTTAACTAAAAAAAAAAAAATATATATATATATATATATATATATATATATATATATATATACTGTATATGCAGTCAGCTTTACTGCTTGCCATGCTGCTAAATACTGGAAACTAGTAATTTTCCTTGTGACATGCACTGCATCTATTTAGTGGTATTCAGGATTTTATTGCATCTTTAGAAATTGTCAAAAAAAAGGGTTTATCTCTGACTGCATGAGGCAATATATCTATACTATGATACTGCTGTTGATTCCACTATAACAGATCTTCATGCATATGCAAATCCAGTGAAAAGGAAAGGCAATTTGCATTTATTATCTACACAGTGTTTCAAAGGACCATATTTTCCAAGAAGCACTGGCAGCTAAAAATGTTTCATATGCAAACTATTTGCAATTGTAGGTTTTAATTTATATAGCAATGTGATAACAGGGAAAAAAAGGTATGAGGTCAAAATCCAGTGCTGCCAAATAAAGATAAGCGAATCAGTTCTCTTCATAGACATTCAGCTAAATATGCAGTGCTATACTTAAAATTGATAAGTCATCAATTTTATGTTAGGTGAGCTATTTATGTGATTGCACAAGTGGATCAAAATTACAAAGACTAGGGGACACTCGATGAAGTTACAGGGACATATTTTTAAAACCAATAGGAGGAAATATTTTTTCACTCAGAGAATAGTTAAGCTCTGGAGCGCGTTGCCAGAAGCTTTGGTTTTAAGAAAGGTTTGGACAAATTCCTGGAGGAAAAGTCCATAGTCTGTTATTAAGACATGGGGGAAGCCTCTGCTTGCCCTGGATCGGTTCCATGGAATATTGCTACTCTTTGGGATTCTAGAATCTTGCTACTTTCTGGGGATTCTGCATGGAATGTTGCTATTCTTTGGGTTTTAGCCAGGTACTAGTGACCTGGATTGGCCACCGTGACAACAGGCTACTGGGCTTGATGGACCACTGGTCTGACCCAGTAAGGCTATTCTTATGTTCTTATGAAGGAATTCAATAAATAGTGCTGAAAATTTGGCGCTGGAAAAATTGAGCTCTAAGCACTATTTTAGAAAGGAATGTGCCCTTTGTAAAATAGCATTTAGCAAGGATTTGGCACCTAACTTTTGGATCCTGTACTTACACTTACTAAAAGCCGGCACCCAATTTAGGTGTAGTGTGGGCAAATTCTGTAAATCTATATGTGTTCTGGAATGCCCCTGGCAACACACCCCTTTTCAGATATACGTGATTGAAGTTAGCTGCTATGCTTTATAGAATAGAGCGCAGTGAGATGCATGTGCAAATTTTTAAAGACTGGCAATTGTCACCCTTTGGGCTAGGCAGGCGCCTAGCACAGAGTTAGGTGCCAAAGCACGCTCCCGCTCGGTACCGCTCAGCGGCTGAAGCCGGAATACGTGGCAGCAACCAACCGGATTAGCAGCGGGGCAGGAGTGCAGAAAGCTTGCCCCTGCCTGCTACACCTCTGGACCACCAGGGATTCCAGCAGCAGAGGAGGTAAGATGGACAGGGGGTACGGCGGTTGTGCGTTGGATGCTGGCCCGAATATAAACCGGGACCCCCTTTTTGTGGCCAATTTTTTGGCCCCAAAATCCCGGTTTATATTCAAATATATACAGTACTGAATAATATTCATGAATAAAATACACTCAGAATTTAAGGTAGATTAGGCTCTTATTTACAGATTAGGCATTCCTTACAGCACTCATCTATATACAGTACATGCATTTTCTTTTTGGAGTCTTATTCTTTATAAAGAGAATATGCATTAAAAGAAAAATTATTTAATCCAAAATTAATTGTGCACTCACTTACATCATTTTGTTAGAAGTTTTATTTTTGCTTTTTGAGACGGGTTTTGTGTTGCTTTTGGAGATGATTCTTTCTTGTTGCACCCACAGAAAATGAAGAGCTTTCCGTTCTTAGTTTCTTTTATCCTGCTTTTTAAAAATCCTCTTATAGAACTGCAGTGATGCAGTTGGACCTATTTGCTCAGCAGGCCATTGATGGCGATAGTCTTGCAGTGGTTCCCAACCCTGTCCTGGAGGAACACCAGGCCAATTGGGTTTTCAGGCTAGCCCTAATGAATATGCATGAAGCAAATTTGCATGCCTATCACTTCCATCATATGCAAATCTCTCTCATGCATATTCATTAGGGCTAGCCTGAAAACCCGATTGGCCTGGTGTTCCTCCAGGACAGGGTTGGGAATCACTGGTCTACAGAATAAGATTTTACTAGTTCTTTGAAAGGTTAGCAATAATGGAAGGGGGGTTGGACAGATTGTTTTTTTAGTGGTTCATTTGGTTGAATCAGGAGTCAGAAGTTGTGCATTACATTTAGGGGTCCTTTTACTAAGGCGCGCTAACCAATTTAGTGCGCGCTAAAGATTAGTGCATGCTAAATCCTAAGGCGCCCAGAGTAGGCGCCTTAGCATTTAGCATGCACTAAATCAGTTTGCGCGCCTTAGTAAAAGGACCCCCTAGTTTGCAGACAGGCGACTGACACCAACATTTCTTTTCTTTAAACTCACTTTTGTTCTGTAGGTGGAAGACGAGTGTAGTATCTGCTTCTCACAGCTTAGAGAGTGCCCTCTTGTTCTCACCCTCTCCGAGGTGGAGAGAACGAGAGGGCACTCTCTAAAGTTAAAAGGGGATAGATTCCGTACAAATGTAAGGAAGTTCTTCTTCACCCAGAGAGTGGTAGAAATCTGGAACGCTCTTCCAGAGGCTGTTATAGGGGAAAGCACCCTACAGGGATTCAAGAAAGGGTTAGATAAGTTCCTGCTGAACCAGAACATACGCAGGTGAGGCTATACTCAAATAGGACACTGGTCTTTGACCTAAGGGCCGACGCGTGAGTGGACTGCTGGGCACGATGGACTACTGGTCTGACCCAGCAGCGGCAATTCTTAGAAACATAGAAACTTAGAATATGACGGCAGAAAAGGGCCATAGCCCATCAAGTCTGCCCACTCTAATGACCCACCCCCCTGACTTTGCTCCCTTAGAGATCCCACGTGAATATCCCATTTTCTCAAAATCTGACACGCTGCTGGCCTCAATCACCTGCAGAGGTAGACTGTTCCAATGATCAACCACCCTTTCTGTGAAGTATTTTCTGGAATCACCACGAAACTTCCCTCCCCTGATTTTCAGCGGATGCCCTCTGGTGGTCGAGGGACCTATAGGACAGAAGATATTTTCCACAGCGATTGGCTGGCCCAGAACGTCCTCTCCGACGTCAGAATTGACGCGAGTGGCGAGAGTTGGCCGGCCCCACAGGGAAAAGCAGGGAGAACTTGGCGCAGGCCTGTTCACGATGGCGGCGGTGGCACTCAAGTGGCTAAAGAGCCGCAGTTTGCCGGCCTAGGGACAACACTGGAGGGTGGCCAGCTGTGCACCCCCTTGGGACGTAAACCCGGGGTGGGGCAGACCACCCCCCCACCCTGGTATGCCACTATCTGTACCTCACTCCCTCCCTATGACCAAAAATTCTCCTTTCTTCTATTCCCCGTGTACACAACCATCTCTTTCCCTCCCTTCCTCTCTCCAAAGTCCATGCCTTCTGTGTCCAAACACTCATTCCCTCCCCCACCTCAGCATCTCTTTCCCTCCCTTCCTCTCTCCCAAGTCCATTTCTTCTGTGTCCAAAAACGCATTCCCTCCCCCACCTCAGCATCTCTTTCCCTCCCTTCCTCTCTCCCGAGTCCATGCCTTCTGTGTCCAAAAACCCATTCCCTCCCCCACCTCAGCATCTCTTTCCTTCCCTTCCTCTCTCCCAAGTTCATGCCTTGTGTCCAAAACGCACTCCCTCCCCCGTTTTGTGTTCCGTGTTTGCCTCCCAGCCCATCTTTGCAACTTTCTTAGCAAAACGAAGCTCAAGCCGCGAGGCTTGTCTTCTGCTTCCTGCCTACCCTGCCGCGCACAAATAGCCGAACGGAAGTATTCTCCGACATCAGCGCTGACGTCGGAGGGCAGGCTTTGCTTAAGCCCTCCCTCCGACGTCAGCGCTGACTTCGGGGAACGCTTGCGATCGGCTATATGTTAGCTGCAGGGCAGGCAGGAACAGAAGACGAGCCTCGCAGCTCGAGATGTATTGAACTCTGTGGGTCCCCCGTCCAGCTCTCTCCTGTCCACGTGGGGCGGACCGCCCCTCTCCCTAGACTGTGGCCTAGTACCCTGGGGGAGCCGGGGCCCCCTGTCAGCTCCGGGCCCCTGAATGCAGGACTGGTGGTACTGCCCTGATGGCGGCCCTGACCGTACGGCACACCAGGAACAGCGGTTGAAAAACACTGATCTAGATTTAGGTAAGCTATTCCTGTGCCAGAGGGTATACAACGCCGCAATATGTAAGCGGACATTGTATAGCTTCATTATAACAGCAATATGTGAAGATTATAGGTGATAGTTAGTGTTACAATATATTTGAACACTTTTATATACGTATGGAAAGGGTTCATAGTTAAAGTCCTGGGTATGCAGGTGGGAAGGGAAGGAAGGGGAATTTGTTCAGAGATGTTTGGGGGTGGCATAGAAGAAAAACTGTGCACTGGTATGCTAATCTTTGCTTGTTTTGAATTAAAAAAGAAATAAATGCAAGAAATAAAAAAGTAAATAAGAGAACAGATAAATGGGGGCAGGGGCAGGGCAGGGCAGGGGTGGGGCAAGGCTAGAGGGGACCAATGTACTTGTGTGTCTAGGGGCCCTTGAAGAATTAATCCTGCCCTGGTCACAAGGCGCAGTGTGGGGTATAAACCCACAACCCCAGGGTGCTGAGGCTGTAGCTTTAAACACTGCTTTACACACATACATTTGCCTTTGTGCCTAATTTAGAAATTTAGGCATACAGTAATTTAAAAGCAACTGTGTTTGTTACATTGATATTTCTTTTAATTTTTTTGTTTTGCTCTCTATAGCGGTGTCTTGCAAACTTTTTTCCACACTGACACATTAAACTCGGGCCCACGTCTGGAGGACCTCCACGCATGCGTGGAAATCAACACAATGACATCATGTGCACGTGTAACATCATCACATCGATGTCCGTGCACGCACGGAGACTCTCCGGACTTGGGCCCTGAGCTTGGGGGACTTCCAAAACCCAGACAAACTGCCATTTTTTTGGAAATCCTTCTATCTGCTAACCCTGAAATTACTGCGCCGGGAGGTGCGGACAGGAGAGGTGCCGGCACTGACTCGTGTACAGGACGTGTGTCTCACGGTACTCTAGTGTGCTGCAGCACACAGGCGATTCACGGTGGCAAGTCAAATGCGCGCAAGACAAAAGCGCGCAGACAGTTGCCTGAAGATGACTGAGCGCAAGACAATTGAGCACAAGACAACTCAGCGCAAGACAATTGAGCGCAAGACAACTTAGCTCAGGACAATTGTGCGCAGCGACTATGAACCGTGATTCACAGCTCTAAAGGATACTCTTGTTGAGTTTGTATGTCTTAATACTTCCTTCATTCTATGTATCATGAAGTTGTCTATTGTATTTTTCCATACATAAAAATATAATCAAGGAAAAGCATCAGGGTAAGTTCACTGCAGCAACACAGTGGTATGCAACTCTTAAAATTTAAAGCTAAATGAGGGAACAATTCAGTCTGCGAGATACTTATAATTTCAGCTCAGTTAGCAAAGTGGCACTGAATAGTCTATACTTAATTATGAAAACAAAGCATTTTTAAGGAGCTTTAGGGAAATCTTTTTTTTTTTTTAGCTTAATACAGAGCAATAACAGGTACATTATAATCTTCTTTCTCCCTTTTTAATTATCTTACTTTATTATGTATAAAGTGTCATTTTATAAAGGTATCCTTAAATGAGATCTGATAGGTGACCCGAGACTGGAGCATTTCAGGTCTATCACATTCATTTCTGATCACTAATTGCAGGTCTCAGGGTTATGGTTCACAGTTCACTTTCCTGTTCAAGTGCAGCACTAATATGCTTTGTATGCACCACCAAACACCACCCCATGGCCTGTGCTGCTTTTTATGCCTGTCTGGAAGCTCCAGGGAAGCACTGGAAGTGTTATTCAAAAATTTCTAAGCACAACATTGAACAGTTTTCAACTCAGAAGCTTGGCAAAATGGCAAAGCTCCTTAATCACTAGGATGAACATACTATATAAGACGTACATATGAAAATGCATAGGTGAACACTGGGTTTGTCAAAATGTAGGATTTCTCATTATAAAACTAATAAATGGCATGAGGTTTATTAGGAAACCGATACATGATCAAGGTAGGGGTAACAGTGAAAGGGAAAGTTATCCTGTTGGGGGACATACACGGAGTTGGGGAAGGAGTTGAAGGGGTGACAGACTTTGTTAGGGTAGCATTGCTGGTGGCAAATGTGTGTTAGCAAAATGGATAAAAGATGACTCCCCACTACTACCACTATCACTTCACCACTCATGATATGGAGGGTTACAGTGATGAAAATTAGTGGTGTACCAAGGGGGCGGGGCAGGAATGGTCTACCCCAGGTGCAACCCATAACGGGGTGCTCCCAGGGCCAGGAGCAACATTCACAATTTGCTGCTCTGTCAGTGTCGGGCCTTCCTCTCTTCCAGGTCCTGCCTTTGAGGAAGCAGGAAGTAGGCAGAACCCAGCAGTGAGGAAGACCCGTTGTTGGCAAGAGCAGCGAGTTTAGAACGCTGCTCATGACCCACAGTGTTAGTATTTCTGTGGTGTTGCACTGTATTCAGAGTCTGACTTCTTGGCGGTTCAGTTTAACTTTTGTCTACATATTTCTATTTTTAGTTTGTGATTACTTATTCCATACTGGAAGAAGGTGTATCTGTGTTCTGTGTGTATGAAAAGGATATGGTTTCTGTTATCATTGATTGTGCAGGATCAATTTGTATTAATCTGTCTTGTTTAGTTTTACAATGGTTGTATTGATGTTCTATTGCTCACTGCAGTGTTTAAGATGCTGCCTTTTCCTAGGAGCACCCTTATTGTGTGACTCATGGATTATTACTTTTCTTTTTGTAATTCTTTATTCATTTTCAAAACTTATACAAAGCACAAACAAAATATACAGTCAGATAACACATATGACAGCACTTATCATCAAACAAATACTAAACCAAATACTTTACTCCCTCCCACCTTCTCTGGATGTGTGTAGATATCAGATAGACTTTTGCAACTCGCTCTATAAAGGAGAAGCTCTTAAAAAAAATCCGTCGACTTCAATTAATTCAAAACATCTCAATTAAGATTATAACGAATAGGAAAACATTTGATCACGTGATGCCTCGTCTTAAAGGAGCTCATTGGCTTCCAATTGTTCATAGATTCTCCTACAAAATAGCAATATTAACATTCAATATATTAACAACCAAAGCTCCATCATTTTTAGAAAGGTACATTATTCCATATATTCCTACTAGATCTGAGGACAAAAACCTTCTAGTAATTCCATCACTTAGTATAATAAATACAAGACAAGATACAATTTTTGCAGTTACAGCACCCAGAATATGGAATTCCCTACCATCATTTATTAAAGAAGAAAAATCATTGAGTAAATTTAAAGGACTGTTAAAGTGCTGGTTGCACAAGGATGCTTTTGAGACCTAATTATCGGAATCCCTATTGATCCCATTTGATGCTTAAACTCATTAATCCTCTGTCTAAGGCTATGAGAAGTGGAAAAAAAAATTCTTAATTTTCTACTATACTTTTATAAATACTTTTAAACTTTCTTACCCTCCATTTGTATTTTCCTTATATGTATTCTTTACTATACTTATTGTAGTTGTCCCTACTTCCCTTATGTATTGGTACGTCAGGTCCGTTTGTGTTGGTTTTAGTTAATAATTAAGACCCCGTTTTTAATTGTAAATCGCTTTGAATTAATGATATTGCGATACATCAAAATTTTAATAAAACTTGAAACTTGAAAGGATAATAAATTAGTCAATCTTTTGTTTAACAAATGCCTTTAATGGACCCCATAAGTTATTAAACTTTTTATTATTTCCCATTCGTTCTGCATACATTCTTTCATATCTATAATACAAACAGAGTGTTTCCCACCACAAAGAAAAATTTAGTCTATCCCAATTCTTCCAGTTTCTGGTTATCAATTGCATGGCCACCACGGTCATAATCATAAGAAGTTTGTTGTTATTAGTGTTTATTGGGCTCTTAGATTTCAACAATGTCCCAAATAGGACCACGTCATAGGACAATGGTATAGAGACATCAAGTACCATATTAATTTTCCTCCATATGGATCTCCAAAAGTTGAGTATCAAAGGACAATAAAACAACAAATGATCCAGTGTTCCTATTTCAAGATGACAATGCCAGCATCTATTAGACTTTGAACTATCCAATTTTTGCAAACGAATTGGGATCCACAAAATTCTATACAACAAAAAAAAATCAAGTTTGTCTCATAGATGCTGATGCTGTACATCTCATCCTCCAAGTCCAAATCTGTGGCCATTGTGTAGCAGAAATATGCTGCTTTGTTTCAGTACTCCAAGGGCTCCTTTTATGAAGCCATGTTAGCGGTTTAACGCAAGTAATAGCGTGTGCTAATTTTCCAGCCGCGCTAGCCGCTACCGCCTCCTCTTAAGCAGGCGGTAGTTTTTTGGCCAGCGCGGGGGTTAGCGCGCGCTAAAAAGGTACATGCGATAAAGCCGTTAACGTGGCTTCGTAAAAGGAGCCCCAAATGTCTTTTAGGCTTGTTTTAGGTTTTTTATTCAAGTATTCAGATATTAATTTGTACCACTTGGTGGCCTGATGCCCTTACAAATCTATCTGGAAACATAGGCATGGCAAGCTATACTGATTTTTTTAAGGTGCGTCAATCAGGGTACCCTTTCTGAATGGCCTGTTTCAATTGCAAAAACCCCAAAACAAAATATCCTTAAAAGACACCAAAATATAAGTTAGGCGTGCCCTAGGACATTGCAGGAAAGTTAACTCCCTAGACTCCACCAGAAATATATAAACCTCAAATTTAAATTTTTAAGATAAGGAGCACCCTCAGGGTGAGTTTGAAAGCTTTAAAGAGCGACTCAAAGAACAGCTCTGGTGCTTAGAATAGCAAAGCCAGCAAACACTGAGCAGAGATTACCACTCACCGCCAGCAATACACCATCATCTGGGTGCTCCTGTGTGCTTTAAAGTGCAAATCAAGTGCAAACACTTGTGCAATAAATAAATATATATAAAAGTGGAAGACAAAAAGTTCACTGTCCTGAGGTGCCCTGAATGCCTAACCCACTGACCTGAACAGAGAATAAGAAAATTAGTCACTTGTCCCTCCATTTACTTAGCTGAATAAAGGTGCTGTAGTCAAATAGTAGCAAGGAGAGTCCAGCTTTTTTTTGATCAAAGACCAAAGTTAAGGTGCAGTCTTCTTTCAACACGGCTCGACCCAGTAGGGTTTCAGGGCAATAACCCCTTCCTCAGGAACTGAACAGGCCAACACGACTATAGGTCAGAGTGATTCCAGGCAAGCAAGGCCAAAAGGGGGAGGAACAGGAGACACAGCAACAGCTTTAAAATCTGATCTTAAAAATTTAGATTTGAGGTTTAAATATTACTGGTGGAGTCTAGGGAGTTAATTTTCCTGCAATGTCTTAGGGCACGCCCAACTTATATTTTGCTGTTTCAATTGTAACCATTTATACCCTTGAAACTTTGATATGTCATATGATTGTTGCAATTATAATAAATTTACCATTTTCCCATTTGAAATCACATCATCTAGAGTGCCTGCCTGCAACCAATGTTTCCAGAGGAATTTAGACTTGCCGATTTGTATCTTGGAGTTCAGCCGTAAGGATTGACATGTAGATTGTTGTATTAGAGTAGGAGTTAAGGTGTTTATAAATTTTAATGTATTCCAGGTGGAATGAAGAATAATATTGTTCTTGTATATTCGAGAAAGCTTGATACTCAAAATATGGCTAAGACGTAATGGGGCCAAAAGATGACTAAAAATATTTTTTTGTATAGAGGAAGGGAGTGTTAAAAATGATCGGCCCTGGGTATCAAATATACTAGGTACGCCATTGATGAAAATTCTGCAGATGGAGCAACTAGAGGATCCTTTTATATCTAAAAGGCTTGGGGAGAATCAAAAGGAGGTATTCATTAAAGATAGCAAAGATACCTTTAGCAGGTATTCTCTGAGGACAGCAGGCATATAATCTCACATGTGGGTGATGTTATCTATGAAACCCAGTATGAATACATACAAAGTGTACTGTCACTTTAAATTTTTTTAAGGTAATGCCCATACTGCATGTCTTCCCACCCAAAGTCGGCTTTCAGGACCTGCAGTAATAAAGCTAAGAAGCCAACTAGGAGAGGTGGGCAGATTGTGAGAACATATGTCTACTGTCCTCGGAGAACACTTGCTACAGGTAAGCATTTTGCTGTCTCTGAGGACATGCAGACATTATATTCTTACATGTGGGACTTTACCTTGTAATCTTTTGTGTTTAAATGTCTCTAAAAGTCCTGATATTAAAGCACGTGGACTAAACATTGAAAACAATACATTTGGTATTGTTTCCAGTGTTTAATCCACATGCTTTAATATCAGGATTTTTAAACACGGACCGTGTTGGGTCCACAACTCTCTATGGTTTAGGTCCTAGATATATTTTATGTGGATTATCCAATTGTATATTTTTGAATAAAGCCTGCAGCTTGAACATCACCATCGCCACAGATCATTTTGTTTTCACTAGAAGAAAGATACACCAAGGATTAAATATACATACTGTATATTTGTTACTAAGGTATATAATCAAAATGCAAGATTGGCAACCGGATTGTGTATCAAATTTGCTATTTTCTTTCACACTGTAAAGGGGCAACTGCTCAGTGGTACAAGTGATTGAAGTTAAATGTATGTAAGACACCCAAGGGGTTACAGGGAACTTGGGAGCTTGATCTGAATAAATGATTGGATGAGTCTCAATGGAAACTAGTTTGGAAATCAATTACAACCTCTTTCATTCAGCAAGTTTAATGCAATTGTCCTTCTTCTTAATGCATAAAGCACTATGAACCCAGGTTAAGTTATCAAAAATAGATACCTCCAAAAGAAAATTCTGTTGGTCATTTAAGGATTCAATTGGAACATTGAAGCATATGTTTTTTAAATGTCCTTACGTGACTTCTTATTGGAGTAAAGTTTGGTCAACAGTATCAACCTTGCTTTCTATATCAGAACCATTAACTTACTTGATAATTATATTGGTGGGGCTTTGGGTTAAAGTCTATATTGAGTTCTTATAAAACACAATTATTGAACTTAACAATGATAACAATTAAAGCAATCTTATCTAATTGGAAGGATTTTTCTAAATTGGAACGTAATATGTGGTGAAATATGTTATGTTTATACAGTAAATATGAAAAAAAATCTATGTAGTCAAATGTGGCAATCTGAGAAAATTTAGGAAGGTATGGGATTGCTTACTTAAACTCAAGGATTAAATGTTATATTTATTATATTTATTTGGATTATGGGCTCCTTTTACAAAGCCGCGCTAGCGGTTTAACGTGTGTAATACCGCACGCTAAACCGCCAGACGTGCTAGCTGCTACTGCCTCCTCTTGAGCAAGCGGTAGTTTTTAGGCCAGCACGGAGGTTAGCACTTGATGAAATGTTGCGTGCGTTAACCCCGCTAGAGCGGCTTAATAAAAGGAGCCCTATATGTCATGACACCTTATGACTTATTTTTCTTTTTCTAATATTGTGTTAGTATAATTTTACAATTTCAATAATAATTAAGAAAAAAAAACCCATTTCAAAAGCAAATGAAAAAAATTGCCCTTGCACCTTCCATGGATGCCCTAACCGGCAGTCAAGCAATGAAATTGAACTGTTAATAAGTGGAAAATGGATTGAAAGCACAGCTAAGGTGATTTTTTTTTTCCCAACCCTTCTGCAGGTATGTGCATAAACCAGTTTTCTTAATGAAAAAAAGAGGACATGTGGCTCCACCCCAGCCCCACCCCCACACAAACTTCATTTCTTCTTCACTGAGTCCAATCTGCATGTAGAGAATGTCCAAGCATACACGAATACGACATGATGCCATCACATGCATGCACACATATGTGTGATGTCATTGCATCACATCTACGTATGCTCGGAGAACCTCCAGCTATGGCCCCGAGCTTAGGGCCTTCCAAAACCTGGACAAACTGCTGAGTTTTAGAAGTTGGTCCGGACAGTCCACTAGAAAGAAGACATGTCCCAGGTTTTCCCAGACATCTGGTAACCCTATGCATAAATATTTTATTTAGCTGTTTGTTTGTGTACATATTTCTGACTCATATTTCTGTAAA